>NC_136471.1:87017412-87338115 GCF_902686455.1 Sciurus vulgaris | reverse complement strand
TTTCTATCTCTGCTTTGCTTTGAATTGGGAAGTTATTATTTTCTAAAAGGTTGAGTAAATTCGTGCTGAAAAGATATCTTCTTTTCAACAGATGTCAATCATTTGTGACAGAGTGAATTACAAAACTGAATTCCCTGTATCCATGGGGTTCCAGTGTCTACTGTAATAAAGCATTTTTATAGACTTTTGTTGATTTTGATGGATGTTCTTATGCCCACCACTGTAGAATTGTGCGTAAGATGTGGTTTTCTTATCTTTACCTTGTTTCTGTGGAAGGGTTTGATTGTGCTTTCTAGCATAAGACATCACACAAGAACACCTACTTTAAAGAACTGACAAAGAAAGAAATCAGAGATTAGGTATGTGGTTTCATTGTGGTGAATATAACCAATTAAATGAAGAAAAAATGGTTCTGTGTTTTATAAATGCTTTAGGATCTGTTTTCATTGTCAGTAATGCCCATCATATGTTGGGTTATTACTTCAAATTTCTCTTTATAAATTCAGAATGGGTTTACATTGGGTCTTCATTTTTATATTTTAGCAGAGTTTGTCTATTTTTGTGTTTAAATATCTGATAATATAGAACATTAATTATTTGGAGAGACATCATTCAGTTCTGCACTTCCAAGTTTGTACTTGTGTAAAGTTAGTTGATTTGTGCGTGTGCTGTGGTGTAAGAAAGCTTTTCCTCATAAGCCATGTGCTAGAAAAGTCAAATGACCATACAAGTAATCTGCACTATATTGCTAGCAACAATATAAATCCATGAATTTTCAAGGACATTCATATTCTTTGCAAGTTGAGATATTGTCAGTAATTGTGCATTCTGAAAGATCTCCATAGTTCTTATTGCTGCTTTTCTATAGTATTTTGAAGCTGAAGGATGTGCTGGTCCTTACTGGTAAACAATGAACAATAACAATATTTTCTGTGTGTGCTCACTGAAGATCGCTATTCATTTCAAACACATTTTGTATTGAGTGCCCCACAGAAAGTCCACAGCTCTTCACCTTTCCTAGATTCAACTTTGTCCCATTGTACAATTTCTTTCTATCAGTATGATGTATGTGTCTAGGTGATATGTTTCCCCTGAAACTTGTGTTCATCATGTTACTATTGGCACTTGTTTGATCCATCACATTCATTTCTATGGAGCAGCTTTTTTTTTTTAATTGTAAACAAATGGGATACATGTTGTTTCTCTGTTTGTACATGGCGTAAAGGCATACCATTTGTGTAATCATAAATTTACATAGAGTAATGTTGTTTGATTCATTCTGTTATTTTTTCCCTTCCCCCCACCCCTCCCACCCCTCTTTACCCTCTATACAGTACTTCCTTCCTCCATACTTGCCCCCCTCCCTAACCCTAACTCTAACCCTAACACTAACCCGTCCCTCCCCCCCATTATGTGTCATCCTCCACTTATTAGTGATATCATTCGTCCTTTGGCTTTTTGAGATTGGCTTATTGGAGCAGCTTTTTGTAAGGATTTTTGACACTGGCCTGCAATCTGCATCCCCCAGAGAATGTTTAAAGGACCACTGGAATTCTCAAAGATGGTCTTTACCAGAAAGGCAGAGGTCACATGAAGGAGACGAGGCATTATGCCTCAGAGAGATTGGCCAGATATTTGCTCATCTAAAGGTGTTTTAAAGGGCTCCTTGGAAAGTACACACAAGAGAATTTATGGGTACAGACTATTTCTAGGGCAGCAGCAAAGAGGTTGGGCCTGGTAGGTCTAGTGTCCAAGAATATATCTTCTCCCTTGTTAGCTCACTTCAGGGCTCAATCACACATGCTCCATGACTCCCTCCCTCCATTCCTCTCTAGGGATCACAGAAGCCATCCAACTCCCCTTAGAAGTGGAACATCAAATGTCCAGTTGTACCTTTTTAATATTGTAGAAAAGGAAATTCACCCTGCCAGAGTTGCTGTGATGTTTTCAAACTCAATCATTTCCTAAATTACCAAGCTCCTTTGGATGTTCTCCTAAACTCTGCTGTGCATGGCCATCAGTCTATGGGGCTGAGAGGGCCCTAGGAGAGTTTCCTGAGTGAGGAAAAACACATGAGAGAGCAGGCCTGGGGGAACAGGGCAGGAGGGCAATGCAGCTTGGGTTGGTGCTAAGCTGGATGACCCTCGTTACCTCACTGCACCACTCTGTTACTCCCCATTACACAAAACTCTAGGGAGTCAATTGCCTGCAGCAGGATGGGGAGACCTGTTGCCCAGCATGCCCAATGCTCCCAAATGAGAACAGAAGAATGTAGCAGGCATGGAGCATATTGCCAGTTGTCAGATTTCAGTGGGGTCCATTGCACTGGAAGGTACTGTATAGGCCATAGGCCCACTGAGCCATGTCCCCAACATACCCTGCCTTCATTTTTCTTTTTTTTAAATTGTAAACAAATGGGATACATGTTGTTTGTACATGAAGTAAAGGCATACCATTTGTGTAATCATAAATTTATATAGGGTAATGTTGTTTGATTCATTCTATTATTTATTCCCTTCCCCCCACCCCTTCCACCCCTCTTTTCCCTCTATAGAGTCCTTCCTCCATTCTTGTCCCCCTCGCTAACCCTAACTCTAACCCTAACACTAATCCCTTCCACCCCCCATTATGTGTCATCATCCACTTATCAGCAAGATCATTCATCCTTTGGTTTTCTGAGATTGGCTTATCTCAGCATGATATGCTCCAATTTCATCCATTTGCCTGCAAATGCCATAATTTTATCATTCGTTATGGCTGAGTAATATTCCATTGTAAATATATACCAAAGTTTCTTTATTCATTCATCAATTGAAGGGCATCTAGGTTGGTTCCACAATCTGGCTATTGTGAATTGAGCAGCTATGATCATTGATGTGGTTGTATCTCTGTAGTATGCTCATTTTAAATCCTTTGGGTATAGGCTGAGGAGTGGGATAGATGGGTCAAATGGTGGGTCCATTTCAAGATTTCTAAGGAATATCCACACTACTTTCCAGAGTGGCTGCACTAATTTGCAGCCCAACCAACAATGTATGAGAGTACCTTTCTCCCCACATCCTCGCCAACACCTGTTGTTGCTTGTATTCTTGATAATTACCATACTAATTGGGGTGAGATGGAATCTTAGGGTGGTTTTGATTTGCATTTCTCTTACTACTAGAGATGTTGAACATTTTTCCATGTTTGTTGATTTCTTGTAGATCTTCTTCTGTGAAGTATCTATTCATTTCCTTAGCCCATTTGTTGACTGGATTATTTGTATTCTTGAGTAGAGTTTTTTGAGTCCTTTATAGATTCTGGAGATTAGCGCTCTATCTGAAGTATGATTGGCAAAGATATTCTCCCACTCTGTGGGCTCTTTCTTCATATTGCTGATAGTTTCCTTTGCTGAGAGAAAGCTTTTTAGTTTGAATCTATCCCAGTTATTGATTCTTGCTTTTATTTCTTGTGCTATGGGAGTCCTGTTAAGGAAGTCTGGTCCTAAGCCGACCTACTTTTTCTTCTATAATCTGCAGGGTCTCTGGTCTGATTCCGAGGTCCTTAATCCATTTTGAGTTTAGTTTCATGCATGGTGAGAGATATGGGTTTATTTTCATTCTGTTGCATATGGATTTCCAATTCTCCCAGCACCATTTGTTGAAGAGGCTATCTTTTCTCTATTGCATATTTTTGGCCCCTTTGTCTAGTATGAGAAAATTATATTTATTTGGGTTTGTGTCCATGTCCTCTATTCCTCTATTCTGTACCATTGATCTACCTTTCTATTTTGGTACCAATGCCATGCCATTTTTGTTATTATTGCTTTGTAATAGAGTTGAAGATCTGGTATTGCGATACCCCCTGCTTTGCTCTTTCTGCTAAGGATTGCGTTAGAAACTCTGGGTTTCTTATTATTACAGATGAATTTTATAATTGCTTGCTCTATTTCTGTAAGGTATGTCATTGTGATTTTAATTGGAATTGCATTGCATCTCTATGGCACTTTTGGTAGTATGGCCATTTTGACATTAATTCTTCCTATCCAAGAACATGGGAGATCTTTCCACCTTCTAAGGTTTTCTTTAATTTCTTTCTTTAGTGTTCTGTAGTTCTCATTGTAGAGGTCATTCACCTCTTTTGTGAGATTGATTCCCAAGTATTTTATTTTTTTCAAGGCTGTTGTGAATGGGGTAATTTTCCTAACTTCTCTTTGTGAAGATTCATCTCTTATGTATAAAACTGTATTGGATTTATGAGCATTGATCTTGTAACTTGGTACTTTACTGAATTCACTTATGAGTTCTAAAAGTTTCTGGTGGAATTTCCTGGTTCCCCTAATTATATAATCATATCATCAACAAATAGGGATAGTTTTAGTTCTTCTTTCCCTATTCATATTCCTTTAATTTCTTTGGTTTGTCTAATTGCTCTGGCTAGAGTTTCAAGGATGATATTGAATAGAAGTGGTGAAAAGAGGGCATCCCGGCCTTGTTCCAGTTTTTAGGGGGGATGCTTCCAGTTTTTCACCATTTAGAATGATATAAGCCATGGGCTTAGCATAGATCACCTTTACAATGTTATGGAATGTTCCCACTAACCCTACTGTTTCTAGTGTTTTCAGCATGAAGGGGTGCTATATTTTATCAAATGCTTTTTCTGCACCTATTGAAATAATGATGTAATTCTTGACTTTAAATCTATTGATATTGTGAATTACATTTATTGATTTCCGGATGTTGAACCAACCTTGCATCCCTGGGATGAAACGCACTTGATCATGGTGCACTATCTTTTTAATATGTTTTTGTATGTGATTTACTAAAATTTTGTTGAGAATTTTTGCGTCAATGTTCATTAAGTTATTGTTCTGAAATTTTCGTTCCTTGATGTGTCTCTCTCTGGTTCAGGTAATATTGGCTTCATAGAATATTAGGGTAATATTGGCTTCATAGAATGAGTTTGGGAGGGTTCCCTCCTCTTCTATTTTATGGAATACTTTGAGAAATATTGGAATGAGCTCTTCTTTAAAGATTTTGTAGAACTTAGCTGAGAACCCATCTGGTCCTGGACTTTTCTTTGTTGGTAGGCTTTTGATGACTTCTTCTGTTTCATTACTTGAAATTTGTCTATTTAAATTGTGTATGTCCTCCTCGTTCAGTTTAGGTAATTCATATGTCTCTAGAAAGCTGTTGATGTCTTTGAAATGTTCTATTTTGTTGGAGTACAGATTTTCAAAATAGCTTCTAATTATGTTTTTATTTCACTTGTGTCTGTTGTGATATTTCCTTGTTCATTCCGAATTTTAGTTATTTGGGTTTTCTCTCATCTTCTCTTTGTTAGTGTGGCTGAAATTTTATCAATTTTGTTTATTTTTTCAAAGAACCAACTATTTATTTTGTCAATTTTTTTTATTGTTTCTTTTGTTTCAATATCATTGATTTCAGCCCTGATGTGAACTATTTCCTCTCTTCTACTATTTTTGGTGCTGGTCTGTTCTTCTTTTTCTAGGGCTTTGAGCTGTAGTTTTGGGTTGTTTATTTCTTGAGTTTTACTTCTTTTGTTGAATGCCCCCCATGAAATAAATTTTCCTCTAAGTACTGCTTTCATAGTGTCCCAGAGATTTTGATATGATGTTTCTTTGTTCTCATTTACCTCTAAGAATTTTTTAATTTCCTTCCTAACATCTTCTGTTATCCATTCATCATATAATAGCATATTGTTTAATCTCCAGGTGTTGGAGTAGTTTCTCTTTTTTACTCTTTCGTTTATTTCTAATTTCAATCCATTATGATCTGATAGAATACAAGGTAGTATCTCCATCTTCTTGTATTTGCTAACATTCGCTTTGTGGCATAATATATGGTCTATTTTAGAAAAGGATCCATGTGCTGCTGAGAAGAAAGTGTATTCGCACTTGGTTGGATGGTATATTCTATAAATGTCCGTTACGTCTAAATTATTGATTGTGTTATTGACATCTATAATTTCTTTGTTCAGTTTTTGTTTTGAAGATCTGTCCAGTGGTGAGAGAGGTGTGTTAAAATCACCTAGTATTGTGTTATGGTCTCTTTGGTTTGTGAAATTGAGAAGGATTTGTTTGACATACTGTTTGGTGCATAGATGTTTATGATTGTTATCTCTTGCTGATTTATGCTTCCCTTAAGCAGTATGAAATGTCCTTGTTTATCCCTTCTGACTAACTTTGGCTTGAAGTCCATGTTATCTGAAATGAGGATGGATAACCCAGCTTTTTTGCTGAGTCCATGTGCATGGTATATTTTTCCCCAGCCTTTCACCTTTAGTCTATGGGTATCTCTTTCTATGAATTGAGTCTCTTGCAGGCAACTTATTTTTTGGATCTTTCTTTTTAATCCAATCTGCCAATCTATGTTATTGATTGATGAGTTCAGGCCATTAACATTTAGGGGTATTATTGAGATATTATTTGTATTCCCGGTCATTTGGTTCATTTTTTAAATTTTATTTATTTATTTTTTGAAAGACTTGATTCCTCTTTTATTTAACAATTCCTTTAGGATAATTCCTCCCTTTGCTGATTTGCTTCTTTGTTTTTCATCTCTTCCTCATGGAATGTTTTGTTGAGAATGTTCTGTAATGCCAGCTTTCTTTTTGTAAATTCTTTCAGCTTTTGTTTATCATGGAAGGATTTTATTTCATCATCAAATTTGAAGGTAAGTTTTGCTGGGTATAAGATTCTTGGTTGGCATCCACTTTCTTTCAGGGCTTTGTAAATGTTGTTCCAGGCCCTTCCAGCTTTTAGGGTCTGGATTGAAAAATCTGCTGATATCCATATTGGTTTCCTCCTGAATGTAATTTGATTCTTTTCTCTTGTGGCCTTTAAAATTCTGTCTTTATTTTGTATGTTCACTATTTTCATTATAATGTTCCTTGGTGTGGGTCTTTTGTAATTTTGAGCATTTGGAGTCCTATAAGCCTCTTGAACTTGATTTTCCATTTCATTCATCAGATTTGGGAAATTTTCTGATATTATTTCATTGAACAGATTATTCATTCCTTTGGTTTGTTTCTCTAAGCCTTCCTCACTCCCAATAATTCTTAAATTTGGCCTTTTATGATATCCCGTAGTTCTTGGAGATTCTGTTCATGATTTCTTACCACCTTCTCTGTTTGGTCAACTTTGTTTTCAAGGTTAAATATTTTGTCTTCAATAGCTGAGGTTCTGTCTTCCAGGTGTTCTATCCTATTGATTGTGCTTTCTATGGAGTTATTAATCTGTTTTATGATTTCCTTCATTTAAAGGATTTCTGCTTGGTTTTTTGTCAATATCTCTAACTCTTTATTGAAATGATCCTTTGCTTCCTGTATTTGCTCTTTTAATTTTCAATTGGTTCGATCATCCAATACCTGCATTTGCTCTTTCATCTCATCATTCAATGCCTGCATTTGCTCTTTCATCTCATCATTCAATGCCTGCATTTGCTCTTTCATCTCATCGTTTGCTTCCTTGATCATTTTAATTATGTACATTCTGAACTCCTTTTCTGTCATTTCTTCTGCCATGCTGTCATTGGGTTTTATTGATGTAACATCTAGATTTGTTTGCGGCATTTTCTTTCCTTGTTTTCTCATATTGTTCAGGTATCAGTGGACCGCTGAGATATTGCAGATTTCCTCTATTGACTTACAATGTCCTTGAAGATTTCTATATATACCCCCTCTTAGCCTTCAGTAGGCTGAAGTCTTGGAGGAAGTTGATAGTGCATTGCTCCACAAGGAAGCTGCCTCTTTAGGGGTGGTGGCCTTCAGGTGGGGTATATTACTTGGTAGTGGGCAGAGGTGCCTCCACTTGTTGACCAGTGGTCCTCCAAAGGGGAAGTAGGCTGCAGGCTGAGGCAAAGCCTGTTTGGGCCTGTGTCTCTGGTTTTACTGTCCTTGTGGGAAAACCTCACCCGGCAGGGATTACTCACCCATTGGGAGGTCTCGCTGGTCAGTTTCTGTGTAGAGGTTCCCTTCAATCCACAACTACTGCCTGAGCTCTGCTGCCTTCCTCTGCAACGTTCCCAGGGGCCCAGACCTACCTCCTGGGCCTGGGAGCTCCACACTTCGCAGACGAGTCTCCTTAGGCTGCCTCTCCTGAGAGAATCTGCCCACTGTCCTGGAAACTTCGCTCTGCCCCTCAGTTTGTCTATGCGGCTCTTCCACCAAGAAGCCGCCTAGGTCTTGTGGCCCTGCTGTGCACCTAATCACCTGGCTATGCAGCACCTCCTCTGAGCAGCCACCTGGAGCCTCGTACAGTCACTCCAAGTGCCAACAACCTGCCGCACTCCTCTTCTTCTGGGCCGCCACCCAGTGTTCCAGTGTGGTCGCTATGAGTCTAAGCAACTCACTGCGCACCTCCTCCTCCTGAGAACCGCCCGTAGTCCTGTTGTAGCCACTCTGAGTCCACATGACCCTCCGCACTCCTCCTCCTCCTCCGGGCAGCCCCCCCCCGGTGTTCTTGAGCAGTCTCTGTGAGTCCAAACAACTCACCGCCTGCCTCCTCCTCTGGGCAGCCCCCTGTAGCCCTGATGCAGTCACTCCGAGTCCAAGCGACCCGCCATGCTCCTCCTCCTCCTCCAGGCAGTTCCCCCGTGTTCAGAGTGGTTGCTCTGATTCCAAACAGCTTGCTGCACAGCTCCTCCTCTGGGCAGCTGCCCGTAGCCTTGATGGGGCCACTCTGAGTCCAAGAGACCTGCCGCACTCCTTCTCCTCCTCTGGGCAGCCCCCCGGTGTTCAGGAGCGGTCATTCTGAGTCCAAGCAGCTCACCGCGCACCTCCTCCTCTGGGCAGTCGCCCAGAGCCCCGGTGGGTTGCTCTGAGTCGCAGCATCATGCTGAGCGGCCTCCTCTACGATGCTCCCAGTTGTCCAAATTAACTGCTCCAGTGGGGGCATTGGTGTCTCGTTGGGCAAATCTACTTCACAAAGTTCCCTGCATTCAGGGACTACTGCACCATCTGGGACACCTTCCCAACGGGAGAGACTCACCCGGTGGGTTTGAGTTGGTCCCAAGTCTCTCAATATCTTCTTTTCTTGAATCCTGAGTCCTGGAGCAACATGAAATGCAGCCACCCTCTAGTCTGCCATCTTGAAAACCCATTTTTCTTTGAGAAAGAATTTAGTATTGCTTTATTGAAAGCAATAGATTCCTGTTCCTCACTCCTTTGATATTCCCTTCTAACTTCATAGGTGAGTTGGCACTTGTCTGGAACATGGCCTGAAGACCTCACAACCATAAACTCCTTTGATGGCCATGGGAAACAAGATTTCATAATGCCATCATTCTGTCTCTCCATGATATCAGGAGTTATCTGCAAGAGCAGCCAGGATGTCACAGCAGGCACTCATCGGTTCCCATTTTGACCAATGCCCAGAAACTTCCCCTGGGATGAGAAACCAATTGAACTCTCCTTTGGGAGACTTGACCTCCATGCCCTTCAACCCCAAATTGCTGAATGCCTGAAAGTTCCACATTGTCTATTGTAGCTGTCCCATTTCTTTCAGTCCTTTCACAGGAACATGGAGGAACAACTTAACCTTTTCTTTCAGAAGGACCAAAACTAGTGTAGAACGATTTTGAAGGGAAGGAAAGATTGAAAGTTCAATGGAAGTGAATTTTTGGAATATAATCTCAGTGAAATGACTCCTGAGAGCATTTTGCAGCCAGTAGAATCACAGGAAGTTTGAAGATTGAGTAAGTTTTATTTTTTTTCTGCCACTACATATTTTGCCTGGTGTCATATCCCATGAGTCATTACAACTTCACTGTGAATATTTATGGTATGAGACCACATCTCACTAAGTTGCATTGACCTTTCCTAATTTATGGAGGCAGGTTTGCACTGCAGATGCACAAGACTCAGCCTCACCCATCTCTGTGAGAATTTAGGGAAGATCCTGCACCTCCACTTATCCATTTAGTTTTCTCTGATATATGTTGTTTAGAATTTTTAAAAAAATGTCCAGAATGAGGATGCAGAGTGGGACAAATATTAATAGATTGTAGTCATAAAGGCTTGGGGTTCAGGTTTAAATAAACTCCAAAATTTTCTAATGCAGTAGCATTGAGAACTTACAATCATCCCAGATATCCCTGTCTCTTCTCTTTTTCCAGGCCACCATGGATCACTGAGGTAATAGTCTGTTCTGAGTTCAGCTACAAACATTTTAGTCTTTGAAAAGATAGGGGTAAATCTATCTCTTATAACATTCCCCAATACTGTTGCTGTTGATACACAAATAATTTTTTGGTTTGATAGTTTTCAAATGTGAAAAAAAAAAATTCTGTAGAAAGTTTTTGGTTTTGCTTTGGATGGATTTCCTGCAAAGCATTTCACAGTGAGAGACCAGAAAAGGATCAAGTCACCTGAAATGCTGAATCTCTCCAGAAAATCGTATAGTTCAATTTCAATATTTTCTTCTCTGTTAAATCAAGTGAATAGATCAAACTTGCTAAAGGAGCAATTTTAAGTGGAAATAGTGTTTTCAGCAGGATGATGTTGTTAGACTCAGTAGTGATTCCCCAAAGATCTTGAATTTTTTAGAATTTGTATTGCTGAAAATGAGAGAAATCTCAGGATCTGATAGGTTATAGCCTTGTCAGGAAAATTCTGATGTGGTGTATAAATCAGCAATCTGTTGAAGAAGAAAAGATGCTAGCAAGTTGTTAATGGAATGAAATTATAAAGGTGAACTGCAGTAATATTTGGCAAGTAGTACTCTTCTGGGGCACACTACCAGGCCCTTAGGAAATGAAGTGGACTCTTACACCTGGGCATGTTGCAAGTCAACCTCAATGTCAGTTGTGAAACCAAGAGGTGAGGAAAAAAGAGAGCTGCTTTTGGCACTGAATTTTCTATCTCTGGTCTGCTTTGCATTGGAAAGATATTATTTTCCTTAAGCTTCAGTGAATTGGTGCTGAATACATATCTTCATTTTGACAGATATCAATCAGGTGCCAGAGTATGTATTAGAAAACTGGCTTCCCTATATTCATGGGGATCCAGACTCCAATTTATTGAAGCATTACTATAGACTTTTGCTGATCTTGATGGATGTTATAATGCCAAGCTGTGTAGAATAGTGTGTAGGATGTTGTTTTCTCATTCTATCTTTGATTCTGTGAAATTTTTGATTGTGTTTTCTAGGGTAAGATATCACACAATGACATTATTTTAAAGAATTCACATTTAAAGAATGAAATCAGAATAGGTATGTGACTTCATTGTGAAGTACTTAACCAATTAAATGAAAAAGAGGTTCTGTGTTTTATAAATGCTTTAGGGTCTGTATTTCATTGTCAATAATGTCCATCATATATTTGGTTATTACTCACAAATTCCCTTTGTGAAATTCAGGATTGGCATATATTTGGCTTTCATTTTTATATTTTAGCAGAGATTGTCTATTTTTTTGTTTAAATCTCTGATGATGTGGTACACTGTATAGGGAGCCATCATTCAGTTCTGCACTTCCAATTTTGTACTTCTGTATTGTTAGTCATTGGGTGCATATGCTATGGTGTAAGGAAAGCCTTTCCTCATAAGTCATGTGCCAGAAAATCCAAACCAGAATATAGCTAATCTGCATTCCATTGCTAGCAACAAGATGTATCTATGAATTTGCAAGGGCATTCATGTCCTTTGCAAGTTGAGACAGTGTCAGTAATTGTCTGTGCATTCTGAAAGATCTCCATAGTTCTTCTTGCTACTTTGCTATAGTATTTTTCTATAGTATTTTGAAACTGAAGAATATGCTGGTCCTTATTGGGAAACCATGAATCATGACAATATTTTATGTGCTTCTTCGTTGAAGGTAGCATTTTATATCCAATAGATTTTACATTGATTACCCCACAGAAAGTTCTAAGCTCTTCCATTTTTTTCTACTCAGCTTTGACCCTATGTACCATTCCTTTCCTTCAACCTGATGCAGGTGTTGAGATGATATTCTTGACCTGATAGTTCTGCTCATTACATCACTATTGGGCATTTCTTTGATCCATCACGTTCATTTTCTTGGAGAAACTTTTGCAGGGATCTCTGATACTGGCCTGTAATCTGAATGCTCCAGGGAATATTTAAAGGACCCTTAGAACTCTCAAAGTGGGCATTTGCCAGAAAAGCAGCAGTCACATGAAGGGGATGAACCAAGAGAGATTGAACAGATATTCATTCATCTAATGGTGAGTTAAAAGTCCCTTGGAAACAGTACAAGAGAATTACTGAGTGCAGACTAGTTGCAAGGCAGCAGCAAGGACATAGGCCCTGGCAATAGGAGCATGCACACATTATTTCTGCTCCCTTGTTAGCACACTCCAGGCCTTCTTCACACATGCTCAGTGACTTGATTCCTCTGTTCCTCTCTAGGGATCACAGAAGCCTCCCACCGCCACTTAGAAGTTAAACTTCCCAGGATCTAGCTGTCACCTTTTTGACATTTTACAAAAGGTAATTCACCCTGCCGGAGTTGCTGTGATGATTTCAAACTCATCATTACCTAAATCACCAAGCTCCTTTCCATGCTCCCCTGACCTTAGCTGTGCACAGCCATCACTCTGTGTGACTGGTAGGGCCCTAGCATAGATTTCCAAGTGTGCAAAATCACACGAGAGTGTAGACCTGAAGGAGTGTGGCAAGATGGCAAGGCTACTTGCTGGGTGACCCTCATGACCTTGGTTCATTCCTCTGTCCCTCCCTGTTTCACTAGAACTTGTGGGGGCAATTGCCTATAGAAAGATAGGGGTTACCAGTCACCAAGCATACCCAATGTGCCAAAATGAGAAAAGCACCATGTAGTGGACCTGGAACATATTGAAGGCTCTCAGGCTTCAGTGGAGTCTCTTGCACTGGGATGAGCTGCCTAGGCCATAGGCCTACTGGGTCACACCCCCCAAATACTCTGCCTCTGTTTCTCTTGGGCAAAAATGTTAGAATTGCTTGTTGAAAACAACAGACCTCTATTCCTTGCCCCCTTTGTGTTCCCTCCCTACCTCACAGCTGAGATGGTGCTAGTCTGGAAATTGGGTCCAAAGCCCACACAATCAAAATCATCTCAGGTGGCCATGGGAAATGTGATTTCATAATGCCATCTTCTCGTCTCTCCATGACATCAGGAGGTATCAGAAAGAGTGGCCAGGATGTCACAGCAGGCACTCCTAAAGTGCCCATGTTGAAAAATGCCCAGAAACATCCCCTGGGAGAGAAACCAATTGAACTCTCCTTCAGGATACTGAACCTCCATGCTCTTCAACCCCAAATTGCTGGATGCCAGCAAGTTCCACATTGTCTTTCATAGCTGTCCCATTTATTGCTTCATTTTACAGGAACACTGATGAAGAGCTTAGCCTTTTCTTTGAGAAGGATCACCACTCTCAGCCTCCCCCTGTCCCTGAGATGATAGGGAAGATGCAGCACCTCCACCCATCAATTTATTTGGCCGAAATATCTGTTGTTTAGAATGTTTTAAATGAAATGTCCATGAGGAGGAGACAGAATGGGACAAATATGAATTGATTGTGGTCATAAAGCTTGTGGTTCATGATTGAATTAACCCCCAAATTTTGTCATATAATAACATCCTGATCATATAATCTTTCCCAGATATCCCTGTCTCTTCTCAAGCTGTAGGGCCCCATTGATCAGTGAGATAATTGTCTGTTCAGTGTTCATCTACAAACCTTTTCATGCTTGAAAAGAGAGTATTAAATCTATATCTTATGACATACCCCAATATTGTGGGTGTTGACATGCAACTAATGTTTCTGGCTTGATTGTTTTCAAATGTGAAATTAAAATTCAGAAGAAAGTTTTTGGTTTGGTGTTGGAATGGATATCCTGATAAGCATTGCACAAAGGGAACAAAAAATGATCCAGTCACTTGACATGCTGAATATCTTTAGATAATCTATATCCTTCAGTCTCAACATTTTCTCATATGTTAAATCAAGTGAAAGAAAATGGTTGAAAAATGAACATTTGTAGATGAAAATTCATTCTAATGAGTGTTTTCACCAGGAGTCTGTGGTAAGAATCAGCAGTGCTTCCCCAGTGATTTGGAATATTTTAGAGTATGTATGGCTGGAGATGACATAACTTTCAGGAACTGATGGGTTTTATCCCTCTCATTAAAATCCTGATGCAGTGTATAAATTAGCAAGTAGTTGAAAAAAAAGTTGCTGATGAGGTGTTAATGGCATGAAATTCTAAAGGTCAACTACAGTAGTATTTGGGAAGTCTTAGCCTTTTGGGGCATACTCCCAGGCCCACAGATAATGAAGTGACCTGATGTACTTGGGCATGGTCCAAGTCAACCTCAGTATCAGTTGTGAAACCTGAAGATGATAAATACAGAGCTACTCTTAGCACTTAATTTTCTATCTCTGATCTTCTTTCCATTAGTTAGATATTATTTTCTTTAAGGAATTGGATGAATTGGTGCTGAATACATATCTTCATTTCAAAACGTGCCATAGCATGAATTAGAAAACTGGCTCCCTTGTATCAATGGGGTCCAGTTTCCACTTTAATGAAGCATTTTTATAGATTAGTTAATTTTGATGGATATTCTTATGCCAAGCTGTGTAGAATTGGGTGTAGGATTTGCTTTCTAATCTTTACCTTGGTTTTATTGAAAGTTTTGATTGTGCTTTTCAGGGTAAGACTTCACACAAGAACACCTATCTTATAGAATTTATTTTTAAATAATGAAATCAGAATTTGGGTATGCAGCTTCATTGTAGTAGATATAAAAAATTAAATGAAAGAAACCATTCTGTGTTTAGGATGCTTTAGGATCTGGTTTTCATTGTCAATAACTCCCATAACATCTTTAGATAGTCCTTTAAAATTTCTGTTTTGAAATTCATGTTTTGCCTATATTGGATCTTCATTTATATATTTTAGCAGAGATTGTCTCTTTTTTTGTTTAAATCTCTAATGATGCGGTACACTATTTATTTGGAGAGACATCGTTCAGTTCTGCATTTCCAAATTTGTATTTGTGGAAATTTAGTTGCTTGGATGCTGTGGTATAAGGAAAGTCTTTCCTCATAAGTCATGTGCCAGAAAAGCAAAATCAGCATACATTCAATCTGCTTTCCATTGCAAGCAAAAAGATAAATCCATGAAATTGCAAGGGCATTCATGTCCTTTGCATGTTGAGAGAGTCGGCTATTGTCTGTGCATACTGAAAGTTCTCCATAGTTCTGTTTGCTTTTTTGTAATAGTATTTTGAAATTGAAGGATGTGCTGGTCCTCATTGGGAAACCATGAACGATGATGATATTATTTTTGTTTGCTCACTGAAGTTAGCATTTCGTTTCCAACTCACTTTTGTATTGAGTGCCCCAGAGAAAGTCTTCAGCTATTCCCTTTTTTATATTCAGCTTTGACCCTTTGTACCATTCCTTTCTTTCAATCTGATGCGTTTCCAGATGATATTCTTCACTCAAATATTGTGTTTATTATGTCACTATAGGGCACTTATTTGATCCATCACATTCACTTCTTTTTGGAGCAAGTTTGTGCCAGGGTCTGTAATACTGACCTGTTATCTGCGTCCTCTAGGTGCTGTTTAAGGGAACTTTGGCATTGTCACAAGGGCCTTTGCCAGAAAAGCAGTGGTCACATCAAGGAGATGAATCCTAATGCCAAGAGTGATTGGTCAGATATTTGTTCATCTAAAGGTGAGTTAAAAAGTCCCTTGGAAACTTACTACAAGTGAATTTCTGGGTGCAGCCTAGTTGCATGGCAGCAGAAAGAGGTGGGACCTGACATTTTTAGTACGCACAGAATATCTCTGCTCCCTTGTTATCTCAGGCCAGGCCTCCATTACACATGATTTATGACTCCCTCCCTCCTCTCCTTTTTGGGAATCACAGCAGTCATCCACCTCCACATAGGATTCAAACTTCACAGGTTCCAGCTGTCCAATGTTACAAAAGCTTTGAATAGAAACCATTTCTTTACTTGCTGGTAATCAATTAATCTTGTTGCTCATTGATCCAAATGCAAAACCAAAGGTACTCATTGATAACCTTGAGAACCTCTGCACTGAAGCTACTTGCTGGGCCTGCTCCTACTCAGCACTGGTAAGCTGTTTTCAGCCAGCAAATTCAAACATCAGTTCAGTCCTCTTACACAAACAAAAGTCTATCAAGAGAAGTCTAATATACAGAAGCACTAACATCTGGGAGTCAAGTGGGACTGATCAAATTCACATAGTCTCATTGAAACGCTTTTGTAAAATATTTTCAGAATATTCTTCAACTGCAGTTGTCTGCTGTGAATGTGCTCCTGGTTTTGAAAGATGCCGTTTGAATTGAAACTTTTTCTCCTATTACTGGTAAGCACTTACACTTCGTGCTCATTCATTCAAATGCAAACAAACATACTTTTATTGAGAACAGAATGCAGGCCTCAAAGTTGAAGCTGTTTGCTGACACAACTCCTCTGCACGCCTTCTAAGTTCTTTTCACATTTCACATTTAATTCACTGCTCATTAAAAATACACCAACTGGTAAAACAAGAAAGCTCTTGAAAGTACAAGCATCAGCCACTTTGATAAACATGGGACCACGTAGTGAACTATTTTCCCAAGGAATCATCGAAATCCATTAGTGAAACATTTTCAGCACTCTTCAACTGTAGTTGACATTTTGAAATACACTGCCAATTAAAAATGGTATAAAGGCTTTGAAAGGAAACCATTTCTTTATTTGCTGATAAGCATTTAAGCTTTCAGCTAAGTGATCTAAATGCAAAACACAATGTACTCTTTGAGAACAGAGTGAGTGACTCTACATTAAAGTTACTTTCTGGATCTGTTCCTTCTCAGCACTTGCAAGCTGTTCTCAGACAACACATTCAAACATCAGTTCAATCCTATTACACAAACCAGTCTGTCAAGAGAGAGCTTTGGTAGATAAGAACACTAACATATGGGAGCTAAGTGGGACTGTAAGGATGACCAAATTCACAAAGTCTCATTGAAACCCTTTTGTGAAACATTTTCAGAAAACCCTTCAACTACAGTTGTCTGCTTGGAATGTGCTCCTGGTTTTGAAAGATACAGTTTGAATTAAAACTGTTTCTCCTGAGAACTTTCTCCTTGCTGAAAAGCACTTACACTTCATGCTAGTTCATCCAAATACAAATCAACGTATTCTAATTGAGATCAAAATGAGCGCCTCGAAGATGAAGTTGTTTGGTAGCCCTGCTTCACTGCATGCCATCTAAACACCTTTTAGAATACACATTAAAACCACTGCTCATGACCAATACACAAACTTGTAGAACAAGAGAGTTCTCTAACAACCAGCACAAGCCACTGGTATCAATGTGGGGCTGTTTCTAAATATAAGTATACAAAGGAATAGGTAATGACTTATGGGATATGTGACACCAGGCACAATGTACACTGGGAAAAAAAAAACTCACACAATTTTCAAACTGTCTCTGGATTTGTTGGCTGCAAATCCTCTCTGGTGTTGTTCCACTGAGAATAGTTTCCAGATAGTTGCTTTCATTGAACTTTCAATCATTCACTTTCCTTCAAAATTCTGCTACCCTAGTTTTGATCCTTCTCAAAGATATGGCTAACTTGGTTAACAGTGCTTTTGTGAAATGCAGGTGAAAAACTGGACAGCTACAATATGCAAAGTGTAACAGTCTGGCGTGAAGCAACTTAGAATTGAATGGTGTGAAGGTCCAGACTCCAGAAGAAGAATTCACTTGGTTTCTCTCCCCAGGGTATATTTATGGACATTAGGTAACATGGGCACAAAAGAGTGCCTGCTGTGACATCCTAGCCACTCTGCAGATACCTCCTGATGTAATGGAAAGGTGGAATGACAGCATGATGACTTCATGGGTCCCATGGCCAAAAGAGGTGCTTCTGGTTATGGTAGCTTCAACCCCAGTTTCCAGGCAAGCACCATCTCATCTGTCATGTTAGGAGGAAAAAAACAAAGGAGCAAGGAACAGGTGTCTTTTTTTATTCTCAATAAAAATGATACTAAATTCTTCACCCAGGAGAAGTGGAGGCAGGATAGGTTTGGTTTGTGGCTCTGTGGGGCTATGGATAATCCAGCTCCTTCCAATGAGAGGGACCCCATAGAAGACTGACAGCCTGCAATATTATCCAGGTCTGCTAAGTGGTGCTTTTCTCACTTGGGCAAACTGGAATAGCTGGGTACCTGCTCAACCCTCTTCTGCTAAAGGCAGTTGGCCACCACCAGGTCTAGTACATCAGAGAGATTCAGAGAGGTGCAGTCAGGTTACCAGGATCACCCAGTGTAGCACCAGCCCCAGCAACATTGCCCTCTTGCCCTGCTCCTCCTGGACTGCTCTCCCACTCTATTTTGCTCAATCAGGAAACAGGCCAAGGGCCTTCCCAGTCACACAGTGTGATGGCTGTCCATAGCTGAGGGCAGGGGAACATGGATAACAGCTCAGTTGTTTAGGTAACAATTGAGTTTGAAAACCTCACAGCAATTCTGGTGTGGTGACCAACCTTTCCTACAATGTCAAAAAAGATGAGAGCTGTAATCAGTGAAGTTTGATTTCTAAGTGGAGGTGGGTGGCTGCTGTGATCCATAGACAGGAGAGGAGAGAGGGAGTTACAGAGCACATGTGATGGAGGCCTGGAGAGAGCTAGCAAGGAGAAGAGATATTCTGTGCACACTCCACCTAGCAGGCCACACCTCTGTGCTCCTGCCCTGAAACTAGCCTGCACCAAGAAATTCTCTCATATTGAGTTTCCAAGGGACCCTTATCTCACCTTTAGATGAACAAATGCATGGCCAATCTCTCTTAGCATAATGGTTTATCTCCTTCAAGTGACCACTGCCTTTCTGGCAAATACCCTCTTTGAGAATGCCAACAATCATTTAAACAGACCCTGGAGGATTCAGACTACAGGCCAGTACACTACTACAGTGTCAAAGACTCTGGCAAAAATCTGCTCCAAGAAAGTGAACGTGATGGATCAATCAAGTACCAGATAGTGCCATGATGAGCACAATTTTCAGGTGAAGAATATCATCTGGACACATGCACAGGCTGAAAGAAAGGAATGGTAGAAAAGGTCAAAGGTGAATATATGAACAGGGAGGAAAGAGCTGAGGACTTTCCATGGGGCACTAAATATAACAGGGTGTTGGAAATGAAAATCTAACATCAGAGAGCAAATCTATTAAATATTATCATTGTCCATGGTTTCCAAAAAAGGACCAGGACATTCTTCAGCTTCAAAATACTATACCAAAACAGCAAAAAGAACTGTGGAGATCTTTCGGCTTGCAGAGACAATTACTAAAAATATCTCAAATTGTAAATGACATGAATGCCCTTGCAAATTCATGGAACTATGTAATTGCTAGCCATGGAATGCGCATTACCTGTATGCTGATTTGGCTTTTCTGGCACACTACTTATGAAGAAATGCATGTTTTACATCACAGCATGTGCACCCAAGGAAATAAATTTACCCAAGTACAAATTCGGAAATGCAGAACTGAATGATGGCCCTAAAATAAATAGTGCACCATGTCATTAAATATTTAAACAAAAAAGTAAACAATCTCTGCTAAAATATGAAAATGATGACCTAATATAGGCCAATCCTGAATTTCAAACTAAGAAACTTTTATGGAATAACTAAATATGTGATGAGAGATACTGACAGTAAAAAATATATCCTAAAGCATTTATAAAACACAGAACCCATTTTTCTCATTTAATTGGTTAAAGCCACCAAAATGAATCCCCATACCTAATCTATGATTTCATTCTTTAAATGTGAACTTTTTGAAATAGGTGTTCTTGTGTGATGTCTTACCCTAAAAAACACAATGAAACCTTTTTACAGAAACATGGTAAAGATGAGAAAACCATATTCTCCACCCAATTTTACACCTTTTGACTTTAGAACATCTATCAAATTCAACAAAAGTCTATGAAAAGTCTTGATTGAATTGGGTACTGGACACCCAATGATGCAGGGAAGCCAGTTTTTTAATTCATGCTGTGAAAACTGAATGACATCTGTGTAAACAATGATATGTGTTCAGCAACAATTCACTCAATTTCTTAAAGAATATAATATTTTTCTATTGATTTTTTCAGTGCCAAAAGCAGTTCTCTTTTGTCATCAAGTCTAGGTTATACAGCTGTCTTGGAACAAGCCTAGCTATACCAGTCCACTGCACTTTTACAGGTCCTGGGTGTGTTCCCCAGAAGGCTAATACTTGCCAAATACTACTGCATTTGACCTTTGGAATATCATGTCATTAAAACCTCACCAGCTTCCTTTCTTCTTCAACTACTTGCTGATTTATACACCACATCAGTACTTTCATGAGAAGGATATAATCTGTCAGTTCCTGATAATTATCTCATCTCCAAGCACACTACTCTAAAAAATTAAAGATCACTTGGGAAACACTTTGCACTCTTACAATACCATCATGCTGAAAACACTCATGGGATTGAACTTCAACTTTAAATTTCTACTTTTCCAACCGTTTTCTATTCATTTAATTTAACAGAGGAGAAATGGTTGAGATTGAAGGATATGGATTATCTGAAGAGATTCTGTATTTCAGGTGACTGAATCCTTTTCTTGTCTCCTGTGAAATACTTTTGTAGGAAATCCATCCCAACACAAACCAAAAATATTCTAATAAATTTAATTTCACATTTGAAAACAATCAAGGCAGAAATATCTGTTGCATGTCAACTCCCACTTTCTCAGGAGATGTCATAAGAGATAGATTTACCCTTGTCATTTCAAGCACCAAATGGTTTGTAGATGAACTCTGAGTACGGATTGCAGTGTGCTGCTTACGTTTGAGTGCATTCTTGAAATGTTCTCTTTGGGTGACATTCAGCAGCGCCAATGCACTTATTTGCATTGCTGTTCCTCAGTTATTTTGAATAAGAACATGAAGTTTCTAAGGGAGCTTGTACCTAGGTGCCCTAGCTAGAGGAGGAAACTTGTATTTGAAGAAAGTCAATTCCTCAAAGCTATATTGAATTTGAACTGGCAAACTTTATCAGAAAATTTCCTACCAGTGCTGTATTTCCCTTATGAGGAAACATCCTTTACCAATTGCACAGAAGCCATGGGGAGTGAATCTGAAAGGCATAGAGCTCAATATATTAGTGCAGGAAGAAACACGATCTCTCCATGCTGGATGTGAAGGAGAGGAAAGAACCATTTTGCAACCTTGATGTAGGTGCCAGCCCCTGAGGGGCTGATCCTTGGAAAACCCAAGTTTATACCAGAACACAGGCCTGAGAAACCCATTCTGCATTACATGGAGCATGCCTAATGACCAGGAAAAAATCAAACTTGCAGAGGAGTTCACACAGGCCAATACTGGTGGTAGAAACCCACCTGGATCTCCTCTTCTCACTCCAAGTCAAATGCTTGCAGGATGGAATAGGAAAGATGTGTCTTACCAGGAATTAAGAAGGGCAGGGTTGGGAGAGATTGAGTTTGGAGACATAACCCAAGACCAGAAAACATGGGGTTTACAGGTGACAAAGTGTACTAAGAATTGTCTCCTCCACTGCAGGAATGAAATCAAGTGGAGAGCCCTCATGTGCAGTCTTCCAGGGACAAGAATGTGCAATTCTTGTCCCTGGGGGTGGACTGGTTTAAAACTGCCAGAACAATTTGCATCCAGCCAAGAACCTGGAACCTACCTAAGACTAAACCACAGCTCTATGAGTTACTTCTAATAGATTACCACAGCTGTATGAGTTACTCCTAATAGATTTCCTCTCTCACTCCACACACACTGAGGGTTGAGGAAGCATCTTCTTACTCCAGATGAAACCTCCTAACACTCTGAGAAGGGAAGCTGAGAATCTTTGGAAAGCCAATGGAAGCAAATTGCTAACTTGTCATCAAGATTATTTTTCTTGGTTTAATTGTGACTTTGATAGTTCATATGCTTATTCATGTTTGTTTTCCTAATTTCTAAGATTTTAAAGCCAGTTATTTTTCAGGGATCAGTATTTTGAGGATTACACATGCCTTTATGTAAAATTAGGTTTAGTCAGATGGGTAATATTATGGTTAGTATTAAATTGCATGTTGGGTTAGTTAGATTGCATATGTACATTGGGAAACATGAAGATACATAAGAATGTATATTAAAAATATGTATGGAAATATATATATATATAAATATGAATGTACAAAATCATGCAATGGTATATTTTGCATTATTGAATACACATTTTTTAAATTGAGGGTGCATGTATATAACATAATGAATATTTAAGAACTTTCAGCCAAATTGAGTACATAAGTAATACCAGAAAAATATTTATATCATTATGTATACACTAATGTAAAATTAGGTTCAGGTATGGGTTAATGTTAGATTTAGTGTTAAAATTTGATTTGGGTTAGGTTTAGGATTAGGGAATGAACATGTATATCAGGAATTATAAGTATCCACAAGAAGATACATGTGAAAATGTGTATAAAAACCACACAAGAATATGTTTTTCTGAAATAAGAAATTTTATAATAAGACTCCTTTGTATACACAATTTTTAAATTTCTATATTCATGGATTTATCAGGTAAATAAGTAGATATAATGTATGCACAAATATACCATTGATTACTGGATATATAATTCAAAATACACAAACATTTTATTAGATTATAGGTTGTTATGTGAAATACGTTCAGATATGGGGTAATTTAATTTAGTATTGAATTTAGTATTAAATTTTGAGTTGTTTGGGGAATATTTGTATATCAGGAAATATGAATATTCACAAGAATATACATAGAAAAATACAAGTGAAACATATCTTCTAAACATATCTTCTAAAGATATGTTTATCTTTAAACATATAAACATAAGAAACATATCTTCTAAAAAGAGTAAGTGAAAATGTGAGTCAAATGAATATACTTTTTAAATTGATGGGCATATGGAATATATCATAAAAATTTATAAAAAATTATATATATGCAAAAATATAATTCATAATTGCAAGCAATTTTCAAAATGAACAAAATTCATGTTAGTATGTTTTTATGTAAAATGATGTTTAGGTATATGCTTAAGAATAGGTTAGTATTAAATTTTGTGTTGGTTTAGGTTTAGGGTTATAGAATGAATAAGTAAATCAAGAAACATGAATATAAGATTATACATGTGAAAATATGATTGGAAAATATATAAAAATGTATGATCTGAAATAGAGAGGAGTATAATGTGCATCATATGTACACTAATTTTTAAAATTGAAATGCATGGATATATCAAATAAATGAACATATATATGATATGTTTGTAAATATACCATTGATAATTGAAAATATAAGTCAAAATACACAAAAGAATGCATGCTATTCTGCATGACTTTATTAAATTATTGTTAGGTGTGGGGTAAGTATGGAGTTATTTGTAGTTAGGGTTAGAGTTAGGGTTAGGATTAGTATATAAATATATGTGCTAGGCAACATGAATATTTACAAGAATGTGTGCATGAAAATATGTATAAAAATATATGAACAAAGTAAAGGGTATAATGTGAGTAATATAAGTACACATTTTTAAACCTGGAAAGCATGGATAGAGCATAAGAATTAATATGTAATAATATGCAAATACAACATTGATGATTCAATAAATAAATCAAAATACAGATGAATACACATGGTAGTATGTAAGATTAGGTATCCAGGTTATATTAGGATTAATATTAAATTCTTGGTTGTTTTTAGGTTAGGGTGTGGGACTGAATATATATGTCAGGAAACATAGCTATTCATAAGAATGTACCTGAGAAAAGAGGTAGGAAAACCTATATAAATATACAGGTTCTGGAACAGGGAATGGTACACTGTGAGTCATATGAGAATACTTTTATTTTCTTTGTGAATGCATTGATGTATCACAAAAATTAATATATACTAATATGTATGCAAATGTAGTGTGGATAATTGAATGTATTTTAAAATGCAGATGAATAAACATGATAATATAAGCTATTTGTAATATTAGGTTTTGGTATAGTGATAATGTTTGATTTAGCATTAAATTTTCAGTTGGGTTAAAACTACGTAGGGAATTACAGGGTCATTTCCACAGTGGCCTGGGTGCCTCTGGAAGTGTGCAAGGGAGCGCGGGCTTGGGGGTCATGGTAGGGGCCATAACCACAGGCTCACTGGCACTCAGGTGTGCACATGCCCCCACTCCCAGGCTCTGTCCTCAACTCCATGTGCAAGGCGATCGAGGTTGGCTGCATAGACAGTGGCAGGGTGGTGCACGCCGCCTGGCTGAGGAAGTTGCCCCCAGAGAAGTTGAGACTCTGTGCCTGGAGGAAATGCTGGATCATCCTGCAGAGTGGCCAAGAAGGCACTGAGCCAGGTGTCCTGGAATATTACAAGCATGACCAGTCTAAGAAGCTCTTGGGGATCATCAGCATGGATCTCTATGAGCAAGCAAACATGACCTTTCACAAGAAGGGGCTGTCATGTGGCTTTGTGTTCGACATCAAGACCAAAAAGTGCACTTTTTACCTGGTGGCAGAGACAAAGGAGGACATGTATAAGTGGGTGCAGAGTATCTGCCAGGTCTGTGGCTTCCAGCAGGAGGTGGAGAGCACAGGCTCCCTGAGAAACATTTCCGCAGTCAGTCCGGAACCCTGCTCCTCCAGAGCTGATCTGAACCTCTCACATCAGCTGCACTTCCAGCAACAAAGATGCTCCACCCTGCCACACCACAGCGAGCCTGCATTGCTGAAAGGCAACCCCCCTGAGTGGG
Source organism: Sciurus vulgaris (assembly GCF_902686455.1). Lineage (NCBI taxonomy): Eukaryota > Metazoa > Chordata > Mammalia > Rodentia > Sciuridae > Sciurus > Sciurus vulgaris. Next base: position 87,313,312 of record NC_136471.1, on the reverse strand, counting down.
AGGAGGCACAGTCCACCTGATCCTCCCCAGCACTGCAGCAGCACCTCCACCTGTGCCCCCATTTGGACCAGAGCATGAGCCATGGAGGACAGAGTGTAAGGAGTGACAACTCACCTCAGGACTCAAGGGTCTCATTCCTTTTGAGGAGCAAGATGGACACACAGAAGGTTGCCTGGGGTGGTGGGCCCTGTGTCTGCAAGATCCAGGGTTGAGCACAAGACCAGCCACACTGGCACAGCCCAGTGTTCAGAGGTCGCAGCTATAGTTTCCCACAGCACATGGCCTCCAGGAGCCACACCACAGGGAGTCCCACAGACTCTGAGACAGACAGTGAGGATCCATACATCTCCATGCCCCACATAAAAACACCACTCTCAGTCTTCCATACCCCTAAGACATCCATGATGTGAAAGCCACAGCACTGGGGCAGCAGCAGCTCCAGGGAACAAAGCCATGACCACCTTGTGCCATCCCCACAAGCCAAGCGAGGTAGAAACACCTCAACAGAACTGCCCTTCCCAGAACCCTGCAGTCAGGAAGAAGAATAGATCAGAATAGATCTTTTGCTGCTACCATGCCCTGCCACAGGGACTACCAAGCAGTGGACAGCAACCACCATCACCAAGCTTTCTTCCCTGAAGCCTGCAAGTATCCCCCAAGAGACACACAGAATGCAGGACCATCTGCTCAGTCCAGGAGCCTGGGAATCAGCTTTCACCAACCAGAAGAAACAGATGCTGGCCATCTGAATGAGGATGAAAACTGCAGACCCATGAGTATACTTCCCTCCATCTTGCTGGCTATGGAGAGAGCATGTGAGAATGCCCAGAATATACATAACCTCAGGAGCCCAGGGAGCCCTCACGTTGTCCCTCCTACCTGCTCACCTGCAGCCCTTTCTTAACAAAGACCTTGTCAGAGGAAGTGAGATCCAGCCTCCTGCTGTGGACCACAGCTTCAAGCTTGGTCACAAAGTAAAGCCAGCAGCCCTGGATCCATGTGGCATCATCATTGGTCAGCCATCCCCCAAGTTGCCCAGGGCCATACATCCAGGTCATCTGTTTCCTCTGAAGAGGACAACTACGTTGAGGTGGACTAAGAAAAGACCCAGGCCCTGCAGTGCACCATGTGGGACTGGGCAGCAATGGGACAGTACCCAGCCCAGCCATGACACAGTCCCAGAGCCACTCCTCCCACCTGCTCCTTTGCCTCCACCCATCTTCTGCCAATTCAGCATCAACTTCAGAGACTTGAGCCCTTGGCTGTGATGTGAAGGCTGAGCCAGGTGCTTCCTTGTTTACCCAGGACCCCTGTGACACAGTTCTTCCTTGACCTCTCAAGACAGCTGTGTTTTCTGTCAGCAAAGTCAGACCTCTACCATACTAGAGAGAGGTGTTTGCCAAAGTGCACCCTCAGTCACAATCCTCCAGACCTGAATATTGAGAAAGGAAAAGTCTATCAGTCTTTTCTTTCAAACCAGAGAATCTCCATGTTAACCCCTCACTTCCTGACTGCCCTTTCCCTACAATGGTTGCCCTTCTACATCTGCACTTCCTCAGCCTTCACTTCCTCAGTATCTGTTAATGCCCAAGATTGTGTGGCCACCCTGACCAGTGTGCAGCAGGCAAGTACTACTTGCATGGTGGATAAAGAGACCAGAAGAAGACCTTCTCAGCCTGCATACTTTCAGTTTTGATTGCCAGGTACCCTTCTGAATGCAAAAGTAAAGTTCTTACCCCTGCTGACTTAAAAAAAAATTATGTAGGGAATGAATATGTATATCAGAAAACAGGCAGAGTCATAAAAATTATGTGTAAAAATCTAAACAAAACACATATACACATATATATGATGAAAAAGGAAAGGGCATAAAATGAGCCATGCACTTACCTATTTTTCATTAGGGGATGCATGGATATATCATATATATGAATATAAAATAATATATATGCAAATATGCTATTGGTAATTGAATATATTTCAAAATACACATAAATATTCCTGTTACTATACAGTCATTTATGTAAAGTTGTTTAGTTATAGGGATAACAAGGTCAGTATTAGATGTTGAATTGGGGTAGGATTGGGGTAGAAAATGAATATCTATATTGGAAAATATGAATATTCATAATGATTATAAAATACCTATTTTTTTGGATCCCCAGTACCAAAGGGAAAAAAAACCCAAAAATAACAGCTAGTGTTAAACTTTGAGTTGTATAGGGAATGAATATGTATATAGAGTAACATGAATATTCATAAGAATTTACATAAAAATATGTATAAAACCACAAATAAACATATATGTGCTGAAACTTGAACTGTAGGCTGAGAGTCATATATACACTTTTTTAAAGTGTGCTATGTATGATTATGCAATATAAATAAATATGGAATAGTATATATGTGAAAACAAGTAAAAATATACATAAATGTTCCTATTAGTATACATGCTTTTATGTAATATTATATTTTGGAACAGTGATAGGATTAAGAAAATTATTAAATTTTAATTTGATTTAGCTAGTGAATATGCATATCAGTTTACAAGAATATTCCTAAGTATATTGGTGGGAAAATATGTGTAAAAACATTAAAATGCAGGCTGTGAAACAGTGGATGGTATCATGTGAGTGGTATGAATAGTAATTTTTTAAAATTTGGGTTGAGATGCATGCATATATCATACAATAAATATGAAATTATGTAAATTCAAATATACCATATATAACTGAATATATGTCAAATACACATAACTATTCATATCATCACACATGCTTTTATGCAAAATATGTTAAGTATAGGGATAAATTAGTGCTCATATTAAATTTATGGTCGGGATAAGTTTAGGGTTAGGGAATGAACACAAAAATAATCACAAGAATATTTGCATGAAAATGTGTAAGATAACATATATAAATATATATGTTGTGGAAAAAGGGGAGTATAATGTAAGTCATAGGAATACACTTTTTTAAATATAGAGATGTTATATATAACCTATAAAAATACATAGTAATATATGCTAATACATCTTTGATATTTTAATATATATGTCAAAAGGCACATATATATGCATGTTAGTATATGCACTTTTATGTAAAATTAGATTTGAATATTGGGGAAAGTTAGGATTAAAATTCAATTTTGGGTTGAGTTAGGGTAAGAATTCGATTTTTGTTTTGGTTTATGTTTAGGGATAGGCAACTAATATGTACACCAATAAATGTGAATTTTCATAAGAATATATGGGTGAAAATGTTTGAAAGCATATATAAACGTATGCTTCCTCTCACAGGAAAGTTTATGGTGTAAGTAATATGAACACACTTTTTCAAAATTGCAGATGCTGGATACATAATATAAATTCTTTAAAAATATATATGCAAATATGCAATTTAATAATTAATTTGTATATCAAAGTAACATATTCACATCACTCTACAAACTTTTACATAAAACAAGGTTTAGGGATAGGAGTAAGTTTGAGTTAGTTATAAATTTTGAGTTGTTTAGAGAATATGTATATCCAGATTTATGAATATTAGTAAGAATGTAGATGTGAAAATGTGTATGAAAACATAAATAAAAGTATTGAAATACAGTACGGTTTAATGTGAATTTTATAAATACACTTTTTAAATTTAGGGATATACTCATAAATTATATACATGAATGTATAAATATATGCAAATATTTATAATTGAATATATCACTCAAAATACATATTAATATTTATATTATCACATGTGCTTTTATGTAAAATTAGGTTTAAATATCCACACAGTGTTAGGATTAGTATTAAATTTTTGGATGCTTTCCATATATTGTTATGGATTAGAAAGATCATTCAAAACACATTGCTGACCCAATATCAAGAGTCTTCTAGGAAAAATTGGAATGTGCAAATGAAGACTGCATGCATGATTGAAACATCCTCACTGATGACATCTGGATGTACTAGTGCTATGTGTTAAACACTTACTTTTGTCTGAGCTGCTTATCCTCAGGCATTTGGAAGAGGAACATATAGGTACTGAGGGACCACTTGTACCTACCTACATGCTGCAAGAGAATAAGAAACCGGTATTGCAAAGAAAGTAAATTCCTCAAGGTGTCATTGAAATCAATCTGTAAAACATTCTCAGAAAACTCCCTGAAGTGCCAGGTCCTGCTTGCCAGGGACTGCCACTGACCAATGGTCCAGATGTTTTCATTCTTAAATTTTACCTGCACACAATTGGAAGTGGTACTTCTTTATACTACTTCAACCAGGAACAAAACCCAATCTACTTACTGAGAACTGAGTTCCTGTAAGTTGAAGCTGCTTGCACAAAGTGTTTCAGTTCTTCTCTTCCTATCTCATCACAGCCAGCATGTACAGAACACAGTTCAGAGTCCATATACTAAGTCTCCTAGGAAGCATAGGAGTGTGCTGCTGAAGCATGGGTGCTCTCTTCAAAGTCCCTTACTCTCCCATTTGAAGTATAGACACTGCACTTCTGTGAGTGCTGCTTTTTTCAGGAAATTTTGTCAGTGAATATGAAATTTCATGCTTTTGAATGGGCTTTAGAATGGGAACAGGAAGTAACCTAGGAAGAACTTGTACTGCTCCAAAGAAAAGGAAGAAACTGGTATTGTTGTAGCATAATTTCCCCAAATCCTCATGAAATCTAACAGAAAAACTTTCTCAGGAAACCTCTAGCATTGCTTGATCTCACTTGCATATAAACACTAGCATATGAGTTTTGATTGGTTAAGCGTTAGTGTTCTAGAATGAATAAGTACATCAAGACACACAAATATAAGATTATACATGTGAAAACATATATAAAATATATATATAGGAAACAGTATAATGTGTCTCATGTGTACACTATTTTTAATATTAGAATGCATAGATAAATCAAATAAATGAAAATGTAATAATATGTATGCAAATATACCATTGATAATTGAAATGTAAGTCAATATACAAAAAATAAGCATAGTACTCTTCAAATTTTATGTAAATTATTGTTGGTTATTGGGTAAGTTTAGGGTTACCTTTAGTTAGGGTTAGAGTTAGGGTTAGAGTTAGTGTATGAATATGTGTATTTGGAAACATGAATATTCATCAGAATTTATGCATGAAAATATGTATGAAAACACATGAATGAATATAGGCTGGTGCAGGCATTTTGAATTATTCCTGAGGGTGTGGCCATAATTATTGGAAGGGCAGCTCCCTTCCTGAGACACCTACAGGAGGCTAGAGGACCTTTGACAAGACCCAGGAGTCAAGAAGAGGAGGTACTGAGATATTTGGGACCACTTCAGAGCCACTGAGTGAGTCTCTCCCACTGGTTGGGCTCCCCAGATGGAGCAGTAGTCCCTAAATGCAGGGAACTTTGTGGAGTAGAGTAGCCCAGTGAGACTGCCCTGCTGGAGCCAAGAATGCAGTCAACCAGGAACATTGCAGAAGAGGGCTGCACAGTGAAATGTTTCAATGCAGAGTGAGGGTCCAAGGCCCAGGCGGTAGCTCTGGTCCCCAGAGAACATAGCAGAGGAGGGCTGCTCAGAGAGGGAGTCCCTCACAGGGAAAGGCTTCCCAGGCCAGGCGGTAGGTCAAGACCCCTGGGAACATCACAGAGGAGTGCTTCCCAGTCCAGGTGGTAGTTCTGGATCAAAGGGAACTGCTTAGAGGAGAGCTGCCGAGGGAAACTTCCCCACCAGGTGAGTCTTCCCCGCTGGGTGAGGCTTTCCCACCAGAGGAGTAGAACCAGAGACACAGGCCCAGATCAGATGTGCCCCAGTCTGCAGTCTAGCCCCCCTTTTGCTGACCATCAGTCAACAAGTTGAGGTGCCTTTGCCCACTGACAGGGAATATACCCCACCTGAAGGTCACCACCCCAAGAGGGGCAACTTCCTAGTGAACCACCACATTATCAAGTTCCTCCAAGATTGTTGGGACTAATGACATGTTAATTAACTCAGGCTGACTCCTTACTCCCTGGCAAGTGAGCAAGATCAAGGCCTCAAAGGCAGTCAATAGAGGAAATCTGCAATATCCCAGAGTTTCACTATGAGAGGGGTAGATACCTGAGTAATATGAGAAAACAAGGGAAGAAAATGTCCCAAACAAACCTAGACGGTACAGCAATAAAATCCAATGACAGCATGGCAGAAGAAATGTCAGAAAGGGAGTTCAGAATGTACATAATTAATACAATCAGGAAAGCAAATGATGAGATGAAAGAGCAAATGCAGGCATTGAATGATGAGATGAAAAAGCAAATGCAGGCACTGAATGATCGCTCTAATTGAACAGAATCTACAAGAACTATGGGATATCATGAAAAGGCCAAATTTAAGAATTATTGGGATTGAGAAAGGCCTAGAGAAACAAACCAAAGGAATGAACAATCTATTCAATGAAATAATATCAGAAAATTTTCCAAATCTGAAGAATGAAATGGAAAATCAAGTTCAAGAAGCTTATAGGACTCCAAATACACAAAATGACAACAGACCCACACCAAGGCATATTATAATGAAAATACCTAACATACAAAATAAAGAGAGAATTTTAAAGGCTGTGAGAGAAAAGAACCAAATTACATTCAGGGGGAAACCAATATGGATATCAGCAGATTTTTCAATCCAGACCCTAAAAGCTAGAAGGGCCTGGAACAACATTTACCAAGCCCTGAAAGAAAATGGATACCACCTAAGAATCTTATACCCAGCAAAACTTACCTTCAGATTTAATGACAAAATAAAATCCTTCCATGATAAACAAAAGCTAAAAGAATTTACAAAAAGAAAGCCGACATTAAAGAACATTCTCAGCAAAACATTCCATGAGGAACAGATGAAAAACAATGATATAAATCACCAAAGGGAGGAGCTACCCAAAAGGAAAAGCCAAATAAAGGAGAAACAAAGTCGTGTCAAAAAAAAAAAAAAAATAATGAGTCAAATTATCAGGAATACAAAACATATCTCAGTAATAACCATGAATGTTAATGGCCTGAACTCATCAATCAAAAGCACAGACTGGCAGATTGGATTAAAAAGAAAGATCCAATGCTTTGCTGCCTGTAAGAGACTCATCTCATAGAATGACATTCCCACAGACTAAAGGTGAAAGGATGGGGAAAAATAAAAACCATGCACATGGACACATCACCAAAGCCAGAGTATCCATTCTCATATCAGATAATGTGGACTGCAAGTCAAAGTTACTCAGAAAGGATAAAGAAGGACATTTCATATTGCTTAAAGGAAGCATAAATCAAAAAGACATAACAATCATAAATATCTGTGCCCCAAAGTGTGGCTCATCCATGTACATCAAACAAATCCTTCTCAATTCCAGAAATCAAAAAGACCACAACACAATAATACTAGGTAAATTGAAAAGTGGTAGAAGATGGGAAATAGTTAAAATCAGAGCTGAAATCAATTAAATTAAAACAAAAGAAACAATAAAAAAATTGGCAAAATATATAGTGGGTTCTTTGAAAAAATAACCAAAATTGATAAAACCTTAGCCACACTAACAAAGAGAAGGAGAGAGAAAACCCAAATTATTAAAATTCAAAATGAACTAGGAAATATCACAACAAACATGATTAAAATACAAAATATAATTAGAAGCTATTTTGAAAATCTATACTCCAACAAAATAGAAAATCTCAAAAACATCAACAGGTTTCTACAGACATATGAATTACCTAAACTGAACCAGGAGGACATACACAATTTAAATAGATCAATTTCAAATAATGAAATAGAAGAGGTCATCAAAAGCCTACCATCAAAGAAAAGTCTGGGACCAGATTTGTTCTCAGCCGAGTTCTACAAAAGAATTAATGAAAAGCTCATTTCAATACTTCTCAAAGTATTTCATGAAATAGAAGAGGAGGGAAACCTCCCAAACTCATTCTATGAAGTCAATGTCACCCGGATACCTAAACCTGATAGACACATCAAGGAAAGAAAATTTCAGACCAATAACAATGAATATTGATGCAAAATTTCTCAACAAAATCTTAGCAAATTGCATACAAAAATATATCAAAAAGATCAAGTGGGTTTTATCCCAGGGATGAAAGGTTGGTTCAAATTATGGCAACCAATAAATTTAATTCACCATATCAACACACATCAAGTAAAAAATCACATGATTTTTTAGATAGATGCAGAAAAAGCATTTGATAAAATACAGCACCCCTTCATGCTGAAAACACTACAAAATAAAGGGATTGTGGGAACATTCCTTAATATTGTAAAGGCCATCTATGCTAAACCCATGGCCAATATCATTCTAAATGGTGAAAAACTGAAAGTATTCCCCCTAAAAATTGGAACAAGGTAGGGATGCCCTCTTTCACCACTTCTATTCAACATTGTCCTTGAAATTCTAGCCAGAGCAATTAGACAGACCAAGGAAATTAAAAGGTTATGAATAGGAAAAGACTAACTCTAACTATCCCTATTTTCTGATGACATGATTATATATTTAGAGGGACCAGGAAATTCCACCAGAAAACTTTTAGAACTCATAAGTTAATTCTGTAAAGTAGAGGATATAAGATCAATGCTTATAAATCCAATGCATTTTTATACATAAGTGATGAATCTTCTGAAAGAGAAGTTAGGAAACTAACCCAATCACAATAGCTTAAAAAAATAAAATACTTGGGAATCAATCTAACAAAAGAGGTGAAAGACCTCTACAATGAGAACTACAGAACACTAAAGAAAGAAGTGAAAGAAAACCTTAAAAGATGGAAAGATCTCCCATGTTCTTGGATAGGCAGAATTAATATTGTCAAAATGGCCATACTATCAAAAGTGCTATACAGATTCAATGCAATTCCAGTTAAAATCCCAATGCTGTATCTCACAGAATTAGTGCAAGCAATCATGAAATTCATTTGGAAGAATAAGAAACCCAGAAGAGCTAAAGCAATCATTAGAAGGGGGTATCACAATACCAGACCTTCAAATATACTACAAATTAATAGTAACAAAAACTGCATGGTATTGACCCCAAAATAGACAGGTAGATTAATTGTACAGAATAGAGGACAGGGACACACACTCAAATAAATACAATTTTCTCATACTAGACAAAGGTGCCAAAAATGTGCAATAGAGAAAAGATAGCCTCTTCAACAAATGGTACTGGGAAAACTGGAAATCAATATGCAGCAGAATGGAAGTAAACCTCTCTCACCCTGCACAAAGATCAACTCAAAATGGATCAAGAACCCTGGAATCCAACCAGATATCCCGCATCTTTAGAAGAAAAAGTAGGTCCAAATCTTCAACATGTCAGCTTAGGATCAGACTTCCTTAACCTGACTCCCATAGCACAAGAAATAAAAGCAAGAATCAAAAACTGGGATAGATTTAAACTAAATAGCTTTCTCTCACCAAAGGAAACTATCAGCAATGTGAAGAGAACCTACAGAGTGGGAGAAAATCTTTGCCACTCATACTTCAGATAGAGCACTAATTTCCAGAATATATAAAGAACTCAAAACACTCTACACGAAGAATACAAATAACCCAATCAACAAATGGTCTAAGGAAATGAACAAACACTTTACTGAAGAACATCTACAAGCAATCAATAGATATATGAAAAAATGTTCAACATCTTTAGTAATAAGAGAAATGCAAATCAAAACTACCCTAAGATTCCATCTCACCCCGAATTATAATGATGATTATCAAGAATACAAGCAACAATAAAGTTTTGGCGAGGATGTGGATAAAAATGAACACTCATACATTGCTGGTGGGGTTGCGAATTAGTGCAGCCTCTCTGGAATTAGTGTGGAGAGTCCTTAGAAATCTTGGAATAGAACTACCATTTGAGCCCACTATCCCACTCCTTGGCCTATATCCAAAGGACTTAAAATTAGCATACTGCAGAGATACAACCAGAACAATGTTCAGAGCCACTCAATTCACAATAGCCAGATTTTGGAACCAACCTAGATGCCCTTCAATTGATGAATGGATAAAGAAACTGTGTTATATATATATATGATGGCATATTACTCAGCCATAAAAAATACTGAAATTATGGCATTTGCAGGCAAATGGATGAAATTGGAGAATATCATGCTATGTGAAATAAGCCAATCTCAAAAATCAAAGGATGAATGTTCTTACTGATAAGAGGATGATGACACATAATGGGGAATGGGAGGGGGACAAGAATGGAGGAAGGAGGGACTGTATAGAAGGATAAGAGGGGTGGGAGGGGTGTGGGGGAAGAAAAAAATAATAGAATGAATCAAAAACTATTACCCTAGGTAAATGTATGATTACACAAATTGTATGCCTCTACTTCATGCAGAAACAGAGAAACAAGATGTATCCCATTTGTTTACAATAAAAATGAATTAAAAAAAATAAAAAATAACTGCAGTGTGCCGCTTAAGTGTGAGTGCCATTTTGAAATGTTCTCTCTGGTTGACATTCAAAAGTGCCAATGCACTCCTCTTTAAGTATAAGTGTAGGTTTAAGGTTAGTATTAAAGTTTGGGTTAGTTTAGGGTTAGTTTCTGGAGTTAATTAGTACATCAAGAAACATGAATATAAGATTAGACATGTTGGGAGACAGCCCCAACAACTCATGTATTCCCCAAAGGATGGGTGGAGTTGGCGCAGAGGAACAACGCAAACCCCTAGAGCACCTTCAAGCAAGTGCTGCTCAGATTTATTTTAGCTCTTCTTTTATAGTATTAAGTAAAGCAGGACTAAACAAGATACAAGTTATAGAGAAATTACCACAAAATTATTCATTAACCACACTTTCCAGCAAGTGCCTAACACATAGTGAGACATTAAGGTCAACTTTCTATATTTACTTAAAGTTACTCACATAAGCATATTATAGTTAAAGATATTTTCCTCTTTGCTCCCTACTGGCCTTTGTTTACCCTTTGGTGTCAGACCTATTTTCAACATAATGACTCTATTTTGTTTTAAGCTAATTTTACTGAACTGGTAAACAAAACATGCACTAATCTTTAGCTCATAATATTATGTTTTTGATTTAATCTTAATGGTCTACTCTATTACCTAAACAAGCTCAGTTAAGACTGTTAGTTTATTCACTGCCAATCAGTGTGAGTATTTAATTTCCATCCTAACATTCTCTATGTTATTGATTTATCCTCTGCCTATTTTATAAACGACTTATAACCAATTAATATGCAATGAGGGCATTTGATATTCAGATAATATTTTTCTAGCTGTTTGCATATGCTGTTTCCTTGTTCTTTAATCCTACATTTCCAGGTTGGCCTTTGATGTTCAAATCTGCGAAGGAAGGACAAATATTGGACATTTGTCCATTTATCATAAATATTAATTATTTATTTACCATTTTCATTGTACATTCCTCTATAGGGAAGAGGTGCATCTGTGGGAGATGGGTCCTTATACTTATTCACTTTTTTCCCTCTAGGTGGGTACCACAAACATCCCCAAATCTTGTAAACTAAGTAGGGTGGTCCTAGTACTATGGGGCCAATAATCTCCTGTTCTGTTTGTTAGGCTCTTTACTAGTAAAGCATTAACTGGGGCAGGTGTGATCAGCATAGGAGCAAGCAATTCCTGTAACTGTATGTTTCTGAAGAACTTCTTAAACTTTGTATTTTCAAACTTATATATGATATTAGTACATTTTTAAAAGTATTCCTCATCCTCCCCCAAGCTCCGCAGACTTATTGAGGTTAAATCCTTATCACAACAATCAAGGGAATATGATTTGCAGTTGCATAGTTATAAATATAATTACAAGATATCACTGAATTCCTAGTAGAGATGACAGGGGCAGCTTCCTGAAATGGTGGCCTTGCCAAGCCCTTCCCCATGCTCGGACCCTGTCAGGCAGCATGATGGAAATGGTCCCTGCCATATACATGTGAAAATATGAATGAAATCATATATAAAAATATGTGTTATGATGTAGGGAACAGTATTGAGTCATGAGTACACTCATTTTAAAATTGGAATATATATTAAATAAATTAATACATAACATTATGTATGCAAACATACCATTGATTATGAAAATATAAGTCAAAATACATATAAATATGCATACTACCCTACAAGATTATATATAAATTATTGTTAGCTTTGGGGTAAATTTAAAATTACATTTATTTAGGATTAGAATTAGGGTTAGGTTTAGTGTATAAATATGTGTATTGGGAAACATGAATATTCATAAGAATGTATGCATAAAAAATTGTATGAAAATATAAGAACATACATATATATTCTATAAAAGGAATTGGTATAATGTAATATAAATATACATTTTTTTATCATGGGAGGCATGGATATAGGCCATGAATGTGTTTAATATGTAGGCAAAAATACCATTGATAATTCAATATTCAATCAAAATATAGATCAATACATATATCACTATATATGCTTGTATGTAAAATTAGGTTTAGGTATCAGGGTAAGTTTAGGGTTAATATTCAATTCTGGGTTGTTTTAAGATTTGGGTGAGGGGCTGAAAATGTAAATCAGGCAACAGAGCTATTCATAAAGTTGTACCTGAGAAAAGATGTATGAAAACATACAAACATATAAGTTGTGGTACAGGAAGGATATATTGTGAGTCACACAAACACACTTTTATTTTCATTGTGAATGCATTCATATATCATATAAATGAGTATATACTGATATATATGCAAATGTTCCCTGGATAATTTAATATATGTTAAAATGCAGATAAATAAACACATGACAACATATGCTTTTTGTAAAATTAGGTTTTGGTACAGTGATAATATTTGATTTAGCATTAAATTTTCAGTTGGGTTCAAATTAGGGTTAGGGATTGAATATATCACAGAACATGAAGAGTCATAAAAATGTATGTGTTAAAATATATATATATATAACCCATATACACATATGTGCTATTAAAAAAATGAAACAGAATAAGATGAGCCATGAATTTACACATTTTTCATTAGGGGATGCATACATATATTATATATATGAATACAAAATCATATAAGCAAATATAATGCTGATCATTGAAGATATGTCAAAATACACATAAATATTTATATTACCATGCAGGTTTTTATGCAAAATTATGTTTAGTTATAGGGATAACAGGGTTAATAGTAAATGTTGAGTTGTGTTAGTATTAGAGTTAGGGAATAAACATGTATATTGGGAAACATGAATACTCATAAGAATCATAATAATACACATTTTTATGCTGAGGCTGCATGAATAAAGCATATAACTGAATATATAATAATATATATGCAAATATGGCATTGATCATTTAATGTCTAACTCAAAATACCCACAAACTTTCATATTAGCATACATGCTTTTATGTAAAATTAGGTTTACTTAAAGGGTTGAAAACAGTTTCTGTTAAATTTGATGCCAGGTGCAGTAGCACACACCTGTAATTCCAGTAGCATGGGAGGGTGAGGCAGGAGGGTCAAGAATCCAAAGCCAGGCTCAACAGCACTGAGGCACTAAGCAACTCAGTGAGACTCTTTCTGTTGATAAAATGCAAAATAGCCCTAGGGATGTGGGTTGGTGGTTGAGTGCCCCTGAGTTTGATTCCCAGTACTAAAAAAACAAACAAAATAAAATTACACTTAGTGTTAAATTTTGAATTGTATAGAGAATTAATGTGCATATATTGTATCATGAATATTCTTAAGGATGTACACGTGAAAATATGTATAAAACCTTATACAAATATACATGTTCTGAAACTCAAAGTGTATACTGAGATTCACATGCACACACTTTTTTAAAATAGTGTTATATCTGGTTAAGTTATATAAATAAATACAAAATAGTATATATGAAAATATACCATTGATTATTGAATATACAAGTAAAAATATACATAAATGTTCCTATTAGTATACATGATTTTATATAATAATAGATTTAGGTATAGGAATAAGATTAAGGTTAGTATTAAATTTTAAGTTGGTTTAGTGAATGAATATGTTTATCAGGAAACATGAATATTCATAAGTGTATACATGTAAAATATGTGAAAAAACTTTGAAATACATGCCCTGAAACTGGGGATGGCATCATATGAGTTGTATGAATACAGTTTTTTAAAAATTTCATTTAGAATTCTTGTATATATCACATAATAAATATGTAATTATGTGAATGTAAATATACCATAGATAATGAAATATGTAAGTCAAAAAACACATAAATATTCATATTATTATACATGCCTTTATGTAAAATTATATTTGGTATAGGGAGAAGTTAGGGTTCATATTAAATTTGGGGTTGGTATAATTTAGGGTTAGGTAATGAAAATGAATATCAGAACACCAGAATATTCATAAGAATTTTTGCATGATAATGTGTATTATAACATATATAAACATATATGTTCTGAAACAAGAGGGTATTATGATTCATAATACACTTTTTTAAAATTAGAGATGTTATATATAACCTATAAATGAATATATACTGATATATGCTAATACACCTTTAATATTTAAATATATAATTAAAAATGCACATATATACATATTAGTATAAGTGATTTATGTAAACTTGGGTTTAGATTTTGGGGAATGTTATGGTTAGAATTCAATTTTGGGTTTTGTTGGGGTTAGAATTCAATTTTGGGTTGTATTATGGTTAGGACTAGGAAATAAATAGGTATTTCAGTAAATGTGAATTTTCATAAGAATGTATGTGTGAAAATATGTTTGAAAACATATGTATATTTGTTTTCTGATACAGGAAAATTTATACTATAAGTCATATGAGCATATTTTTTCCAAACTTGCAGATGCATGCATATATCTTATAAATTAATCTACAGTAACATATATGCAAATAAAATGTTTAATAATTTAATACATAAATCAAGGTAACATAAATACTCATATCACTGTACAAAATTTACATAAAATTAGATTAAGGTATAGGGATAAGGTTAAAGTTAGTTATAAATTTTGAGTTGTTTCGTGAACAAATATGCATATATTAAATATGAATATTAAGAATGTAGAGTGAGAATATGTATGAAAACATAAACAAAAGTTGAGTTGTAGAAGGGTTTAACATGAATTTTATTTTTGTACTTTTTAAATATGGGGATACACTCTTAAAATATATACATGAATGTATAATATATATACAAGTATTTATAATTGAATATATCAATCAGAATACACATCAATGTTCACATTATCATATGTGATTTTATGTAATATTAGGTTTATTCAACCACACAATATTCCAATTAGTATTAAATTTTTGATTTTTTTCCATATAGGGTTAGGCATTTAATATATATATGGCAAAACATGAATATTCGTAAACATCTACATGTGAAAATATGTATGAAAATTTATACATATTTTGAAATTGGGATTCATTTAATTGAGACATAAAGTACATATCTTTTTTTAATTTGGAGTTGCATGGGTAAATATATGATTATACAATTATATATATGCTAATATACCATTGATAATTGAAGGTATAAATCAAAATACACATAACTATTCTTATATGTGCATTGTTCTAACAGTTTCTGTATTGTTCATAGACTGTGGCCAATGTGTACACTAAAAAGAACTTAGATGGTCTGCAGGGGAGCAGGGTTAGCAAGCAGCTTCAACTCGTAGGTACTCACTCTGCTGTCAATGAGAATATGTTAGTTAGCACTTGGATGAATGAGTACAAAACGTAAGGGCTTTCCAGCAACTGAAGAAACAGTTTCAATTTAAACTGAATCATTGAAATTGAGAGCACATTCCCAGCAGAAAACTGCAGTTGAAGAGCTTTCTTAAAATGTTTCACAAATGGATTTCAATGAGACTTTGTGAATTTGATCATCCTTATAGTCCCACTTGACTCCCAGACATTATTGCTCATATCAACAAGAGCTCTCTTGATATACTAGCTTGTGTAATAGGACTAAACTGACATTTGAATGTGCTGGCTGAAAGCAGATTACCAGTGCTGAGGAGAAAATCCAGCAAGAAGATTCAAAGTAAAGGCACTCACTGTTCTCACTGAGTACCTTGTGTTTGCATTTGAATCAGTAAGCTCAAAGCATAATTGCTTACAAGCAAGTTAAGGAATTGTTTCCTTTCAAAGCTGTCTACTACTGTTGAATGGAAGTATATGCCAAAAGGTGTCTGCAGTCGAAGAGTGATAGCTGAAAATGTCCCAGTAATGGATTTCAATGACTCTTTGGGGAACACATCCTATGCATGTTCCCACTTTACATCATATAGTGCTTTCCAGCAGCAGAAAAAAACATTTCAATTCAAAATGTATCATACAGGGAGTTCATTTCCAGAAGACAACTGCAGTTCGAGTTTCTTAAAAGCATTTCACAAATGGAGTTCAAGGAGATCTTCTGGATTTGACCATCCTTACAGTCCCACTTTGCTCCCAGAGAACGAGGCTCCTGTCTACTTTAGCTTTCTTGTTAGCCCTGTAAGGAACAAGGCTGAAGCTATTTCTCCCCTGATTCTGCCCCCTTCCCCACACCATTTTGTAATCTCATTGTTAACATTCTTGTCAGTCATTTGTCCAAATAGATAGCCCATGGACTTTCACTATTTAAGGCTAATTCCCCTGCTATGTACTCCCTTTTGTATCTCTCACTTTCATTCTCACTCTCTCACTCTCTTGCTTTTCCTTTCTCTTTTGCTCTGTTCATCTGCTAAAGTATCTCTTGTGTGAATTCCCATGTCTGGAGTGGTTTCTGGGTGCTTTCATTTGTTCCATGACTCAGATAGGTTCTTCTACTGACACTTAGGCAAGTGGAATCCTGTCTTCCAGAACCCTGAATGCTGGTTCCTTACATTTGCCCAGATTCTCAGTTCCACATCCACCACTGGCTTCAGATTGGTGAGTTTTTCCCTATGTACACTTAAAAATTTCTCTGCTGACCTGAGATCAGGTCATTGATCATTTGATGCCCTCAAGGCAGTTGAGGAGTTGGGGTTCCCCCAGCCCATGAATTTTACAGTTACAACTGGCCCCCTTAGTTGACCTTATCTGATGGGTGGGTCCCCAATCTTTATGATGGAGACTCTCTCAGGTTTGAGGCTCCTCTCAAAAATCCTGATGTCAAGTCCTCAACTCTCTGATTTTTCCCAGTACACACTGATGGGGATGACAACTCCCATCATTGTGCTGCCTTCTCATCTCCAGCCAATTAGTCTGTGACCTTGGGATGCCTTGGACACTGACTTGACTGTTTCTCAGTCTCCACCTTGGCATCTAGGTCTTTCTTTCTGGCAGACTTGCCCTTGGGATATTTACTAGAAAATCGTAAATCCCTTCACCTATTCCCTGACCTAGAACCATCAAAACTTGCTTGTGTAATGTTATTTGGCTAAAGTATCCTTTGTATAATCAAAATAGGTGGTTGGTTAATGGTACGTTGGATACTAATGTTTTGAGGGACTTATACATCTTCTGTGAACAAGCAGGCAATTGGAAAATATTTTTTATCTTGAAGCTCTTCCTTGCCTACTAAACTTGATTTTTTCTCTTCCTGCAAACCTGAACACCTCTTTTTGATTTTTCTCTGCCTCTTAATCCCTCATACTTCTCCTACTTCAACCCATCTAACAAACCACCCACACACCAGTCTCCTGTGGCAGAGGCCTTTCTGGTCCCTGCTCCTCCATCTTCTTTGCCCTGCTCTGTTTCTGCTTCCACCCCCACCCATGCTCAGCCTTCCTAGTCCTCACATCATGCAGTCTTATGCACATGTTCTAGCCCACCTACGGGAAGTGGCTGGTGTGGAGGGAGGATCAGATTCCATGTTCCTTTTTTGCTTTCCAATCTTTCCCAGACAGAGATGTGGCTAGGCTCCTTCATTTCCAACTTCACAAATGATATCAAAGAATTTCATTATCTCACTCAGTCTTATAATGTTATTTGCCCTGATATTTATATGATCATGTCCCACACCTTGACCCCTGAGGAGTGTAGGATAGTCTGGGAAGAGGTGTACAATTATGCAGATGAGGTTCACAAATTGACAATGACCCATCCCATTGGGGCTGAAGCAGTACCAGATAGGGATCCCCAATGGGACCATAAAATAGGGTTTGGGTGTCTGAAGCAGGACAAGTTCCAAACTTTCATCCTTGTGGGGCTCCATAAGGCCTCCATTAAACCTATTAACTATGATAAACTTTAGGAAGTAATACAGAACAAGAATGAAAACCTATTTACCTTTCTGAGTCACCTCACAGAGGCCATATTCAAATATACTAACCAGAACCCAGAAACTCCAGAGGGATGACAGTTACTCATGATTATTATTTTTTCTCAAAGTTACCCAAACATAAAGGCTAAATTGAGGTGGTTGCATAGGGGAACCCTCACCCCACAGCCAGAGGTTCTAGTAGTGGCATTCAAAGTGTATAACAGAAAAGAATAAAAAATATTAAAATACCTAATGCTAGCTAAAGCCCTTAAGCAGCCAGACCTGCCTAGCTGACCACTACTAGGAGTACCCTTGTAGGGATTTCAGGTCAGTCATTGTACAGAGGAATGAAATTCCTTTAAGTCCAGCACCCTCCTCAAAACAAAAGGTGCTCTGTTTGAAAGCTTTAGATGTGCTCTGAAACTCCTCTCTCCTTATGGCCTGGAGACATTATCTTTTTATAACAACATTTGGTAGTAGTGGACTCTGAGAAGAGAGCAAGTTATGTTTTCTGCACATGTGCAAATATAACTGTACTATGTAACCTAGGTTACTTGATATTGACCCTGGAATAGATAATAAACTGTCCTGGCTTTCCCATGGAAATAACTTCTTGCTGTTTGCTAGCCTGTGTGCTTGACTCTTTATTCGCTCTCCCTTTAACCCATATAGCTGGGCCCAAATTAACCTTTACAACTGGTGCCCTGAGAAGAAACTCTTCTGGACATGTTGATGGGAGAAGGGGATAGCTTACTGCCTTGAACAGGTTTTGATGTGTGTCACTCATCAGCTGGTACTGATCCCACTGGTAAGCTATGGGGAATTCCCTGTCTGACACTCGACATCATCATTGGGCTAAACTTTCTTATCTAATTCGTAAGGCTAAACATTCTGTAAGTAATGCTGATGTCATTGCTTTGCTGTCTGAAATAGATTCTTGCTGTCTAAGGTATCTGGAGAGTGGGACCTTAAGACCCAAAAATTGGGACGACATAGGTAAAAAATTGCATGAGGAGCCAAGGGATCCTTTACCTGTGTTCATGCTTGGTATTTGTGTCAAGATGCTATCTCAAAAATAGCCTTTACATAGCCATAAACTTCTCCCGTAGTTTCTAAGACTGAAGCTTTTCTCAGGCATCTCCTTGCATGTCTACTTTTCCCCTCCTCCTCTTCCTCCCCCAGTCCAGTCTCATTTATCTGAATGTCTCAGGCAGGCATATTCAGAGAGAGAAACTCAGAACTTGGCTGCCTGCCCCAATAGATTAACCAATGCAAATCAACCAGAATGTTAACAATTGCCTTTTGCTGTGTTTAAAGAATAAGGACAGTGTTGGAGAGTGGAATTAATAGTAATTTTAAACTTAGTATGATACAGGGGTTGGGAATGGGGTATGCCATGGTTCCTAGTGATTGGAAAATATTGGTGAAAATGGCTACTTCTCCTACCCAAAATACAGTGTTTTTACAAGAATGCTCTGATTTATCCCATGTTCAAGCTGAGGATAATGCTCAAGGAAATGTTAATATTGATTATGATGACCTGTGTGGTGTGAGGCAAAGAGGAACATTACAACAACAAGCTCAGTTGCCACAGCCGCCATTGCCCATATTAGAACTTTAGTTTGTAAAGCATGTAGGAGGATCCCAGACACTTGGGATCCTTCCAAATCCTTTGCTGTAATTTGACAAGTCTCAGGGGAGACTTTTATTAATTTTGTTAACTGATTGACTAAATTTATTGTAAGACAAGTAGACAATTTGGAGGCTGTCAATATTCTGACCAAACAACTGGCTTGTGAAAATGCCAACCAAGATTGTAAGGAAGTAATGAAATCTATTTACCTTAAAGTGGATACTATGCTTTCTGATTCAATAAAGGCTGTCAAAATGTTGGTACTGAAACTCATAAATCTGCTTTATTGGCTGCTCTGCTCTAGAGCCCCCTGATATATTTTGTTACAATTGTAAAAAACCTGGTCATCTTCAAATGGACTGTAAGATAAAAAATTGGCCACAATGGCCCAATCAGAAATGTCCAATCTGTCATAAAGGATTTCATTGACCTAATCTATGCAGATCTAAAACAGACTTGTCAGGAAACCCAATTACAGGTCACCTTCCAACCCAGGGCCAAAGGAGGAGGAACGCTTTTTGTCTGCAGATGCAGATGTCTCTTTCATATGTTTCCAGTTCAAACAGAAGCTCCTTCCACAAATCATTTTATGCCACTATAGGGAATGCAGGAATAGATTTGAATACTACTGAGGATGCTCAAATATATCTCCCTGAGGAATTTTGTAAAATGCTACCTAAATTCAAGTACCTCTACCTAAAGGTACCTTTGGCTTAATTTTGCCCCACTCTCACTGTTCTAAAGAAGAAAAATTTATAATTCCTCGATTGACTGATTCTGATTATACTGGTGTAATATACATTCAAGTTTGGTGTCATATGCCCTTAAGTCTTTCCAAAGGATCCTCCATAGCTCAATTAATTGTCATTCCAATTAATGTTGCTGCCCAACCCCTAAATGAAGAGGAAATGTAGAATTTGGTTCCACTATTATAGGAGCATGTTTACCTGTTACTGAAAATAGATGAAAAGTAATCATTTGATTAACTGAACAGTCAATCACATGATTATTGGACAAAGGTGCTGATGTTACAGTTATACCTGTCTCAATGTGACCTCATGATGAACCTAACAGAGGGCTACCCCAGTTTGGGGCATAGGAGGCAATAATAAACAGGTGTCTAAAAGCTCTCTATGGTTGCAATGCTCCACCCCTTCTAAACCACATTATTACTCATTCAACCATTTATTATGCCAATTCCCTTTCCTATATGGGGCAGAGACATCTTATAGAAGTTAGAAATGTCAGCAAAGTTGCCTTTTTCATAGGGGCCTCTGTGGAATTGACCACATTACCATTAAAATGGAATGTCACTCCTCCTGTCTGGGTAGAACAATGGCCATTGTCTAAGGAGGGCCACCGAGGCCCTCATTCAAAAACAGTTACAATTGGAACGTATAGTACCTTCTACCAGTCCATGGAATGCACCCATTTTTATCATAAAGAAATCAGGGAAATGGGTATTATTACAAGATTAAGAGAAATTAGTAAATGGATATAACCTATGGGTCCACTTCAATGTGTATTGCCTAACCCTAATTTATCCCTCAAGATTTTTCCTTAAATGTAATAGACTTAAAAGACTTTTTTTTTTTTTACTATTCCTCTCTCCTAATTATCAAGAAAAAAATTGCCTTCACACAGTTCCTATTTGCAATCATCATAAGCCTATTGATAAATATTAGTGGGAAGTTCTTTATCAAGGTATGTTAAACAGCCCAACATTATGTCAACATTTTGTAAATAAGGCTCTTCAGCCTTTCCACCAATTATTTTCACATATTCTTTTTATCATTATACAGATGATATTTTGATTACTGGGCCAAAAATTACAGAATATACTTTAACTAAATTACAACACCTTCTATTACATTCTGGCCTCCATGTGGCCACAGAAAAAATTCAATGACAACACCTATTAAATATTAAATATTTCTCATATTCCAAAATTGACTCTTCCTTTCAAATTTTCCTTAGTTCATTTGCAGCAATTTTTAGCACATTTGAACTGGACTTGGCCATATATTTCTTTAACTACTGATTTGTAAACCCTCATGGTTTACACTCTAATGTCCTCTCGCAGATGTATGTAACTCATTTTCCTCTTTTTCATCCATATTTCTTCTTACATGTTACCATAGATACATCCTCAGGCCTTATATGGGCCAGTGCACATCGTTCAGAGAAGGTTTCAGCCTGTATCTCTCATATGCTCCTTTGCATTGCCACCATGGTTAGATGTCATCATTTAAAAATGGACAATGGCCCTGCTTTTATTTATAGTGCCTTTGATCAGTTTTGTAATCAATGGAATATAATTCTAACCCATGGAATTCCTCACTATCCTACTGGACAGGCCTTAGTTAAACATGCACATGGCATGTTTAAGACATGTCTTTAAAAAAAAAACAAAGGGGGGACCTAAACTTGCTCATGTTAATAATGCTCTCAATATTGCTTTGTTCAAAATAAATACTCCTAATGTACAGCATGAAGATAATACACATCACTGGTCCTCTGCCTTGGACAGGCACTTTACCCCTAAGGAACCACTACCAAAGATTTATGTATCGAGTTCCACCAGATCCAATTTGGTGGGAACCTGTACCTTTGATTACATGGAGGAAGGGATATGCTGCTGTTCTTACTCCTACAGGTCCTGTCTGGATTCCTGCTAGGTGTGTGAGACCTGTCAATCATGAGTTGGCATTGAGGACTTCACAATCTGACTTCCAAATTTCATTTAACCCTGGATGAAGAGGACCCTTATTCAAAGAAGGAATCTCCAAAAAGAGCAAGAGGTCCAAGAGACCCTCTGTCTTCTAATCATCTAGTAACTTTGGAGTATATAAAGAGCTTAACAACATCTGCTCAACAATTACAAGACCAGATGGGTTTAGAAAATTTGATTACAACTCCTTTGTCCCTGTGGCCTGGAGATATCTTGTTATAATAACTTTTGGCAGTAGTGGATTCTGAGAAGCAAGCCAGTTGTAATCTGCACATGCACAAAGCTAACGCTACTATGTTACCTAGGTAAATTAATATGACCCTGGTGTAGATAATCAACCCAGAAAATTTGATTACAACTGTTTGCCAAACTTACCCAAAATTCTATAACTATGCTGGCTATTATTTTGTTATTTTGCTATTATTGTATCCCTGTTGGTGGTGCTTCCATACTTAGCAGAAATTGTTATTTCTTCTGAAATTTATATCATCAAGCTATTCCTGATAATAGGACTGCTATTGATTATTTGCTGTTGTTACATCATAAGCAATGCCAAGAATTTAGCAATATGTGTTGTTTCAATTTAACTGATAATAGTAACCCAATTCAAATGGAATTGGATCATCTTAAAGACATTGCAAAGAAGGTACACGATGATGGAGGTTTGGATTTATTAGATTGGTTAACCTCATGGCTACCAAATTTTACATGGATCAAACAGTTCTTCATTGAAGGATGTTTACTGAAACTTGCCTTATTGTGTTGTGCTTGTTTTTGCCAATATCTGCCTTGCTGTCTCCCTCCACCTTCCTTGAATGGAAGACAAGTCATGCCTATTCAAAAGGTCATGCAAAACAAAAGGGAGTTTTAAGGATTTCAGGTCAGTCAATGTACAGAGGAGAGAAAGTACTTTGAGTTGAGAACACTCCTCAGAATAAAATTCACTCTGTTTGAATGGTTTAGAGATGTTCTATAACTCCTTTGTCCCTGTGGCCTGGAGATATCTTGTTATAATAACCTTTGGCAGTAGTGGACTCTGAGAAGCAAGCCAGTTGTAATCTGTACATGCACAAAGCTAACTGTACTATGTTACCTAGGTAAATTAATATGACCCTGGTGTAGATAATAAACTGGACTTAGGGACTGGGGTTGTGACTCAGTGGTAAAGCAATTGCCTAGCATGCATGAGGAACTGGGTTTGATCCTTAGCACCACATTGAAAAACAACAAAATAAACGTAATGTGTCCATCTACAACTAAATAAACTGAACTGGCTTTTGCCCAGCAGTCACTTCTTGCTCTTTGCCACCCTGTGTTCTTGCCTCCTTAATAGATCTCCCCTTAACCCTTATAGCTGGACCCCAATTAACCATTAAAGGAAGCTTGAAAATTAGATGAGTATTTTTTTTTTATTTCTGCCAGTATGTATTGTGCCTGGAGTCACATATCCTCTGATCAATTACCTCTTCCCTTTGTGTATTTATACGTAGAGAGCATCTTACAAAATAAAATTTTCCTCAGAACTAAGGTAAAGATAAGAAAACCTCCTTTCATTCATAAGGGAATATTTCTGGGTATTAGGCATCATGGTCACTGATGAATGCCTGCTGTGACAACCTTTTCACTTGAAATGGAAATCAGATTATGTGTATGCTGATTTTTCTTTTCTGGCACATGACTAATGAGGAGCTTCTCTTTTTACAACACAGCACTTGTACTCAAACACCTAAATTTACACAAGGATAAATTTGTAAAACAGAACTGAATGATGGTTCTTGAAATACATAGTACATATCATCAGAGATTTAAACAAAGATAATCTCTGATAAAATGCAAAAAGAAGACCTAATATAGACCAATACTAAACTTCAAAAGCAGAAAATTTGAAGGGATAACTAAAGTGGTAATGGGAATTATTGACCACAAATTACAGATCTTAAACCACTTTTTAAACAAAAGACTTTTTCTTTTATTTGGTTATATCCACAACAAAGGAGTCACATAATTAATCTCGGATTTCATTCTTTAAATGTGAGTTCTTAGAAAGAGGTATTCTTATGTGATGTCTTATCCTAGAAAGCAAAATAAAAACTTTCCACAGAACCTAGGTTCTGACTTTGCAAGTAATAAAATGTTTGTAGCTGAACTCTGAGTAGAATTATCTCAGTGATCCACAGGGGCCTGCAGTAAGTAAAGGGACAGGGATATCTGGAAATGTTTACATGCTTGGGAAGACATTAGGTCAGAAAATTTTGGGATTAGTTTACACCTGAACCCCAAGGCATTATGAACACAATTTTTGTCCCACTCTGCCTCCTCCTCCTGGACATTTCCTTTAAAAAATTCTAAACAACAGATATCTGGGCCAAATAACTGGATAAGTGGGGATGCTGGATCTTCCTTTTATTTCAGAGACGGGTGTGAGGCTGAGGCAGGTGCATCTGCAGTGCAAACCAGCCCCCCTAAATTTGGGAAGGTCCAAGCAACATAACCAGATGCAGTCTCAAACTATAAACATAAAAGGGAAGATGTAATGGCTCATTTGATAAGCGACACCATGCACAATATGTACTGGCAGAAAAAAAATCTCACCCAATCTTCAAATTTCTTGTGGTTGTGTAGGATGCAATATCCTCTTAGGAATTGTTACACTGAGATTAGCTTCCAGAAAGTAACTTTTATTGAAACTACAACTATTCACTTCCCTTCAAAATCCTGCTACCCTGGTTTTGATCATTCTCTAAGAGATGGCTAACATGGTAAAAAGTGCTCCCATGAAATGAGAGCAAAAAACTGAACAGATAGGATATGCAGAGTGGAACCAGCTTGCTTCCTGCAACTTGGGATTATGGGGAAGGAGGTTCAGGATACCAAAAAGATTTCACTTGGTTTTTCTCCCCAGAGTATATTTGTGAGCATTGGGCAACATGAGCACTGATGACTGCCTGCTGAGACACCCTGACCACTTGGAATGGAAAGCATATTACTTATATGCTCATGTTTCCATTCTGGCACATGACTTATGAGAAAAGGTTTTTGTTGCATCACAGCACTTGTACACAAGCATGTAAATTTACACAAGGACAAATTTGTAAAACAGAAATGAATGATGACTCTCAAAATAAATAGTGCACCACATCATCAGGGATTTTAAGAAAAATGTAATCTCTGCTAAAATACAAAAATGATGACCCAATGTAGGTCAACTCTGAATTTCAAAACCAGAATACTTTAAGGAATAACTAAAGAAGTTTTGGGAGTTATTGACCACAAAAAAAAAAAAAAAAACAAAAAACACATCCTAAACCATTTTTAAATGAAAAGACATTCTTTGAATTGCTTATATCCACCAAAAGAAAGCTGGATAGTTAATTTCTGATTTTATTCTTTAAAGGTGATTTTTTTCAAACAGGTGTTCTTGTGTGTTGTCTTACCCTAGAAAGCAAAAAAAAAAAAAAAAAAAAAAAAAAAAAAAAGAAAACAACAACAACAACAAAAAACCCTTTCCACAGAACTAAGGAAAAGATCACAAAATCACATTATGCACCCAATTCTACACAGCATGGCTTAAGAACAACCATCCAAATCAGCAAATGTCTATAAAAAAAAACTTCATTGAAGTGAAGACTGGACCCCCAAAAATAGAGGGAAGCCAGTTTTCTAATTCATGCTGTGGACCCTGGTTGATATCCACGGGATGGAGGATATGTATTCTGCACAAATTCACTCTAGTCCTTAAAGAAATACCTTCCCAATGCAAAGCAGACCAGAGATAGAAAAGGTGGTGTCAAAAACAGTTCCCTTTTGTCATCACCTCTAGGTTTCACAGCTGACATTGAGTTGAGTTGGAACAGGCCCAGGTGCACCAGTCCACTTCATTTTCTGAGGGCCTGGAACTGTGCCCCAGAAGGCTACTTATTGCAAATACTACAGAAGTTGACCTTTGGAATTTTATGCCATCAACACCTCCCCAGCATCCTTTCTTTTTCAACAACTTGCTGATTACACACAACATCAGCATTTTGTTGTGAAGGATATAACCTATCAGTTCCTGAGAATTCTCACATCTCTAACCATACCTATTCTAAAAAATTGAGGATCACTGGGAAAGCACTGCCGAATCTTACTGCAGATTCATGCTGAAAACACTCATTGGAATGAACTTCCACTTCAAATTACTATTTTCCAATGGTGTTTTAGTCACTTGATTTAACAGAGGAGAAATTGTTGAGATTGAATGTTATGGATTACCTGAAGAGGTTCAGTATGTCAGGTGACTGGATCATTTTCTGGACTCACTCTGTGAAATGCTCTGCAGGAAATCCATCCCAGCACTAAACCAAAAACTTCCTAACATATTTTAATTTCACATTTGAAAACAATAAAGCAGAAACAATAAGTTGCATGTCAACTGCCACAGTCTTGGGGGATATCATAACAGATAGATTTACCCCTGTCTTTACAAGCATGAAAATGTTTGTAGCTGAACTCTAAGCAGATAATTATCTCAGAGATCCACAGGGGCATGTAGTAAGACAAGAACAGGGACTTCTGGGAAAGTTTATATGTTCAGTACGTTATGTCAGAAAATTTTGGGGTTAATTCAAACCTGAACCCCAAGACTTTACGACCATTTAATTTTTGTCCCACTCTGTCTCCTCCTCCTAGAAATTTCAATTAAAAATTGTAAACAACAGATATCTGGACAAATAACTGGATGAGTGGGAGTGCTGGATCTTCCCTATCATCTCACGGACAGGGGTGAGACTGAGACAGGTACATCTGCAGTGCAAACCAGCCATCCTAAATTAGGGAAGTTCTGAGGAACTTAGCCAGAAGCTGTTTCAAATGATAAATATCCAAAGAGAAGAGGTAATGGCTCATGGGACATATGACACTATCCACAAAATATACTGTCAGGAAATAAAAAAGTCTCACCCAATTTTCTAACTTCCTGTGATTCTGTTGGATGCAAAACCCTCTCAGGAATTGACACACTGAAATTACCTTCCAGAAAATCACTTCCATTGAAATTTTAATCATTCACTTCCCTTCAAATCCGCTATCCTGGTTTTGATCATTCTCAAAGAAATGGGTAACTCGGTTTACAGTGCTCCTGTGAAATGAGAGCAAAAATCAAAACAGCTAGGATATGCAAAGTGGAAGCAGCTGGCATCCAGCAACTTGGGATTGAAGGACATAGAGGTTCAGGTTTCCAAAGGAGAGTTCACTTGGTTTCTCTCCCCAGGGTATGTTTATGGGCATTGGGCAACCTTGGCATCAAAGAGTGCCTGCTGTGACATCCTGGCAGTTTGACTTTGGAATTTCATGCCATTAACAACTAGATAGCATCCTTTCTTTTTCAACAGCTTGATGATTTACTCAACACATAAGCATTTTCTTGAGAGGCATAGAACCTATCAATTCCAGAGAATTATCTCACCTATAGTCATACCTACACAAAAAAATACAAGATCACTGTGGAAGCACTGCTGACTCTTACCACAACCTCCAGCTGAAAACATTGCATGAACTTCCACTTCAAATTATTACTTTTTCAATGATGTTGTATTCACTTGATTTAACAGAGAAAATGTTGAGATTGAAGGATATGGATTATCAGAAGTGGTTCAGTATGTCAGGTGACTGGATCGTTTTCTGGTAACTCTCTGTGAAATGCTTTCCTGGAAATCCATTTCAGTACAAAAGGAAGACTTTCTACCAGATTTTAAGTTCACATTTGAAAACACTCAAGCCAAAAACACTAGTTGCATGTCAACTGCCACAGTCGTGGGGTATGTCATAAGAGATAGATTTACCACTGTCTTTTCAAGAACAAAAAGTTTTGTAGCTGAACTCTGAGCAGACAACTATCTCACAGATACATGGTGACCTGCAGCAAAAGAAGAGACAGAGACACCTGGGAAAGTTTATAAGCTCAGGACCTTATTATGTCAGAAAATTTGGGGGTTAATTCAAACCTAAACTCCAAGCCTTTTCGACCACAATCAATTAATTTTTGTCCCATACTGCCTCCTCCTCCTGGAAACTTCCTTTAAAAAGTTCTAAACAACAGATATCTAAGACAAATAACAAGATGAGTGGGGTGTTGAATCTTCCCTATCATCTCAATGACAGGGTTGAGGCCAAGGCAGGTGCATCTGCAGTGCAAAGCAGCCTCCCTAAACTAGGGGAGGTCTAAGAAATTTAGCCAGAAGTGGTCCCAAGCTATGAATATACAAAGGAAGAAATAATGACTCATGGGATATTTGACAACAGGCACAATATGTACTCGTAGAAAAAAAATCATAAACCAATTTTCAAACTTCCTGTGATTCTGTTGGCTGCAAAATCCTCTCAGGAATTAGCTTCCAGAAAGTTACTTCCATTGAAATTTCAATCATACATTTCCCTTCAAAATCCTGCTACCCTGGTTTCAATCATTCTCAAAGAAATGAGTAACTTGGTTAATAGAGCTCCAGTGAAATGAGAGAAAAAAATGGAACAGCTAGGATGTGCAAAATGGAACCAGCTTTCATCCTGCAACTTGGGAATGCAGGGCATGGAGGTCCAGGATCCTGAAGAAGAGCTCACTTGGTTCCTCTCACCAGAGAATGTTTCTGGGCATTGGGCAACATGGGCACCAATGAATGCCTGCAGTGACATCCTGACCACTTGCAATAGAAAGATGTTTATCTTTATGCTCCTTTTTCTTTTCTGGCACATGACTTATGAGAAGAATATTTTCTTTTACCACATCACTTGCACACAAGCATGTAAATTTACACAAGTACAAATTTGTAAAACAGAACTGAATGATGGCTCTCAAAGTAAATAATGCACCACATCATCAGAGATTTAAACAAAAGAAAGATAATCTCAGCTAAAATACAAAAATTTAGACCCAATATACTCCAATTCAGAATTGTAAAAACGAAATTTAAAGGAATAACTAAAATAGTGGTGGGAGTTATTGACCATATGAAATAGATCTTAAACCATTTTTAAAACAAAAAATAATTTTTCTTTTAATTTGTTATATCCACCACAAAGAAGTCATGTACTTAATCTCTGAATTTATTCTTTAAATGTGAATTCATTCAAGCAATTATTCTTGTGTGATGTATTACCCTAGAAAGAAAAAAAAAAACAAACTTTCCACTGCACCAAGGTAAAAATCAGAAAACCATATCCTACACACAGTTCTACAAAGCATGGATTAAGAACATCCATTCAAATCAGCATAAGTGTATAAAAAGCCTTCATTGAAGTGGAGTCTGAACCCTCAGTGATACAGCAAAGCCAGTTTTCTAATTTATGATGTGGCTCTTGGTTGAAATTAATGGAAACAAAGATATGTGTTCTACACCAATTCACTCAAATTCTTAATGAAATAATATCTTCCCAATACAAAGCATACCAGAGATAGAAAAGGTGGTGCCAAAAGCAGCACCCTTTTTTCATCACCTCTAGATTTCACAGCTGACATTGAGGATGCCTTGGAAGACTCCCAGGTACACCATTCCACTTAATTTTCCTAGGGACTGGAACTGTGCTCCAGAAGGATACTACTTTTCAAATACTACTGCAGTTGGTCTTTGGAATTTTATGCCATTAACACCCCACCAACATTTTTTCTTCTTCAACAAATTGCTGATTTATACACCACATCAGCATTTTGATGAGAGGGTTAGAACCTCTCAGTTCCTGAGAGTTATCTCATCTCCCTCCATAACTACTCTAAAAAAATGAAGAACACTGGGTAAGCACTGCTGACTCATCACAGTCTTCAGCTTAAAACACTCATTGGAATTACATTCCATTTGAAATTACTACTTTTCCAAAGGTGTCCTAGTCACTTGATTTAAAAGAGGAGAAAATGTTGAGATTGACATTTATGGATTATCTAAAGAGGTTCAGCATATCAGGTGACTGGATCTTTTTCTGGTCTCAGCCTTTGAAATGCTTTGTGCAAAATCCATCCCAGCACAAAAGAAAAACCTTTCTACTGGATTTTCAATTCACATTTGAAACAATCAAGCCAGAAATAATAGATGAACATTCTTGGGGGATGTCAAAAAAGATAGATTTTTCCCTATCTTTTGGATCTTCCCCATCATCTCAGGGAAGGTTGAAGCAGGTGCTTCTGCAGTGCATACCAGCCTCCCTTAATTAGGAAAGGTCCAAGCAACTTAGAGAGATGCGGTCTCAAACTATATATATATACAAAGGGAAGAGGTAATTGCTTAGGAGATATGTTACACGAGGCACAATAGGTAGTGGCAAAAAAGAAAAAAATGCCTAAACCAATTTTCAAACTTTCTCTGGTTCTGTTGGCTGCAAATGCTCACAGAATTCATTGCACTGAATTTAGTTTTCAGAAAGTCACTTCTATTGAAATTTCAATCATTCACTTCCCTTCAAATTCCTACTACCTTGGTTTTGCTCTTTCTCAAGGAAGTTGCTAACTTTCATAACAGTGCTCCTGTGAATTGAGAGCAAAAAACAGGAGAGCTACGATATTCTAAGAGAAATGAGATGGCATCCACCAACTTGGAATTTAAGGACTTGGAGGTCCAGGATCCTGAAGGAATATTCACTTGGATTCCCTACTGCCGGGGTCCAGCCCTAGCAGGGGTCACGGTTCCTAGGTGGATGGGAGGCGTCCTCATGGTGGAGAAACAGCACACAGAGACACCAAGTGTTCTGAGGATTAATCTGAATCTTTATTTTTCTTCCAGTATTTTTATAGATATTTTTCTCTAGTAATTATTATATCATATTATGGTTAGTTTAAAATAAGAATAACCTTCAAAAGTACAATCTATGCTTCTTCTCAAAGTACACATTCTCTCTGTATGACAGCCCAGACCAAAATAACCTTATTTCCCAGCTAGATTAAAACAACCTTGTCTCCCAGATAAACTGAAACAAACTTGTCTCCCAGCTAAACTCAGGGCACCATGATCTGCCAGCCTTTAACCTTCAGAACAAACACATCACTAGATTTTCTGAGAAACAACCCCCACCGTGAACTCCAGTGTTTAACAGTGAAAAGTTTTTACTATTATTAAAGGGCAAAGAAATCAACTTATAGTTATATTTAGTCTATTCTATTTCATATAATGGCGACCTACAATCTTATTCTGATTCTCAAAGAATTAGATTAAACATAGGAAAAGCACAAATTATATTTATGACTAACCTAAATGTTTTTATTATGTAAAGTATCTCTAGAATCAACTATTAAAACTAGGAAAACAACAAAGGCTAAACACCACATCCAAACTCAGAGGAATGCCTCTTTATCCACCTATTATTATACTAAAGCAATCACAGGCTCCTTTTAACTTCAGCACAGCTACAATTGTTTATTTTCATATATTTATCTATGTATTACTGCTAATTTTTGTTGTGCACTATTTTGTGTCCCAGTACATTAAAACCTTCCCAATGTTTTTCCAATAAATTTCTAATGATATATTGATTATAAGCGGATGATGACACTTAATGGGGGGTGGGAGGGGGACAAGAATGGAGGAAGTGAGACTGTATAGAGGGAAAAGAGAGGTGGGGGGGTGGGGGGGAAGGAAAAAAATAACGGAATGAATCAAACATCATTACTCTATGTAAATTTATGAATATGCAAATGGTATGCTGTTACTCCATGTACAAACTGAAACATGTATCCCATTTGTTTACAATAAAAATAAATTAAAAAAAAAAAAAGCAACTACACATAGAGACATGCCACGCCTATGGCTCTCAAGTGGGAGGATTATCAGCAGAACCATGTCGTGTTGAGTCCTCTATTCCAACAGAACTGTGTCAAGTGGTGGATCCTCTACTCCAACAGAGCAATGTCAAATGTTGAAGTGGCAGGAAATTGATGCAACACCCTTCCCAGTGGATATTCTGGTCTTTGGGCAACATCGATAGCAATGAGTGCCTGCTGTGGCATCCTTGTATTTTGTAGGTACCTCCTTATGTCAAGGAGTGGTAAAATGAGCACATGATGACATCACAGTTCCCATGGCAACCAGAGATGTTTCTCCTTGTGGTGGATTCAGACTGAGTTTTCAGACAAATTCCATCTCATCTGTGATAATAGTAGCCAAAATCAAGGGAGAGGAACAGGGATACGTTTTTTTTTTTTTTTTTTTTTTTTTTTTTTTTTTTTTTTCAAAAAAGCAATCCAACATTCTTGGTCCAGGAGAAGTGAAGGCAGGGTATTTTGGGCGTGCAGCCCTTTGAGCTTATGAAATTCCAGCTCCTTCCAGTGCAAAAGACCCCAGAGAATTTTGAGAGCCTACAATATGCTCCAGGCCCACAAGGTGGTGGTGTTCTCATTTGGGTGCATTGGGCAAGTTGGCTGCCTGTTCACCCCTATCCTGCTGCAGAAAATTGATTACCACCAGGTCTAGTGGTTCTGGGAGGGATCAAGGGGTGCAGTTAAATCACAAGGAGCACCTAGTGAAGCACCAATCCAAGAAGCATTGCCCTCCTATCCCTTACCTCCAGGCCTGCTCTCAGCTGTGATTTTGCTCACTCAAAAACTGGTCTAGGGAACTACCACCTGCACAGATTAATGGGTGTTCACTGCTGAAGGCAGGGGACCAATCAGTGCAGTTCAGTGGGTTAGGTAATGTATGAGTTTGAAAAATCATGGCAACTCTAGTGGCGTGCTGCACCTTTACTGCAATGTTAAAACAGGTGACAGCTGGAACCTGTGAACTTTGACTTTTAGTGGAGGTGGGTGGCTGCTGTGATACATAGAGAGAAAGAATTGTACAAAGTGTCAAACCTGAATGTTAAAAAAGGGAAGAGTTGAGGACTGTCTGTGGGGCACTCAATACAAAAGGGTGTTGGAAATGAAAAGCTAACTTCACAGAGCAAACACATAAAACAATGTCACTTTTCTTGGTTTCCCAAAAAAGGACCAGGACACTTTTCAGCTTCAAAATACTATACCAAAACAGCAAGAAGAACTGTGGCAATTTTTCATTATACACAGATAATTACTGACAATCTCTCAACTTGCAAAGGATATGAATGCCCTTGTAAATTCAAGGATCATTCCTATTGCTTGCAATGGAAAGCAGATCATCTGTATGCCGATTTTTCTTTTCTGGTACACGACTTATGAGGAAAGGCTTTCCTTACACCACAGCACCTGCACCCAAGCAACTAAATTCACACAAGTACAAATTTGTAAATGCAGAACTGAAGGATGGCTCTCATCAGAGGCTTAAACAAAAAAAATTTGATAACTTTTTCTAAAACACAAAAATAAAGACCCAATATAAGCCACACCTGATTCCAAAAAAGAGAAATTTTTAAGGAATAGGTAAAGATGTGATGGGTTATTTGACAACAAAAAACTGATCCTAAAGCATTTATAAAACACAGAAGACTTTTTTTCTCATTTAATTGGATATATCCACCACAATGAAGCCACATCCCTAATCTCTGATTTCATTCTTTAAATGTGAATTCTTTCAAATATGTGTTCTTTTGTGATGTCTTAACCTAGAAAGTACAATCAAAACTTCCACAGACTCATGGTAAAGATGAGAAAACCATATACTACACCAATTCTAAGACAGTTTGTCTTAAGATTATTGATCAAAATCAGCAAAAGTCTATAAAAATGCTTCATGCTGTGGCCCCTGATTGACATCTTTAAAAACGAACATATGTATTCACCACCAATTGACTAATTCCTTAAGGAATATAAG
The DNA here is from genome assembly GCF_902686455.1 of Sciurus vulgaris. NCBI lineage: Eukaryota > Metazoa > Chordata > Mammalia > Rodentia > Sciuridae > Sciurus > Sciurus vulgaris. Next base: position 87,278,967 of record NC_136471.1, on the reverse strand, counting down.
ATCTTCTCAATGCAAAGAAGAACAGAATGATAAATGCAGTGCCAATAGCAGCTATCCTTTGTCATCACCTGTAGGTTTCACTGCTGACACTGAGGATGAATTGGAACACTACCAAGTGTAGCTTTGAACTTTTTTTGCCAAGGGCCTGGAACTGTGCCCAGGAGGGATACTACATGCAAAATGCAGTTAACCTTTGCAATTTCATGCCATTAACATATCATCTAGTCTCTCTTCTTCAAAAACTTGCAGATTTATATACCACATTAGCATTTTCTTGAGAATGACATAACCCTTCAGTTTTTGATATTTGTCTCATCTCCAGTCATACCTACTCTTAAAAATTCAAGATCACTCCAGAAGAACTACTATTACCCCAGTCTCATGCTGAAAAACCTCATTGGAATAAATTTCCATTTAAACTGCTACTTTTCCAACCATGTTCTATTTACTTGGTTTAACAGTGGAGAAATGGTAATATTGAGGGATACAAATCTTAATTTCACATTTGAAAACAATCAATCCAGAAACATTAGTTGTTTGTCAACTCCCACAGTCTTGGTGGATGCCATTGACATAGATTTACTCCTGTCTTTTAAAGCATGGAAAGGTTTGTAGCTGAACTCTGAGCAAACAATTTTCTCAGTGATCCATGGGAGCCTGCAGAAAGAGAGAAGACATGGACATCTAGGAATATTTATAAGCTCAGATGGTTATTATATAAAATAATTTTGAGACTAATTCAAACCTTAACCCCAAGATTTATGACCAATAAATTATGTTTTGTTCTACTCTGTCTCCTCCTCCTAGATATTTCCTTTAAAATATTCTAACCATCAGTTATCTGGGCCATATAATAGGAGGAGTGGAGGTGCTACATCTTTGCTATTATCTCAGGGACAGATTGGGGCTGAGGCAGGTGCATCTGCAGTGCAAAGCCATCCTCCCTATATCAGGGACAGTCTAAGCAAGTTAGCCATATGTGGTCTCTAACTATAAATACACAAAGGGAAGAGGTGAAAGCTCATGGGATATGTGACACAAGGCACAATATATGCTGGCAGAAAAAGAAAGTTATGCTCACCCAATTTTCAAATATCTTGTTACTCTGTTGGATGCAAATCCTCACAGGAATTGCTGCACTGAGAGTAGCTTCCAGAAATTCACTTTAATTGAACATTAGATCATTTGCCTCCTTTGAAAATGCTGCTACCCTGCTTTTGAACCTTCTCAAAGAAATGTCTAACTTGGTTAGCATTACTCCTGTGAAATGAGAGGAGAATACAGGACATCTACAGTATGTGGAAGTGGCTGGCATCCAGCAACTTTGGATTGATGGGGTGGAGTTCCAGGTTGCAAAAGGAGAGTTCACTTGGTTTCTCTCCCCAGGAGATGTTTCTGGGAATTTGGCAAAATGGGCCCCAATGGGCCTGCTGTGACATCCTCACTGCTCCTGCACATACCTCCTGCTGTCACGGAGAGGCAGAATGACAGCATAATAATGTCTCGGTTCCTGAGGAAACCAGAGACTTTTCTAGTGGTGGCAGATACAGACCAAGTTTCAAGACAAGTGACATCTCATGTGTGATGGTAGGAGAGAAGATCAAGGGAACGAGGAACAGGGGCCTGTTGTTTTCTAGAAAAGTGATCCTATCTTTTTCGCCTAGAACTGTGGAGGCAGTGTATGTTTGGGGTGAAGCCAAGTGGGTTATGGGTGATGCAGTTCCTTTCAGTGCAAGGGACCACACTGAAGTTTGACATTCTGCAATAGACTCCAGGTCCGCTAGGTGGCGGTGTTCTTAATTGAGCTCATTGGGCATGCTGACTGCCTGGTCAACCCTATCCTGCTGCAGGCCACTGGCCCCAACCACGTCTAGTGCAAAGGGGTGAGATAGAGGGGTCAGCAAGGTCACACATGTTACCCAGAATAGCACCAGTTCCTGTGGCATTGCCCTCCTTCCCAGTTCCACCAGGTCTCCTTTCACCTTCATTTTTCCTCACTCAGCAAACTGGCCTTGGGAACTACCAGCCCCATGGAGTGATGGTTGTTCACAGTTGAGGGAAGGGGAGAATCCAGGGCAGTTCAGTGCATCATGTAATAATTGAGTTTGAATACATTATAGCATCTCTGGTGGGGTGTACCACCATTCCTACAATGTCAAAACAGGAGACGGCTGGAACCTGTGAAGTTTGGCTTCTTAGTGGGAGTGAATGGTTGCTGTGATATCTAGACAGGAGAGGAGGGAGGGAGTCACTGAGTATGTGTGATGGTGTCCTGGAACAGGCTACCAATTGGGCATATACATTCTGTGTACCCTGCCAGGTCCCACCTCCTTTGCTGCTACCCTGCAACTAGTTTGCACCCAGGAATTCTCTTGTACTGAGCTTCCAAAGGGCCTTATAATTCACCTATAAGTCAACAAATATCTGGTCAATCTATCTTGGCATAATGTTTCTTCTCTTTGTCTTGACCAATGCCTGTCTGGTACAAGCCCTCTGTGACAATACCAGGGTCCTTTCAACAGCCCTTGGAGAATGCAGATTACAGGCTGTTTTCACAGACCCTGGCAAAAACATGCTCCAAAAAAGTGAATGTGATGGATCAAACAAGTGCCTGATAGTGTGATGAGCACAATTTTCCTGTGAAGAATATCATCTTGACTCATGCATCAGGCTGAAAGAAAGGAATGTGTACAAAGGTTCACAGCTGAATATAAAAAAAACTGAAGAGCTGAGGACTTCTTTGGGCACTAAATACAAAAGAGTGTTGGAAATGAAAAGCAAACTTCAGTGAATAGACACTTAAGAAAAAATTGTCATTGTTAATGGTCTCCCCCAAAATACCAGGATTTCCTTCAGTTTTAAAATACTATAACAAAACAGTAAGAGGAAATTTCAGTAAGCAGAGATAATAACTAAAAATTACTCACTTTGAAAGGACATAAATGACCTTGAAAATTCATGGCTCCTTCCTGTTGCTTGCAATGGAAATCAGAATACACATATGCTGATTTGGTTTTTCTGGCACATAACCTATGAGGAAAGACTTTCCTCTCACCATGGCACCTGCTCCCAAGCACCTAAATTTAAACAAGTACAAATTTAGAAAGGCTAAACTGAATAGTGGCTCCTGAGGCAAATAGTGCCCAACATTATCTGAGATTTAAAACAAATAATCTCTGATAAAATACAAAACTGATTTTCTCCCACTCTCTAGGCTCTTTTTTCACATTATTGCTTGTTTCCTGTGCTGAGAAAAAAACTTTTTAGTTTGAATCTATCCCATTTACTGATTCTTGCTTTTATTTCTTGTGCTGTGGGGGTCTTGTTAAGGAAGCCTGGTCATAAGCCAACGTGATGGAGATTTGGACCTACCTTTACTTCTATTTGATGAAGGGTCTCAGGCTTAATACCTAGATCCATGATCTGTTTTGAGTTGAGTTTTTTACAAGGTGACAGGGGTTTAATTTCATTTTACAGCATATGGATTTCCAGTTTTGCCAACACCATTTGTTGAAAACTCTATCATTTCTCCATTGTATGTTTTTGGCACCTTTGTCTACTATGAGAAAACTGTACTTATGTGAGTATGACTCTGCGTCTTCTATCCTGTACCATTGATCTACCTGTCTACTTTTGTGCCAATGCCATAACATTTTTGTTGCTATTGCTCTATAGTAGAGTTTAAGTTCTGGTATTGTGATACCTGCTGCATCACTCTTCCTGCCCAGGATTTCTTTGACTATTCTGGTTCTTTTGATCTTCCACATGAATTTCATGATTGTTTTTCTGTTTCTATGAGAAATGTTATAGGGATTTTAATTGGAATTGTGTTAAATCTGTATAGCCTTTGGAAGTATGGCCATTTTGATAATATTAATTCTACCAATCCAAGAACATGGGATATCGCTCCATCTTCTAAGTTCTTCTTCAATTTCTTTCTTTAATGTTTTGTAGTTTTCACACTTCAGAGTATTCATCTCCAAAGTTTATGAAGAACCTAAAATCTTTACACACAATATACAAAGAGCCCAATGAATGAATGGGCTAAGAAAATGGGCAAACACTTCACAGAAGAAGATATACAGGTCATCAACAAACATATGAAAAACTGCTCATCATCCCTAGTAGAGAAATGCAAATTAAAACCACCCTAAGATTTCATCTAACTCCAATTAGAATGGCTATTAGAACACAAGCGATAATAAGTGTTGGCATGGATGTGGGGAAAAAGGTACACTTGTACATTGCTGGTGGAGTTGCAAATTGGTGCAGCTACTCTGGAAAGCAGTAAGGAGATTCCTCAGAAAACTTGGAATGGACCCACCATTTGACCCAGCTCTCCCACTCCTCAGTTTATGCCCAAAGGACTTAAAATCAGCATGCTACAGTGATGCAGCCACATCAGTGTTCATAGCATCTCAATTCATGATAGCTAGATTGTGGAACCAAAATAGATGCCCTTCAATTGATGAATGGATAAGGAAACTGGTATACATGCACAGTGGAATATTGCTCAACCATAAAGAAGAATGAAATTATGGCATTTGCTGGTAAATGGATGAAATTGGAATATATCATGCTAAGTGAATAAACCAATCCCAAAAAACCAAAGGATGAATGTTTTCTCTGAAAAATGCATGACAATATATAATGAGGGGAGGTTGCAGGGGGAAGAGAAGAATGAAGGAACATTGGATGGTGTAGAGGAAAATGGGGCGGAAAGTGGGGGAGGACAGAAAGATAGTAGAATAAAATAGACAGAATTAATCTCTCTCTATATATGTATGAGTATATGAATGGTGTGAATCTACATTGTGTACAACCATAGAAATGAAAATTTGTACCCCATTTGTACAATGAATCAAAATGCAGTCTGTGAAAATAAAAAAAAGATTTTAATAAAAGAAATAAAAAATAAAATACAAAACTGAAGGAACAATATAGCCAAATCTTAGATTTCAAAAGCAGAAAATTTTATGGAAAAACTAAAGCTGTGATGGGAGTAATTGGCAACAAAATACAGATCCTGAAGCATTTTTAAAACACAAAACACATTTTTTTCTTTTAATTTGTTTTATCCACTACAAAGGTGTGGCATACTGTGATGCATTGACAAATTTGACTCCATGGAAATGTTATAGATAAGGCTATTTGGGCAATGACTAAACAGATTCCATTTTACCTTGAGACTCCATGTTTTATAGGAAAGGCTTCTCCCATGATTTGTTTGGCAATACAAAACTATGAAATGACAATTCTTGTATAATGAAAAATTGTTCTTTTTTGATTCCTAGTTTCCTAACAATGTACCATGTTAATGGTGCTGTCAACAGGGATTATTTAGATGTAAATAACCATTGTTAATTTGTACCCAAGTAAGGTCATTTTTACCCACTTCCCCCTCTGCTAATGATTATAGATCCCATGATGTTAGTTTGTAGTTTTGAATCATAGCAACAGACACTTATGATTGATGTACTAATTTATGGTATAAAAACTCCTGCAACAACTATGGTCATGGTTGTTCTCCCAATAGCCATTTTTTGGCTGATTTAATAAAAACTCTTAAATTTGGATTTCTCAGTGATGATCAGTCTGTTCTTAAGTTGTGCCCACAATATTTGGAGGCCCCAGCAATATTCTCGCTGCCCTGTGGATCACCACCTCTCACCACTGACCTGGAAACTTCTGCAGAAGTGAGAGGCTGCACCGTGGCTCCTAGGGGAAGGTCTCTGAGAGATGTTCCTCATCCCCAGGCTGCACAGTTTGTGGAGCCCTGCCCCAGGACTAAATTAAATTATCCAAGAGTCACTTGTTTCTGTGTCCCCAGGTGACCAGTAAGTCTCTTTCTGGTGGATCCGTATCTGGGAACTTTGAGGAAGGCTAGACGCAGCATTACTTCCAGATTCCAGGACTGTGGCAAGACATTGCCCAGGCCTTCTGTTCAGGAATCAGGAGTAGCCACTTGTCATTGTCTTTGGTGTCTTACCTCTTCTGTGTTTGTCTTTTTCTGTTTTGTCCTGCCCTTGAGTATGAACATGAGTCAATATGCCTTGTGTTTGTCATGTACACCCTTCAATGCATATTGACCAATTTCCAGGAATTCAGAGAAGGGCTACTGAGAACGGAACCCACTGTGACATCTCTTCTCTCTCTAAATTCTGTGAGAGAGAATGGTCAAATTTGAGGTAAGACAGCCCCATAAGGGGACCACCAAATTGTCTTTGGGTATCCTGAACACCCTGATCAAATGTTTTATAGTCAAACTTGGGAAAAAATGGTTAAAATATTTTTAACCATGTTTGCTAAAGCTTACATTAAAATTTCAACTGCTGCCAACAGGAACTTACAACAATTGGAGTTGGTCCACCAAACTTCCAGGCCAAAATTTTTATGGCTACTATCCAAGAGATAAGAAAAACTGGTGTATAACAAGCCCAATATGAGGGGGCTCTCCCAAGAGATCAATGGAAGCAAGCTCCCTTGCTATATCTTTGGGATACTCCCTCTGGGAGGGATAGGGTATAACCTTTATCTATATCCTCTTAATTCTTTTCATGTCTGGTGAGAAGGTCCATATCAAGATGGAAGCTAAAAAGACTTTTAAATTTCTATTTTTTGAGTTCATAATTTGCATCTGGTTCACCTAGGTTAATATTTGATCAGACCTATTTTATTCAACTATACAGTTGTCTTAATGATCTGTTTCAGAGCATTCAGAGGCCAATTTACAAGGGTTAACTCTCAATCTAGTAGGTTTTAAAAAATAAGCTATAAGGTCTTTGTCCATGTGTTTATTTTATGTACATGTACACCAATGTATTTTCATGTCTACATATGTATCAAAATTGACACATTAGCTAATAAGTTAAAATTTAAAAAGTGGTTCCAAATGTCTATATTTCACATGATTTAAAAGTATTTTAATTGGGTAAAGTATGACTTTCAAGTTACTAACACACAGTTTTGTTTCTAGCTGATCAAAAATAAATGTTAATTTTATAAAATGTCTAATATCAATTGTCTCTAGATTTTTGTTCTACAGAGAATAAATGAGTGATGCTGCTCAATTCACTTCTCTGATATTTTAATTTTTTAAAAAAACTGAATTAGATTTGACATATATGGGATTAATCATGGATGTGTTTGTTCGAGACATCTGATTGGTTTAGAGATTTAAAATGCTAACTGTTAAATATAACATCAAGTACTCTTAGCTCCTTTAATTCCATAGGGTAACATACTTAAAACATTATTGATATTTTCATAAATTTGTAAATAAAAAGAGGGTTTAAAAATACTCTGTGTTATCATTAAAAACAATGTTACTTAAAGTCTCAACAGGTATAATTCTATATAAAGGGTTCAAAACTTTCAACTACATTTCAAATAGAGTTCTATGTTGGGAGATATCCTAGTTCTTGGCTGGCAGCAGTGAATGTCTCAAGTGCATAAACTTGCAGGGAGGAGTGTTCCATTTCTCCTATCTAGGAAAGTAAACAACTGCCCCAAGTTGACTCAGTGTTACCTAGGAAACACATATAGGAACCTGGGGGTCTGATTCCCCATGGCACATTGTAATTGGACAAGAAGCCTATAAAATGTATACCTGTTCCCACAATAAACAAGTTTACAGACTTCTCACCACAAGCCTGCTTCCATCCAACTCTCAGAGTCTGGGGGTCTTGACTCCAATGCCTTACCAGACCTGAGCTAGCCTGGCACAACTACAGTTCTATAACAAAGTACATTATCTTATTAAAATGGAGTAATTTATCTAAATTCAGAAGTTTACAAGGGTTGTTTCATAATATAAATTGTTTAAAAAGGAGATCAAGAGATTAAAAATTAAAAGATTCTGGAATATATTTAGTAAAAAAAATGTTTTAAAATTAAAAAGTCTATGTGATAAAATAAAGCTGTAATACATGTAAGTAGACAACAAGAGCCTCTAATTAAATGATTAAAAAGTGTAAATTAAGGGTAAAATTTGAAAGGTTTATAGGTATATAAAAGTATACAACAGTTACTCAAAGCTTTTTACTAAGGTCAAATATTAATGTACTCATATAAACCAAAATTTAGTCTGTATGCTAAAATGATCATAATTCTTAAAACATCAATTTACTCTTAACGTTGTACCTGTTAAGTTTTATTCTCTAGAGCAACTAGTCTTAAAAATTGGGGCTTTGTACAACTCTGGTCAAACAGCAAGTGTTATTTTAGAGTATTGTACTATGTTACAGAGTCTAGATTTTCTTTAAAAGCTAAACTTGGTCAATCCTAAAACATCAATGTAATTATGATTCTATTACTCTTCTTTATATATTAAATGTGTTCATAACTGCCAAGTATACAAGTCTTTAAAATAAAAGGTTTAAATGAACATTTTGTCAAGTTGGTGTTCTCTAACCTAAAGTTGTAATGGTAATTTTAAACTTAAGAGAATAACAACTTTTATTGAGGATTTATTTATATCATTTAATGTTCTGTAACTGGACCTGAGCCTTATGCTACCATCTACACTGGGATAAAATTGTAAATGTATTGCTAAAACATATTGAGGGCCTCCCCTCTTTAAAGGTTAATATTATGGAACAGGAAAACATTTTGCCCCTTACTACAAAAAGTGAAAGTTAAAAGCACTCTCATCTTTTTTTAATTCATGTTTTAGTTGTAACATCTAATAAACTTTATAAAAGGATATTTAAAAAGAAGACAAAGATCATCTTGAGAACTAGACAACTTTACTTAAGATTTATGAAGAGTGCAATCTTACCTGCGATAAGGTTCTGCATCTCACCTCACTACATGTTACAGTGGTTCCAAAAAATCCAGGCATCAGCTCATTTAAAATTATATTCAATAGATTGTTTTTCTTTTTGGTAAAAATACTGTGATCTCTAAAAAGGGATATAATATATAGCTCAGTCAAAATTTAAGATAGTTATTACACAATTATGTATGTTTATACTCTTGTTAATTCCATTTTGTATTTTCCTTTTAAACTCTGTAACTGTTTCCTGATTAATGTTTTGCAGAGGTACTGCTTCAAGAACAAACAATCTGAATTAATTTGAGATAATAAGCTACCTCTTTTAGGACAGATAATATAGACCCCAATTAAATAAAAGTGGGTAAATAACTTTAAAGTTGTAGACATTAAAGTTAAAGCTCAGTACTATTACTGCATGACTGGTGGGACTGACTTGTGAGATGCATAAGATCAAGAATTAAAGATTGAGAGTAAAATAAAGGAGCCAAGAAAATTAATAATTGTGTCTTTCCCTCAGAGTCAACCTGAACCTAGGGAACAAGAAAACTTCTCAAGGAGCTTTGCAACTCTGGGCCACATGACTTCCCAATCAGGGAGATTGATGAGACCACTAGAGGATAAAAAGCCAATAAGTGTACCTGCTGTAGAGGAGGGCCCTTGGAAATGGGAGACATCCCTAATGCTTCCAAAGCAAGCCAACTCATCAAGAAAACCCTATCTACTGAATGGCACTAAAGGAGCTAAAAAGCTGCTCTCAAGTTCCCCATGAGTGACACCTGTGGGAACTCAGCTGACCCTTGACAACAGATAGGAACAAGGTCAACTTGATCATTTTGATCCTAAACACCTAGCAAAAATAGTTAAAACCAAAACAGTTATTCCTGGACATTTTACAAACAAAACAATAGTTATTTTAATGTAACTTGAGATGTACACTTGTATTAGCCCCCCAAAATATGTAAAACTGGAGGTGATGAAAAAGATTCATAGACAAAAGTGCCTGATAACTATCAAAAGAAACTGCCAGAGTTGTAAGTTTTTAATCAGTTTAAAGGCCTACAGATCTTCCTAACCACTTTTACAGGTAGATTTAATCAATGTTTGCTAGTATGATTCTCTAGCCATAAGTAACAAAAATAAAGGAATCTCTACTAAACACAGAGGTTATGCCAATTAAAAGATATTTTACAAAAATCAGATGATATTAGGTAACAACTAAATATTATATTTACATTCCTGATAACTCCAACAGTGTTAGAGATTTACAAATGAATATCTTATCCTCTTCAGCCTTGTTAGGCTTTGTTAGGCCTTGTTATGGAGACAATATCTCAGCTCTTCCATCTCCTGGTAAGAGATTATTGATTTCTATCATCTTCATGATATTCATTGACATGTTCCAGATGCTATTTATTTTGTATTTATGTTTTCTTGGTTCTTTCATAGAACCAGACTTTTACCCCTAGATAGACCTAAATTCTAAAAAGGGACTCCAAACTACTTGCCCCATCCCACATCACCACTTCTCAACTGGAAGCAGCAAGAGTGGTCATAGTCATTTTTCCTTACAGCAGTAAAACGTCCCTAAATTTAGAGGGATAATAATAAAAAAAATAAGACCATCAATATAGATAGGTAATTGTGTTAAATCAAAAGAACAAAGGCCAGTTTGCATTCAGAAAGTTGGAGGCAAATGACCTCTGAAAGATTAAAATGTTAATGCTTCCAAAGTCCTTCTTCCATCCTTACCAAGATAACCTGCTTCTGTTCCAACATATTGTTAAGTCTCTCCATCAGGTTCAGCTTACTTGAGAACAAGTCCCAAGAGACTACTGATTTCCAACACCTATTCCATTCAGAAGACTACATCTACTTCAAATAGTTCCAGAAAGAAGAACTAATGCCCAAGTGAAATGGAGGGGACCTTACTCACAACATGGATTCATCACATCTGAGTCAAGAGAACAGAAAAATGGACAGCCCTCAGAGACCACAAACACCTTCTAAATATAGGACTGAAAAGTGTTAAGTTTTTTCTCTTGCTTAGACAATGTTATGAGGCTTGAGCTACTAAAACTACATATTTCATTAGTCAAATTAAAGTATATGCATGGCCACTACAACCCCTTGCCTAATTTAGAAGATAAATCAAGTATTCTCAGACCTCTACTGTTGCACTTGGGACTTCCTTATGCTCATCTGACTACCATCTTATGACCCCCGAGGAAACATAATTTACTTGTATGTCAGGAGTAACTAACTCCATGAATGGCCCTTCAACTTTTTGAGATTACCAAATGGAATGAATTCTGTGTTACTGTTCACATCATTCCCCAGGTGTGTTATCATAATGGGGAGGGAGGAAGGAAACATATGGGGATGATATTTAAACAAGTGGTCCCTGTATTAGTTCCCCTCCTAGTGTGAATAAATATTGCCAGCTCCACAGCTATAGGAACCACTACACTCATTACAGGAAAACAAAATTTCAAAACCTTAAGTAGACAAATAGATCTGAACTTAAGTGAATTTAAAAACTCTGTGAGCCACTTAAAAATTTCCTTGATTCACTTGCTGAGGTATTTTTAGAAAAGAGAAGAGGGTTAAATTTGCTGTTTTTAAAATAAAGAGGATTATGTGTGGCCTTAGGGGAAACGTATTGTTTCTATACTAACCACTCAGGTGACATTTGTGATAGTTTATTTTTTATTAGGAAAAGGTTAAAAAAAAAGCAGGGGTAGGGGAGAAAAAGCTGAAAACCTGAGGGAAATTGAAACAAAAATCTGTTCTCTTGGTCCCCCTGGTTAACTACTCTAATAACTATGATGGTGGGACCTTTCATTCTAGTTATTTTGGGGCTTTTAATCAGGCCATGCATGTTAAACTGTTAAACTAAATATGTTAGAAATAGAATACAATCTGTTAAACTAATGGTGTTACACACCCACTACAATAACCTCTATACTAATAATAAATCAATGATTTGATTATGTACATAAAACCAGTGGGGTATGTGATGGGTTGACATATTAGACTCCATGGAAATGCTATAGGTAAGGCTATTTGGGCAATGACTAAATAGATTCCATTTTACCTTGAGACTCCATGTTATGTAGGCAAGGCTTCTCCCATGGGAATGCCCTGCCTCTGTACCCATCAACAGTTGCTTAGCATGACTTGATTGGCAATACAAAATGATGAAATGGCAATTTTTGTATAAAGAAAAATTGTTCTTTTTGATTCCTAGTTTCCTAAACAATGTACCATGCTAATGATGATGTCAATAGTGATTGTTTAGTTTTTAGTAACCTTTCTTAATTTGTGCCTAAGGAAGGTCATTTTGACCTACTTCCCCCCCCCACTAATGATTTCAGATCCCATGATGTTAGTTTGTAATTTTGAATCATAGCAACAGACACTTATGATTGATGTACTAATTTATGGCATAGAAACCCCTATGACCCTATGGTCATGACTGTTCTCCCAATGGACATTTTTTTAAGGCATTATATGAGACAGTCAGTCAGCTGGCTTAATATAGACTCTTAAATTTGGATTTCTCAGTGGTGATCGGTCTGTTATTAAGTTGTGCCACATAACACATACCTAATATCTCTGATTTCACTCTTTAATGTGAATTCTTTCAAACAGAAACACAATCAAAATTTTCCACAGAAACATGGTCAATGTGACAAAACTACTTCCTACTCCCAAGAATAAGAATATCTTATTGGCGTAAGAATATCCATCAAAATCATCAACATCTATAAAAATGCTTCATTAGAGTTGGGAGTAGTCCTGCAGTGATACAGGGAAGGCAGTTTTTAAATTCCTGCTGTGACTCCTGAGTGACATCAGTAGAAACTAAGATAAGTAGTAAGCACCAATTCACTCTATTCCTAAAAGAATATAACTTCTTCCAAATGCAAAGCAAAACGGAGTGAGAAAAGGCAGTGAGAAGAGTAGCTCTCTTTCATCAACTCTATGCTTCCCAGCTGACTTGAGGTTGACTTGGAACATGCCCAGAAGTACCAGTCCAACTCATTTTCTGAGGGACTGGGAGTATGCTCAAGAAGACTACAAATTCCCAAATACTACAACAGTTGACATTTAGAATTTCATGTCATTAACTCTTGGTGAGCATTATTTCTCCTTCAAGAACTTGCTGATTCAACATTTGCATGAAAATAATATAACCTGTCAGTTCCTGAGAGTTGCCTCATTTCCAGGAAGAGCTACTGTTAAAAATGAAAGGCCACTGGGGAAATACAACTGACTCCTACCCCAGCTTCATGCTGAAAACTCTCATTGAAATGAACTTCCACTTAAAACTATGACTTTTCCAAACATGTTCCATTTCTCTCATTTAACAGATGAGAAAAGGTTGAGAATTTTAATGATTTGAATTATCTGAAGCTGCTCAGTATGTCAGGTGACTAGATCCTTTTCCAGTTTCTCTGAAATGCTTTGCAGAAAAAACATTCCAAGACAATACCAATCACTTTCCAAAGAATTTGTAATTTCATCTTTGAAAACAATCATGCCAGTAGTATTAGTTGCATTGTGATGGCAAAACCATACCTGATTGTGAAAAGAAATTACAAAGACATTATGGTAAGAGTCCAATGCCTTGGGAAGGGCTTAGTTCCTCTCCCCTCTCTTGATCTTTCTCCATGAAGCCTAATTAATCATTGGTCCCTACTTTTGCAATGTCAATATCTGCCCTAAGAGTCTGACTACTCCCACCTGAAATGTAATAGATGTCTGTGAAAGGAGATGTTTCTTCTTATCTGTTCTGTGAGCATGCTTTATGTTAAAGACCCTGCACAAAGCCTTCAGTCACATAGTTTATGAATTATTCTTTAAAATAAGAGAAAATCCCCAGTGATGGGATGGGTCTAAGATGATGTCTAATAACCTATAAGTATTGTGAGAAACTGTGGATCAAGGCTCAAGATTTGGAGTTTTTGTTTTTCTCTGGGCCCGCTTGCATACAATAAAGTTCTCTTCCTTTCAAGTGCTTCTGTTGCTTCTCAACCAATCATTTTTCTGAAACATTTTGTTTCCCTGTCCTGACAGTAATAATTGTGCTGGCACTTTGTGCCACTGGGGCTACTGGTCACTTATGCTTGAGTGTGTGGTGCCCCTGAAATTGAAAGAGAAGGCACCACCCAGTAGTTTTGGCATCTCTTTCACATGGGGTACCATCACCTCCACAGCAGCAACTGCCACTGGACTCCCTGGAGAGTTGAACCGATACCTGCACAATCAATAGGATAAAAGTAAAATCCTGTTATCTGGAACGTCAGTAAGACAGAGCAGGAGCTTCATCACCTCATGGCCACCTGCACTGGGGCCACAGGTACCAGGGACTCCAGCAAGGGAGTCATCAGTATGGGCATCTCTGGAAGGGGGTACAGTGTTTTAAAATTCCTGAGTGTGTGTGTGAGTGTGAAATAAAATTGTCAAAGTTTTTCCATATGGAATTATGGCTGTGTCTTTTTTAGTCATTGTCTTTTTTTTTTGTACTAGATTGAAAAACTAGAAAAAAATTAGAAAAAGTTTTTGTATGTACTAGATTGACTGATCCCTCTACTGGGATTGTCAGTTCAAGTGTATTTTTAATGAAGAATTAATCTTTTCCCCTGAACCAATTAGTCTTATTTTGTCTAACTGAAATTTATTGCTCTCTGCTTTTCTTTCTGCTGTCTTTGTTCAGAAGCCAATTGTTAAAAGGTCAACTCTCAAATACACTAAAAAATTAAGTTCATGTGACTTAAAATGATTGAAAATAAAAGTAAAGATGTCTCTAAAATCACTAACCCACAGGTTTTACACCCCCCTCCAGATAATCAGACAATGAAGGGTGTTCTTTGATATAAATTGTTTAAAGTATACTTAATATTCATTGATTATAGGATTTTCCTTCAAAAAGATGATTTAATATGTTAACATGGTTTTCATGGGTAACAGAAGTTAAAAAATGGGTCAATCAGACTGACCATAAATGTGATAAATATCATAAATATGTTGATTTTTAAAAATCTTTTGGTCATTGGAAAGTCTAAGATTGTTTTGTTTGTGGTCTTCATTAAAAACAAGATGATTAAGGGTTAAAATTCTACCTTCATGTATGTTCTACATATAAGGATTAAAAGAATAGAGAAAATGAAAAAAACTCAGAGGATGATAAAATACTGTTGTTTTACTTAGTCCCAAGAATCCTTCAATATTCTGACTCAAACTTTCAACCCCTTCAAGGCCAATGCTCCCAGACCTCTGACTCTGGGGATAATACCAGCAATAAGGGGCAAAAGAGTGTGAGGTAATTGCAGAGGCTCCCACTTCTCCACCTGCCCTGTGTTCTTCACTATCAAAGCTAAGGGAAATTTTATATGTACAAGTTTTTCTGTTTTAAAGAGTCTCCAGAGTCTGTCAGCCCTAGTTTTTGTGATTCTTTCTTATCTCTTTTTCATATCTCTTCCTGGACCATTAAAATATGGGCCATATTATATTAATCATATCAGTAGTCTTTTAAAAAAATCTTGACTGAATGGGTGACCTATAGGTATGGGCCTGTTTAAGAGAAACATGTATCACTGTCATTATTTGGCCTTTAAATCATTTTCTGGATAATTATACCATCTTACAGTTGAAGTTGGTCTGTCAGGGGTAAAACATTTAAAAGAGATTCTGTACGTACAGGCATTTTTTCAGTTGCATGATAAGTAGTCTGAACAGTAAGGCATTAAGTTAAAGGTGCCAAAAGTCACTGCCTCTGTTATGCAAGAAAACAGGACATCAGAAGCAAGATTTTTTTTTTTTTTAAGATTTAAGTCTTTTAAATCAAATGCTGGTACCCCTATTATTGTTTCTCAAAATGGCCCAGAAAGCCACAGGTCATCTCACTGTGGTCAAGGACACCAGTTGTAATCTGTAAAAAATGACATAAAAGCTGCCTGGGGTAGAGAAATAAATGGCCATTGAACCTGGCCTCTCCCCTACATTTCAGGCCCTTTTCCCCTGGGGAATGGTAGCTACTGGCCACAAAGTATGTGGCAATAGATTTCAGCATTATTTGTTTAAGACCTGGAGACAGGAATAATCTCCTGTTTTAAGATCTGGCAGAAAACCCCATTTGACCAAGGAATGTCTATCACTTGGGCAAAGCACTTCTTGATATAATAGTATCCCATCAAACCAATCCCTGTTGAAACTGGCAGAAAAAAAGTAACTGTATCTAGAAAAGAATAACACAGAAACTAAGGCCAAACATGAGTTTTGTAGGCAGCTTCTGCAAAGGGACTTTCAAGGAAGCTGTGGGAAAAGGATGGAAAGGGCCTCCTGTATTGCATACTAATATGCCTAGAAAATTCCAAAAGATATTTGGAATCTGGGTACAATTGACAGTGGAAACTCACTTAAATTTTATGACATTATGATAATGATGATGAGGGAGACAGATCAGGCTCAAAAATATCCTCTGCTTCATTTATCTGACTACAAACTGGAAAAAGAAAGATTAAGAAAAAGTTTTTGTATGTACTAGATTGACTGATCCCTCTACTGAGATAAAATTTGTCATGTAAATTAAATACATATATAACATTGATAAGGATTGTTTCAAAATATAAATTTTAAAAAGGGTCTGAAACAAACAAAATAAGTTAAAAGAAAGTTACAGGTAGGGAAGCATATTAGAAAGTAAAATAAATGTTCCTGAATGAGAAAGTATTTTGTCTGGCAAAGTAATATTCTTGTGCTAAAGTTCAATAAAAGTGGACAAAACTGAGGATGTAAGCAAGTTACAAATGTCTAAGTAAGTCACAGAAGTTCTGCAGAGAGTATATCTCAAAAAGTTTGTGTTTGTGATTAAATTGGTTTAATTAACAAAATCAGTTACTTGAACTTTAATATGCTGATATGAAACAGAATCTAATAAATTGGTTTGCCCTCATCTCTCAAGATAATTTTCTTATATTTGTTAGGTTTTACTAATTAGGGAAATTAAGTCTTAAAGAAATTAGGGTTTGTACATGTTTTAAAGTCTTAAATGATTACTTAGCAACTGGTTAAACAAACAGCTGTTATGTAGGTTATAACAAAATAGTTCACACCCAAAATCTGTGACAAGGAATATGTATGTATCTGAAAACTATATCAGTCAGGGTCTTGTCTAAGTGTTATGCAAAAGTTTATAAAATAAAGGGCTGGAGTTGTGGCTCAGTAGTTGCTTAGTATGTGTGAGACACTGGGTTCAAGTTTCAGCACCACATATAAATAAATGAATAAAGTAAAGGTCCATCAATATCTAAAAGTGTTTATGAAATAAAAGTTTGTGTAAGTTTACTGGCAAGATAACAAATATGTGCTCTCTTTTGTACATGACCACAGAAAGGCCATACTGTCATTTGAAGATCAGTCCTATATTGGTTTACTTTGTTTGAATAAGTGAATTTCTGATCATTGACACTGTTTCCTAAATGTACTAGAGATTTTAGGATATCCTTTTTTTTTTCATTTTGTTAATCCATGCAGACCTATGATTATTTTTGCCATTTACTCTAGATTCTAAATTGTACTTTAAAGTTAAACTTATCTAAATGTAGAACTTAGGAGAGCACTTTGACAAGTTGGTATTCTCCAAACTAAAATTATCTGCAGCAAAATTTTAGAGTAGTAAAAAAATAACAAATTTTGTTGGTATTTATTCATGTCATTTGATGTTTTGTAGCTGGATAAGGTAGCCTCTAGTAAATCATATATATATATATATACATACATATATACATATACATATTCATATATATACATATATATGCAATTTTGTGTTGCTTTCACACTGAAATTGAAATTTAAGTGCATTTTTGAAAGATAATGAGACCCTAACCTGTTTAAAGGTGATAAAGAATTTATAAAGTATTTGAAAAAGATCAGTTTCATAAATGAAACACTTTACCTAAGTTTTGTAAAGAGACCATCATACCTGAGTTAAAACTCTGCTTAAATGTACCCCATCTCCAATTATGTATATGTATCTCATGTATTATGTATTAGGTATCCCATTATGTTTATTCAAATAGTTCACAATCTGAAAAAAGACAAAAGGTGAAACACTTTTGGTCTTATTTTGGATAAGAGATATTTAAAACTGTACCTTGAAACCAAAACCAAAGAGATTATAAGAAACAGAAGTTACAGACAAATATCCCTCATGAGCGTAGTCACAAACATTTCAATAAATGTCTTCAAAAAAAAAAAAAAAAACTCTGCCTCTCCCCTTATTCCACGTTAGTATAACCACTCAAGTTCATTTAAAGTTAAGTTGAAAATATAGGTTTTGTAATAAGGATAAATTTTATCTTAAAATAAAATTAAATATAATACATAGCTAATTAAAAGTTTAGGATTACAAAATTATTTGCTTTTGTTAATACCTGTAATATAAACTAAATATGTTTTTACTCTTCTTTTAATTTCATTTCATATTTCCTTTAAACTTTAAAACTATTACCTGTTAGTGCTTTACAGAAACACAGCTTCTAATATAATAACCAGAGTTAATTTGAGATAATGAGCTATCAACTATAGGCTAGACAAAATGTAAGACTTCCAGTACAATACTGACCCCAATTAAACATAAGTAGTAACTAACTGTAAAATTATAGACATGAAGGTAAAACCCAGTACTCCTTCTTTAAGACTGGTAAACTTGGCCTCCTGAATAATTAAAACCAAAACTTAGGGACTAAAGATAAAAAGGGTCAGGAAAAAAAGGCAATATTGGGCTCTTACCCTCTGAGATCACCTTGAACCCAGGGAACAACAGGAACTTTTCTAAGTCTTTACAACTCTGGGCCACAAGACCTCCTGATCAGGGAGATTAATGAGACCCTAGACAATAGGAAGTCAACCAGGGCACATTCTGCAAAGAGGAGGGTCACTGGAAAGGAAAATGTTGCCCTGGTACTTCTAAAAGAAGCCATATGTGATCAACAAGACCTTGACCTATCCTATTAGATGGCACTAGAGAAGCTAAGATGATTCTCATAAGTTCCCAAGAGTGATCCCCTGAGGAATTTCAGGTGATTCTTAAAAGTGGATAAGGACAAGGTCAATTTTGACCAAGTTGATCTTAAATATCTTGCAGGTGAGTTACAAAGCACAGCCACTCAAGAGCCAGCATCCAGAGCTAAGGTGACACAATTGATAGCAAAGGGGTTAGAGATTACTACAAAGTTACAACTAACTATGTTATGAAATCCACCCATACTGGATCAGGTGTTCTCTGTTGTTCTGTTAATAATTAGGTAGAACACTATTAGGCAGACAGCATTCGCCCCTTATGGGATTCACTTTGGGCACACCCTCTTATTATAAGAGGTATATAAAAAATCTAAAATTAAAATGCATCATGCCCTTTAAACAAGGAGATGCTAATTTTTTTATAATAATAAAGTTAAGTTCAATTCCTAAATCTGTTTTGGAGGGGTCCTTTCACTGTCTTTTTATCCCACCCTACTACAGTAAAGATAGAAGAGGTGGCCCCTTAGATTTATCACAGCAGGTTAAAAGTGTCCTCTGACAGCTGGTAGTGCATTCTTGATCCAAAGGTACCTGGCAAGTTGACCATCCAAAATAAACAAACTGCACATGCCCAGGTTGTTAAAATGTAAAAAGATTTTTGGGTGAATTACAAGCTGAACTCCAAGCCATTACAACCACAATCAATTCATATTTGTCCCACTTTGCTCTTCTTCCTTGACTTTTACTCTAAAGAATTCTAATCAGCAGATACCTGGGCAAAATGAACCACCCATTGGAGGTTCTGGATCTTGCCAATCATCTCACAGATAGGGGAGTTTAGGGAAGATGTTCTCTATTATGAACCCAAGCTCCCTAATTTAAGGAAAGCCTAAGCAACTAAACCAGACACTGTAAAAAAATATAAAAAGAGAAAATGTGATGGCTACTGGGATAGATGAAGTCAGGCAAAATATCTGAAGTCAGAATTGAGTACAGGCAGTTAGTGGAGAAATATTGATCAGGTTAAATTGAGAAAATGGAGACATGAATGCAATCTGCATCTGGGAAGTTGAAGAATGTCCCTGGGAGAATAGAATGGCAAAGACCTCCAGAACCCTTTGATTACAAATTTACCTGCCTTTACCATTCTTTTACAAAAGACTGCAGACAAAGATTTCCTAATTACTGTCCCAGGTTCCATTTGGCCCTGCCCCTTTGCCCACCTGCTTTTGACCTTCTTGCCATCTCATGGCACCTCCAGGGCCTAGTCATGTGAGGAGGAAAGAGCAAGAAAAGGGGGGGGGGGAGAACAGGACAACAAAGAATATCTTAATCTATAAAAGATGGAGCACATCAGCTGTGGTCCCCTTCTCCCTACTGCAAGAAGTTTGTTCTACTACTTTTAAATAAAACCTGCTTAATATGTTTTCCTTGGTGTTCTTCTCTTGTCATACTTCATCCTATGAGGAAGCAGAACTTGTCACCAATAAACAGTGCTGGCAGAGAAAAAAAAAACCTCACCCAGTTTTCAAAGCTACTGATGCTCTCCTTGCTGCAAAACCTCTCAGGAGTCACTGCACTGAGACTAGCTTCCAGAACATCATTTCCATTAAACTTTCAATTATTCGCTTCCATTCAAAATCTTGCTACCCATGTTTTGATCCTTCTGGATGAAATACCAATTTTGGTGAAGAGTGCTCCTATGATATGAGAGCAAAACACAGGACAGCTGTGATATTCAAAGTGGAGCCAGTTGGCACCCTGCACCTTGAGATTAAAGGGCATGGGAGATCCAGGTTCCAGTAGCAGAGTGCACTTGGTTTATCACCCCAGCAATTGCCTGTGCCCTGAGTAACATGTGAACCAATGAGTCACTACTGTGACATCCCAGCTGCTCTGCAGATAGCTTGTGATTTAACAGAAAAGAATTACAGTACAAAGGCATTATGATTCCCATGGCAACCAGAGAAGCATCTGACAAACATTCAAGACAAGCACTAGCTCAGCTGTGAAGGTATGAGGGCAGACCAAGGAAGTGAGCCACAGGAGCCTGTTCTTGTTCAGAAATGCTATCCTAAGTTCATTGCCCAGATGAAGTGGAGCCAAGGTCTCCTGGGGACTCGAACTTGAGGGCCTATGGAAGATCCATATCTTTCTAGGGTAAGAAACCCCACTGAAGCCTGACAACATGCATGCTGGCCTACTGGACACCCCTATTCTGCTGCAGACTGGTCTGAGGCACCAGGATGTGATGGAGTGTTATGCATGGGTGAGAAGATCACCCAGAAAAGTACCCTCACCATTGACATTGCCCTCCTATCCTGCTCCTCCATGCCTGGGCTCACCTGCAATTTTGCCCACTCAGGAACCTGGTGTATGGCCCAACAAGCCAAACAGTATTATGAATGATGGTAGCTGAGTACAGGGGAGCATCCAAGTGCAACTAAGTGGGTTACATGATGATTGAGCTGGGTGCCTCTATTTCCTAGAATGTCCAAACAGGTGACACCTAAAACATGTGAACTTTGACTTTTTAAGTAGTGGTGGGTTGTGGATGTGATCCTTATTGAGGACAGGAGGGAGTGAGTTACTGAGAATGTGTGATAGAAGATAGGATCAATCTAGAGCCTGAGTCAAGATGTTTTCTACACACTCCTCCTAGTTGACACCTCCTTTGCTTCTGCCCCACAACTTGGCTACACCCACAAATTCTTTTGCTCTCAGTTTCTGAGGGGCCCTTCAACTCCCATTGAAATATCTGGTCAATATGTCTTGAAATTAGGCTAATCCTCCTGACTTGACTACTGCCTATCTGACAAGAGGCCCACTGTGACAATGCCAAGGGTCCTTTTAACAGCCCCTGGAGGAGGATGCAGACTACAGGCTAGGGTCACAGAACCTGGCACAAAGATGCTCCATAAAATTGAATGTGATGGATCAAACAAGTGCCTAGTAGAGACATGGTAAGTAGAATACAGCTCAGTAGGTAGAATGCTTGCCTCACAAGCACAAGGTCCTGGTTTCATTCCCCAGCACCACAAAATAAAAGATGTGATGAGCAATATTCCAGACCATAATATCATATTGAGAAGCAAATCACACTGAAAGAGAGTAATGGTACATATTTCAATTGAATATTAAAAAAGTCAAGAGCTAAGGAATTTCTGTGGGATATAAAAACAGAAGGGTGTTGGAAATAAAAAGCTAACTTCAGTGAACAGAGACAAAAGAAAAAACTTGTCATGGTTAATTATCTCCCAAATATAACAGGACTTCCTTTAGTTTAAAAATACTATACCAAAACAACAAGAGGGAATTCACAGATCATTTGACAAGCAAAGATAACTACTGACAATAACTCACCTTGAATGGGTTTGAATGTCCTTGAAAATTTATGACTCATTCCTGGTGCTTGCAATGGAAATCAGATAACACATATGCTTATTTTGCATTTCTGGCACATGACATTTGAGAAAAGACTTTCCTGTCACCAAGGAACCTGCAGCTAACGCCAAAATTTACCCAAGTACAAGTTTGGAAATTCAGCAATTAATGATGGCTCCTAAATTAAATAGTGCACCACATCATCAGAGATTTAAACAAAATAATTGCTGCTAAACTACAGAAATGAAGACACAATATGATCAAATTCTGGATTTTAAAAGAAAAAATTTTAAAGAAGAACTAAACATGTGAAGAGAGTCATTGGCCATGAAACATAGATACTAACTCATTTCTAAAATACAAAATATTGAGGTATATGGATAATCTGAAGAGGTTCAATATGTCAGATGACTGGATCATTTTCTGGTCCCCCACTGTGAAATGCTTTGCAGGAAAACCATACCAACACAAAACCAAACACTTTCTGGTGAATTTTAATTTCAAATTTGAAAATAATCAAGCCAGAAAAATTAGTTGCATATCAACTTCAACTATCCTAGGAGGATGTCATAAGACGTAGATTTACCCCTGTCTTTGCAAGCATGAAAAGATTTGTAGATGAACTCTGAGCAGTCAAATTTCTCAGTGATTCATGGGGGCCTGTGGCAAGAGAAGAGAAAGGGACTTCTGGGAAAGATTCTATGCTCAAATCATTCTTTTTTTAAAATTTATTTTAATTAACAAACATAAATTTACATAGGGCAATGTTGTTTGATTCATTCTTTTTTTTTACTTCCCCCCACCCCTCCCACCCATCTTTTCCCTCTATACAGTCCTTCATTCCTCCATTCTTACTACCCTCCTTATCCCTAACCCTAAACCCAACCCTAACCCTAATGCTAACCCCTCATACCCCCCTATATGACCTCATCCGCTTATCAGCGAGATCATTCGTCCTTTGGCTTTTTGAGATTGGCTTATCTCACTTAGCATGATATTCTCCAATTTCATCCATTTGCCTGCAAATGCCATGATTTTATCATTCTTCATGGTGGAGTAATATTCCATTGTATATATATATGCCACAGTTTCTTTATCCATTCATCAACTGAAGGGCATCTAGGTTGATTCCAAAATCTGGCTATGGTGAATTGAGCAGCTATGAACATTGATGTGGCTATATCTCTGTAGTATGCTGATTTTAAGTCCCTTGGGTATAGGCCAAGGAGTGGGATAGCTGGGTCAAATGGTGGTTCCATTCCAAGCTTTCTGAGGAATCTCCATACTGCTTTCCAGAGTGGCTGCACTAATTTGCAACCCCACCAGCAATGTATGAGTGTACCTTTTTCCCCACATCCTCGCCAACACCTATTGTTGCTTGTGTTCTTGATAATCGCCATTCTAATTGGGGTGAGATGAAATCTTAGGGTAGTTTTGATTTGCATTTCACTTATTACTAGAGATGTTGAACATTTTTTCATATATCTGTTGATTGCTTGTAGATCTTCTTCTGTGAAGTGTCTGTTTGTTTCCTTAGGCCATTTGTTGATTGGATTGTTTGTATTCTTGGTGTAGAGTTTTTTGAGTTCTTTATAGATTCTGGAAATTAGCACTCTATCTGAAGTATGAGTGGCAAAGATTTTCTCCCACTCTGTAGGCTCTTTCTTCGCATTGCTGATAGTTGCCTTTGCTGAGAGAAAGCTTTTTAGTTTGAATCTATACCAGTTATTGATTCCTGCTTTTATTTCTTGTGCTATGGGAGTCCTGTTAAGGAAGTCTGCTCGTAAGCGAACAAGTTGAAGGTTTGGACCTACTTTTCCTTCTGTAAGATGCAGGGTCTCTGGTCTGATTCTGAGGTCCTTGATCCATTTTGAGTTGAGTTTTGTGCAGGGTGAGAGATAGGGATTTAGTTTCATTGTGTTGCATATGGATTTCCAGTTTTCCCAGCACCATTTGTTGAAGAGGCTATCTTTTCTCCATTGAATATTTTTGGCACCTTTGTCTAGTATGAGAAAATTGTATTTATTTGGGATTGTGTCCATGACCTCTATTCTGTACCACTGATCTACCTATTTTGGTACCAATACCATGCTGCTTTTTTTTTAATATTGCTTTATAATAGAGTTGAAGATCTGGTATTGCGATACCCCCTGCTTCGCTCTTTCTATTGAGGATTGTTTTAGCTACTCTGGTTTTCTTATTCTTCCAGATGAATTTCATAATTGCTTGCTCTATTTCTGTAAGGTACATCATTGGGATTTTAATTGGAATTGCATTGAATTTGTATAGCACTTTAGGTAGTATGGTCATTTTGACAATATTAATTCTGCCTATCCAAGAACATGGGAGATATTTCCATCTTCTAAGGTTTTCTGTAATTTCTTTCTTTAGTGTTCTGTAGTTCTCATTGTAGAGGTCTTTCACCTCTTTTGTGAGATTGATTCCCAAGTATTTTATTTTTTTCGATGCTATTGTGAATGAGGTAGTTTTCCTAATTTCTCTTTCTGAAGATTCATCACTTATGTATAAAAATGCGTTGGATTTATGAGCATTGATCTTGTAACTTGCTACTTTACTGAATTCACTTATGAGTGCTAAGAGTTTTCTGGTGGAATTTCCAGGTTCCTCTAAATATATAATCATGTCATCAGTGAACAGTGATAGTTTGAGTTCCACTTTTCCAATTCATATACCTTTAATTTCTTTGGTTTTTCTAATTGCTCTGGCTAGAGTCTCAAGAATGATATTGAATAGAAGTGGTGAAAGAGGGCATCCCTGTCTTGTTCCAGTTTTTAGGGGAATGCTTTCAGTTTTTCACCATTTAGAATGATATTAGCCATGGGCTTAGCGTAGATGGCCTTTACAATGTTAAGGAATGTTCCCACTTCCCCAATTTTCTGTAGTGTTTTGAGCATGAACGGATGCTGTATTTTATCAAATGCTTTTTCTAGATCTAATGAAATAGTCATGTGATTCTTAACTTTTAGTCTCTTGATGTGGTGAATGACATTTATTGATTTCCTGATGTTGAACCAACCTTGTATCCCTGGGATAAAACCCACTTGATCGTGATGCACTATCTTTTTAATATATTTTTGTATGCAATTTGCTAAAATTTTGTTGAGAATTTTTGCATCATATTCATTAAGGATATTGGTCTGAAATTTCTTTCCTTGATGTGTCTCTCTCCGATTTAGGTATCAGTGTGATACTGGCTTCATAGAATGAGTTTGGGAGGGTTCCCTCATCTTCTATTTTATGGAATACTTTGAGGAATATTGGAATGAGCTCTTCTTTAAAGGTTTTGTAGAACTTGGCTGAGAACCCATCTGGTCCCGGACTTTTCTTTGTTGGTAGGCTTTTGATGACCTCTTCTATTTCATTGCTTGAAATTGATTTATTTAATTTGTGTATGTCCTCCTCATTCAGTTTAGGTAATTCATATGTCTCTAGAAACTTGTTGATGTCTTCGAGGTTTTCTGTTTTGTTGGAGTATAGATTTTCAAAATAGCTTCTAATTATGTTTTGTATTTCACTAGTGTCTGTTTTGATATTTCCTTGTTCATTCTGAATTTTAGTAATTTGAGTTTTCTCCCTCTTTCTCTTTGTTAGTGTGGCTAAGGGTTTATCAATTTTATTTTTTCAAAGAACCAACTATTTATTTTGTTAATTTTTCCGATTGTTTCTTTTGTTTCAATTTTGTTGTTTTCAGCTCTGATTTTAGCTATTTCTTGTCTTCTAATACTTTTGGTGTTGGTCTGCTCTTCTTTTTCTAGGGATTTGAGCTGTAGTGTTAAGTCATTTATTTGTTGATTTCTACTTCTTTTGTTTAATGTGCCCCATGAAATAAATCTTCCTCTAAGTACTGCTCTCATAGTGTCCCAGAGATTTTGATATGATGTGTCTTTGTTCTCGTTTACTTCTAAGAATTTTTTTATTTCCCTCCTGATGTCTTCTGTTATCCATTCATCATATAATAGTGTATTATTTAATCTCCAGGTATTGGAGAAGTTTCTGTTTTTTATTCTCTCATTTATTTCTAATTTCAATCCATTATGATCGGATAGAATACAAGGTAGTATCTCTAGCTTCTTGTATTTGCTAACAGTAGCTTTGTGGCATAAGACATGGTCTATTTTAGAGAAGGAGCCATGTGCTAATGAGAAGAAAGTGTATTCATTCTTTGTTGGATGGTATATTATATAAGTCAGTTAAGTCTAAATTGTTGATTGTGTTATTGAGATCTATGGTTTCTTTATTCAATTTTTGTTTGGATGATCTATCCAGTGGCAAGAGAGGTGTTTTAAAATAGCCTAGTATTATTGTGTTGTGGTCCATTTGATTTCTGGAATTGAGAAGGATTTGTTTGACATACATTGATGAGCCAATGTTTGGGGCATAGATATTTATGATTGTTATGTCTTGCCAATTTATGCTTCCCTTAAGCAGTATGTAATGTCCTTCTTTGTCCCTTCTGATTAGTTTTGGCTTGAAGTCCACATCATCTGAAATGAGGATGGATACTCCAGCTTTTTTGCTGTGTCCGTGTGCATGGTATGTTTTTCCCATCCTTTCACATTTAGTCTATGTTTATCTCTTTCTATGAGATGAGTCTCTTGCAGGCAGCAAATTCTTGGATTTTTCTTTTTAATCCAATCTGCCAATCTATGTCTTTTGATTGATGAGTTCAGGCCATTAACATTCAGGGTTACTATTGTGATATGTTTTGTATTCCCAGTCATTTGACTCATTTTTGTTTTTTGACATGATTTGGTTTCCCCTTTATTTGGCTATTCCTTTAGGCTAGTTCCTCCCATTACTGATTTGCATCGTTGTTTTTCATCTCTTCCTCATGGAATATTTTGCTGAGAATGTTCTGCCATGCTGGCTTTCTTTTTGTAAATTCGTTTAGCTTTTGTTTATCATGGAAGGATCTTATTTCATTGTCAAATCTGAAAGTAAGTTTTGCTGGGTATAAGATTCTTGGTTGGCATCCATTTTCTTCCAGGGCTTGATAAATGTTGTTCCAGGCCTTTCTAGCTTTTAGGGTCTAGATTGAAGAATCTGCTGGTATTCTTATTGGTTTCCCCCTGAACGTAATTTGATTCTTTTCTCTTGTGGCCTTTAAAATTCTGTCTTTATTTTGTATGTTAGGTATTTTCATAATAATGTGCTTTGGTGTGATTCTGTTGTAATTTTGTACATTTGGAGACCTATAAGCCTCTTGTACTTGGTTTTCCATTTCATTCTTTAGATTTGGGAAATTTTCTGATATTATTTCATTGAATAGATTGTTCATTCCTTTGGTTTGTTTCTGTAAACCTTCCTCAATCCCAATAATTCTTAAATTTGGCCTTTTCATGTTATCCCATAATTCTTGTAGATTCTGTTCATGATTTCTTACCATCTTTTCTGTTTGGTCAACTTTGTTTTCAAGATTATATATTTTGTCTTCAATATCTGAGGTTCTGTCTTCCAGGTGTTCTATCCTATTGGTTATGTTTTCTATGGAGTTTTTAACTTGCTTTATTGTTTCTTTCATTTCAAAGATTTCTGTTTGTTTTTTTTTTCAATATCTCTAACTCTTTATTGAAATGATCTCTTGCTTCCTGTATTTGCTCCTTTAACTGTTTATTGGTGCGATCATTTAATGCCTGCTTTTGCTCTTTCATCTCCTCCATCAATGCCTGCATTTGCTCTTTCATCTCCTTGTTTGCTTCCCTGATTGTTTTAATTATGTACATTCTGAACCACCTTTCTGACATTTCTTCTGGTGTGCTGTCATTGGGTTTTATTGATATAGTGTCTAGGTTTGTTTGGGACATTTTCTTCCCTTGTTTTCTCATATTGGTCAGATGTGAGTGGGACTGTGATATTGCAGAATTCTTCTATTGGCTTATATTTTCCCTGTAGATTTCCAGTGTATTACCTTCCTGCCTTCAGTAGCCTGATGTCTTGGAGTAACTTGATAATGCAGTGCTTCCAAGGAAAGCTGCCCCTAGCCCGCTACTGGTTCCAGGACTTGGAGCTGGCTCTGTGTGGAAAGGCCTCACTGGGGGGGGGTCTCCTCTGAGAAGCTAGTCTGTAAAGGTGCTTCCCACCTGAGGGAGCCAGGTTGTGGGCTGCTTGGGGAGGTCCCTGTCTGCCCTGTCCTGGTCCCTGAAGCAACCTGTGGGCAGGAACTCGCAGCCCTGGTTCAGAGACTTGAAGCTTGGTTCTGTGCAGAAAGGCTCTCACTGGGGGGCCTGCACCGAGATGTTAGAGAATCTGGCCTTGTGGGAGCAGCCCACCGCAGGAGTGCACAGGGCCCCCTGAGGAAGACTCTAGCTGCCCTGTCCTACTCTAATAAGCCACCCGAATCTGGGCCTGCTGCCCAGGCAGCACTTCCCCGGGTATGGTAGACTTACCCTGAGGCTCTATTTTAGTCCGAGTCTCTCAATGCCTCCCCTTCTTCAATCCTGGGTTCTGGAGTGACTGGAGATGCAGTCACCCTCTAGTCCACCATCTTGGATCGCCCCGTGGAAAAAGCCTGCGGCTGGCGGGGCTGGGGGGCACGTCCGCCTGGAGAGGTCTCTGGCTCCCTTGCCCTGGTCCCAGAGGCTGCTTGTGGGCCAGAGGTCACCGCTGGCTTGGGGACTTGTGGCTGGCTCTGTGTAGAAAGGCTCTCAATGGGCGGTCTGCTCTGAGAAGCTAGCCTGGAAAGGCGCTTCCTGCCGGAGGGGTCCGGGCTGCGGGCTGCTTGGGGAAGTCCCTGGCTGCCCTGTCCTAGTCCCTGAAGCAAACTGCGGGCAGGATCTCACCGCCCTGGTTCAGGGACTTGAAGCTTGGTTCTTTGTAGGAAGCTCAGATCATTATTATATAAGAAAATTTTGGGGTTATTTCAAACCTGAACCCCAATCCTTTATGATCAAAATCAATTAGTTTTTCTCCCACTCTGCTTTCTCCTCCTCTTTACTTTAAAAAATTCTTAGCAGTGGATATCTGGGCCAAATAAATGGAGAAGTGAAGGTGCTGGATCTTCCCTATCATTTCAAGGACAGGGGGCACGCTGAGGCATGTATAGCTGCAGTGCAAAGCAAGACTCCCTAAATTAGAAAGGTGTAAACAACTTAGCCAGATGCTGTATCTATCTATAAATATACAAAGAAAGAGGTAAAGGCTCATGAGATATGTGAAAACAGGCACACTATGTGATGACAGAAAAAATAATCCTCACCCAATTATCAAACTGTCTATTGTTCTGTTTAATGCAAAATCCTTTCAGAAATTGTTGCAGAGATTAGCTTCCAGAAAGTCACTTACATTCAACTTTCAATCTTTCAATTCTATTCAAAATCCTGCTAGCCTGGTTTTCATTCTTCTCAAATAAATGCCTAACTTTGTTATCAGTGCTCCTGTGAAAGAGAACAAAAAACAATACAGGTACCATAAGCAAAGGGGAGCCATCTTGTATCCAGCAAATTGGGATTGAAGAGCAGTGAGTTCCAGGATCCTGTAGGAGAGGGCATTTGGTGTCTTTCCCCTGGGGTGGTTCCTGGGTATTGGTTAACATGGGCATTGATAAGTGCTTGCTGTGAATTCTCCACCACACTGAAGAAAATTCCTAATGTCATAGTTAGGGGGAATGAGAGCATGATGGCGTCATGTTTCCCATGGCAAACAGAGAGGATTCTGGCAAAGATTCAAGACAATCATAGGCTCAGCTTTGAAAGTGCGGGTGAAATTTAAGGGAGCTAGCCCCAGTGACCTGTTGTTTTAAAGAAATGGGATCCATTTTGGAATACACAGCCAGTTAAAAATGGTAGAATGACAACATGTGCCTTTATTAACTTGAAGAGTTCTGAAGTCATATCAACATGATTGTAACATTTCAGTTTCTAAAAATAAGGTAACAATTTCCTACCTACAAAAAAGAAATGGTAGGATGACTTCGAAAGGAAATCATTTCTTTACTTGCTGGTAAGAAATTAAGCCTTGAGGTAATTGATCCAATTGCAAATGCAAAACACAAAGTATGGGCTGAGGTTGTAGCTCAGTGATAGAGCACTTGCCTAGCACATGTGAGGCACTGGGTTTGATCCTCAGCACCACATAAAAATGAATAAGTACAATAAAGGTCTTGTGTCCATCTACAACTAAAAAATATTTTTTTTGATATCATTTTATTAGTACAGAATAACCCCCACTAAAACTTACATAGTGCAATAAAGCTGTTATTACCCCCAACATGATAACAATTATTCTTCATACAGCAAAAGAGCAAGATGAAAATCCCTTCATGTTACAATTCAACTAATGTTGCTAGTTTTTATTAGAGCATTGCAATTAAGATATTAAATTATAAACTCATGTTGTATATCTGGAAATTAAATTACAAAATAATACAAATACTTTAAAACTGTGATGTGCCAACAAATTTTACATTTTTATCATTAAGATTTAGATTTCAGTTTCAGATTAGAAAAAGTTTGGTTGATTTTCTGGTGTATATAGTAAAAGTTGAAAGGACACGGGAAGAAGAAGATAAATAAATTACTTGACGGAAAATTTTTTTTAAACCAAAAAATGATAATTAAGTTTTTAGCAGATTAATATTTTATCCTGTTGGCACAATATACAGAAAATACTTACATGATGAGTTCTTTTTTTTTAAAGTCAATGGCAGCTTTACAAACAGTAATACTTCTTTATACATATATTAAAGTAACAATGTTTTATGGTTTAGCAGTTTTATGTTAAAGAGTTGAAAATTAATGTAGAGATCACTACTCATTTGCACATTATAATTCCCACCCCACCCACCTCCCCCTGTTTATTAAGAAATCATACAAGTACATTATTTGGATATTAATTTATCAATATTTAAAGTATGTGAATTCCTTTTGACTAATTCTTTTCCAAATACTGGAAGCATATAAAATACCATCTCTGCAAAAACGACCTCCAGTCAAAGCCTGTAAAAACTTTTCAATATAACATACATTATTTTTCCATGTTTAGTCAAAAGGAATATATTACATAATTTACAAACATATTTAAACCAAAAAATTAAGCTAATATGAACATTTGTCCTTTGAGAAGTAATCTTCACAGCAGACAAATCTACTGAAGCAGAAATCTAATTTGGGGAGTGTAATTCATACTGTAATTCATATACCTATGTACTGAAATAGAAATCTAACATTACAAATTGCCAGTAAAACAACTGTACACTAAGAAAAAATCACCATGTTTTTACTTCTTGTGCTGATGAACCCTTACTCTTACCAAGAGATCTCTTTTGGGGTCTCCAAAGAGTGAACCACAAAACTTCCAAAAATAGAACTTTCCTAATTCTCATACCTCAACCACAACCTATAGTTCAATATACATAAATTACAAAATTTAACTAAAGAAACAATTTATAAAGACATCATTAATACATATTTAAGTATACTCTCAACATAATAGCATTTTCTTTAATAAATCTTGGGTTGTCCTCTAGAAGTGACCTGTCTCATATAAAAAAGGCTATGGTCCCTTGGTTTCACTGATAGAAGAGTTACTGCATGCATGAGAGCATTTATCAAACATAATCAAACACTTCCAAAGTCTATAGCAAAATTAAATTATTGGTGTTCTGAAGATTTCCCCAACATCTCTTTCGATACAAATGTCAAAAATCTAAAATGGTGATTCTTGTTCAGAAGAGATACAAAATATAAGAAACCTTTGAAAAGCCATTACCTTAAGATCAAGAGTTATCTGAATCACTGACATGGAGTAAAGGAAATTAACACCATAAAATGTATGGAAAGTTTTTCAATTCACTTTTAAGACTGTCAGTAGTTCAAAATCTATCATTTCTTTAAACAAGCTAACACTTCCAAATGTGTAGAGACAGTAAGATCTGCCACATATAAATCCATGATAACTATTTCAGAGGCTTCATTCCTTCCATGCTGTGTTCCTTTAAGTATTGGATAATTAGTGCCTAGGAAGTCTACACTGGAGAACAGTGCTGACAGGACAGCATAATAATGTCCCCATTTAGAACACTAAGAAAGCTGATAGACTGACATTTTCTTTTTTTATTATTTATTTATTTGTTTATTGTAAACAAATGGGATACATGTTGTTTCTCTGTTTGTACATGGCGTAAAGGCACACCATTTGTGTAATCATAAATTTACATAGAGCAATGTTGTCTGATTCATTCTGTTATTTTTTCCCTTCTGCCACCCTTCCCACCCCTCTTTTCCCTCTATACAGTGCTTCCTTTCTCCATACTTGCCCCCTCCCTAACCCTAACTCTAACCCTAACACTAACCCTTCCCTCCCCCCCATTATGTGTCATCATCCACTTATTAGTGATATCATTCGTCCTTTGGCTTTTTGAGATTGGCTTATCTCACTTAGCATGATACTCTCCAATTTCATCCATTAGCCTGCAAATGCCATAATTTTATCATTCTTTATGGCTGAGTAATATTCCATTGTATATATATACCACAGTTTCTTTATCCACTCATCAATTGGAGGGCATCTAGGTTGGTTCCACAGTCTGGCTATTGTGAATTGAGCAGCTATGAACATTGATGTGGCTGTGTCTCTGTAGTATGCTGATTTTAAGTCCTTTGGGTATAGGCCAAGGAGTGGGATAGCTGGGTCAAATGGCGGGTCCATTCCAAGATTTCTAAGGAATCTCCACACTGCTTTCCAGAGTGGCTGCACTAATTTGCAGCCCCACCAGCAATGTATGAGTGTACCTTTCTCCCCACATCCTCGCCAACACCTGTTGTTGCTCGTATTCTTGATAATCGCCATTCTAATTGGGGTGAGATGGAATCTTAGGGTGGTTTTGATTTGCATTTCTCTTATTACTAGAGATGTTGAGCATTTTTCCATATGTTTGTTGATTGCTTGTAGATCTTCTTCTGTGAAGTGTCTGTTCATTTCCTTAGCCCATTTGTCGACTGGATTATTTGAATTCTTGGAGTAGAGTTTTTTGAGTTCTTTATAGATTCTGGAGATTAGTGCTCTATCTGATGTATGATTGGCAAAGATATTCTCCCACTCTGTAGGCTCTTTCTTCGCATTGCTGATAGTTTCCTTTGCTGAGAGAAAGCTTTTTAGTTTGAATCTATCCCAGTGGTTGATTCTAGCTTTTATTTCTTGTGCTATGGGAGTCCTGTTAAGGAAGTCTGATCCTAGACCAACAAGGTGAAGATTTGGACCTACTTTTTCTTCTATAATCTGCAGGGTCTCTGGTCTGATTCCGAGGTCCTTGATCCATTTTGAGTTTAGTTTCGTGCATGGTGAGAGATAGGGGTTTAGTTTCATTCTGTTGCATATGGATTTCCAATTCTCCCAGCACCATTTGTTGAAGAGGCTATCTTTTCTCCATTGCATATTTTTGGCACCTTTGTCTAGTATGAGAAAATTGTATTTATTTGGGTTTGTGTCTGTGTCCTCTATTCTGTACCATTGATCTACCTTTCTATTTTGGTACCAATACCATGCCGTTTTTGTTACTATTGCTTTGTAGTAGAGTTGAAGATCTGGTATTGCAATACCCCCTGTTTCACTCTTCCTGCTAAGGATTGCTTTAGCTATTCTGGGTTTCTTATTCTTCCAGATGAATTTCATAATTACTTGCTCTATTTCTGTAAGGTACGTCATTGGGATTTTAATTGGAATTGCATTGAATTTGTATAGCACTTTAGGTAGTATGGCCATTTTGACAATATTAATTCTTCCTATCCAAGAACATGGAAGATCTTTCCATCTTCTAAGGTGTTCTTTAATTTCTTTCTTTAGTGTTGTATAGTTCTCATTGTAGAGGTCTTTCACCTCTTTTTTGAGATTGATTCCCAAGTATTTCATTTTTTTCGAGGCTATTTTGAATGGGGTAGTTTTCCTAATTTCTCTTTCTGAAGATTCATCACTTATGTGTAAAAATGCGTTGGATTTATGAGCATTGATCTTGTAACCTGCTACTTTACTGAATTCACTTATGAGTTCTAAGAGTTTTCTGGTGGAATTTCCAGATTCCTCTAAATATATAATCATGTCATCAGCGAACAGGGATAGTTTGAGTTCTTCTTTTCCAATTCGTATCCCTTTAATTTCTTTGGTTTGTCTAATTGCTCTGGCCAGAGTCTCAAGAACGATGTTGAATAGAAGTGGTGAAAGAGGGCATCCCTGCCTTGTTCCAGTTTTTAGGGGGAATGCTTTCAGTTTTTCACCATTTAGAATGATATTAGCCATGGGCTTAGCATAAATGGCCTTTACAATGTTAAGGAATGTTCCCACTATCCCTATTTTTTCTAGTGTTTTGAGCATGAAGGGGTGCTGTATTTTACCAAATGCTTTTTCTGCATCTATTGAAATAATCATGTGATTCTTGACTTTAAGTCTATTAATGTGGTGAATTACGTTTATTGATTTCCTGATGTTGAACCAACCTTGCATGCCTGGTATGAAACCCACTTGATCATGGTGCACTATCTTTTTAATATGTTTTTGTATGCGATTTGCTAAAATTTTGTTGAGAATTTTTGCGTCGATGTTCATTAAGGATATGGGTCTTAAATTTTCTTTCCTTGATGAGTCTCTGTCTGGTTTAGGTATCAGTGTGATATTGGCTTCATAGAATGAGTTTCGGAGGGTTCCCTCCTCTTCTATTTTATGGAATACTTTGAGAAGTATTGGAATGAGCTCTTCTTTAAAAGTTTTATAGAACTCGGCTGAGAACCCATCTGGTCCCAGACTTTTCTTTGTTGGTAGGCTTTTGATGACTTCTATTTCAGTACTTGAAATTGGTCTATTTAAATTGTTTATGTCCTCCTCGTTCAGTTTAGGCAATTCATATGTCTCTAGAAACCTGTTGATGTCTTCGAAATTTTCTATTTTGTTGGAGTATAGATTTTCAAAATAGCTTCTAATTATGTTTTGTATTTCAATCCTGTC
Organism: Sciurus vulgaris; assembly: GCF_902686455.1. Taxonomy (NCBI): domain Eukaryota; kingdom Metazoa; phylum Chordata; class Mammalia; order Rodentia; family Sciuridae; genus Sciurus; species Sciurus vulgaris. Next base: position 87,243,830 of record NC_136471.1, on the reverse strand, counting down.
TGTTGTGATATTTCCTTGTTGATTCAGAATTTTAGTGATTTGGGTTTTCTCTCGTCTTCTCTTCGTTAGTGTGGCTAAAGGTTTATCAATTTTGTTTAGTTTTTCAAAGAACCAACTATTTATTTTGTCAATTTTTTGTATTGTTTCTTTTGTTTCAATTTCATTGATTTCAGCTCTGAGTTTAACTATTTCCTGTCTTCTACTACTTTTGGTGCTGTTCTGTTCTTCTTTTTCTAGGGCTTTGAGTTGTAGTGTTAGGTCGTTTATTTGTTGAGCTTTACTTCTTTTATTAAATGCGCTCCATGAAATAAATTTTCCTCTAAGTACTGCTTTCATAGTGTCCCAGAGATTTTGATATGATGTTTCTTTGTTCTCATTTACCTCTAAGAATTTTTAAATTTCCTTCTTAATATCTTCTGTTATCCATTCATCATATAATAGCATATTGTTTAATCTCCAGATGTTGGAATAGTTTCTGTGTTTTACTCTTTCATTTATTTCTAACTTCAATCCATTATGATCCGATAGAATACATGGTAGTGTCTCTATCTTCTTGTACTTGCTAACATAAGCTTTGTGGCATAATATATGGTCTATTTTAGAGAAGGATCCATGTGCTGCTGAGAAGAAAGTGTATTCGCTCTTGGTTGGATGGTATATTCTATAAATGTCCGTTAAGTCTAAATTATTGATTGTGTTATTGAGATCTATGGTTTCTTTGTTCAATTTTTGTCTGGAAGATCTGTCCAGTGGTGAGAGAGGCGTGTTAAAATCACCTAGTATTATTGTGTTATGGTCTATTTGGTTTCTGAAATTGAGAAGGATTTGTTTGACATACATGGATGAGCCACTGTTTGGGGCATAGATGTTTATGATTGTTATATCTTGCTGATTTATGCTTCCCTTAAGCAGTATGAAATGACCTTCTTTATCCCTTCTGACTAACTTTGGCTTGAAGTCCACATATCGGAAATGAGGATGTATACTCCAGCTTTTTTGCTGAGTCCATGTGCATGGTATGTTTTTCCCCATCCTTTCACCTTTAGTCTATGGGTATCTTTTTCTATGAGGTGAGTCTCTTGCAGGCAACATATTGTTGGATCTTTCTTTTTAATCCAGTCTGCCAGTCTATGTCTTTTGATTGATGAATTCAGGCCATTAACATTCAGGGTTATTATAGAGAAATGATTTGGTTCCCGGTCATTTGGTTCATTTTAAAAATTTTGTTTATTTATTTGTTTGACACAACTTGTTTCCTCCTTTATTTGACAATTCCTTTAGGATAATTCCTCCCTTTGGTGATTTGCTTCTTTGTTTTTCATCTCTTCCTCATGGAATATTTTGCTGAGAATGTTCTGTAATGCTGGCTTTCTTTTTGTAAATTCGTTTAGCTTTTGTTTATCATGGAAGGATTTTATTTCATCGTCAAATTTGAAGGTAAGTTTTGCTGGGTATAAGATTCTTGGTTGGCATCCATTTTCTTTCAGGGCTTGAAAAATGTTGTTCCAGGCCCTTCTAGCTTTTAGGGTCTGGATTGAAAAATCTGCTGATATGCGTATTGGTTTCCCCCTGAATGTAATTTGGTTCTTCTCTCACAGCCTTTAAAATTCTGTCTTTATTTTGTATGTTAGGTATTTTCATTATAATGTGCCTTGGTGTGGGTCTGTTGTAATTTTGTGCATTTGGAGTCCTATAAGCCTCTTGAACTTGATTTTCCATTTCATTCTTCAGATTTGGGAAATTTTCTGATATTATTTCATTGAATAAATTGTTCATTCCTTTGGCTTGTTTCTCTAGACCTTCCTCAATCCCGATAATTCTTAAATTTGGCATTTTCATGATATCCCATAGTTCTTGTAGATTCTGTTCATGATTTCTTACCATCTTCTCTGTTTGTTCAACTTTGTTTTCAAGGTTAAATATTTTGTCTTCAATGTCTGAGGTTCTGTCTTCCAGGTGTTCTATCCTACTGGATATGCTTTCTATGGAGTTCTTAATTTGGTTTATTGTTTCCTTCATGTCAAGGATTTCTGTTTGGATTTTTTTCAATATCTCTAACTCTTTATTGAAATGATCTTTTGCTTCCTGTATTTGCTCTTTTAACTGTCGATTGGTGCGATCATTCAATGCTTGCATTTGCTCTTTCATCTCATCGTTTGCTTCTCTGATCATTTTAATTATGTACATTCTGAACTCCATTTCTGTCATTTCTTCTGCCATGCTGTCATTGGGTTTTATTGATGTAACATCTAGATTTGTTTGCAGCATTTTCTTTCCTTGTTTTCTCATATTGTTCAGGTTTCAGTGGACCGCTGAGATATTGCAGATTTCCTCTATTGACTTACAATGTCCCTGAAGATTTCTATATATATCCCCCCTTAGCCTTCAGTAGCCTGAAGTCTTGGAGGAATTTGATAATGCGGTGCTCCACAAGGAAGCTGCCTCTCTAGAAGTGGTGGCCTTCAGGTGGGGTATAATCCCTGCTAGTGGGCAGAGGTGCCTCCACCTGTTGACCAATGGTCATCCAAAGGGGACCTAGGCTGTGGGCTGAGGCAAGGCCTGTTTGGGCCTGAGTCTCTGGTTTTACCGTCCTTGTGGGGAAACCTCACCCAGCAGGGAAGACCCACCCGGTGGGGAGGTCTCACTGGTCAGTTCCCTCCTAGAGGTTCCCCTCAATTTACAGCTACCGCCTGGGCTGGGCTGCCTTCCTCTGCAAAGTTCCCAGTGGCCCGGCCCTACCTCCTGGGCCTGGGGGCCTCACCCTTCGCAGATGAATCTCCTTAGGCTGCCCCTCCTCAGAGAATCTGCCCGCAGGCCTGGAACCTTCGCTCCGCCCTAAGGCTGTCTGTGTGCGGCTCTTCCACCCAGCAGCCTCCTAGATCCTGGGACCCTACTCTGCACCTAATCACCTGGCTATGCGGCCCCTCCTCTGAGCAGCCACCTGGGGCCCCGAACAATCGCTCTGAGTCCCAGAGACCCGCCACAGGCCTCTTCCTCCAGACAGACGCCCAGTATTCCGGTGTGGTCACTAGGAGTCCAAGAAACTCACTTTGTGCCTCCTCCTCCCACCAACCACCCGTAGCCCTGGGCAATCAATCACTCCGAGTCGAAGTGACCCTCCCTGTTCCTCCTCCTTCTCCAGATAACCCCCCGGGTGTTCAGGAGCGGTCGCTCTGAGTGTCTCTGAATCCACGTGACCCGCTGCACGGGTCCTCTGGGCAACCGCCCGGAGCTCTGGTGTGGCCACTCAAGACCACACGACCCACTGCGCTTCTCCTCCAGGCATCTCCCCTGTGTTCAGGAGCTGTCACTTTAAGTCCAAACAACTCACCACTTGCCTTCTCCTCTGAGCAGCCGCCTGGAGCACTAATGCAGTCACTGCGAGTCCAAACGACCCGCCGCGCTCCTCCTCCTACTTCTCCTACTCCTCCGGGCAGGCCCCGGGGTTCAGAAGTGGTCTGAGTCCAAACAGCTCGCCACGCAGCCCCTCCCCTGGCAACCGCCTGTAGCTCTCGTGTAGTCACCCGAATCCAAGCGGCCGCGCTCCTCTTCCTCTTCCTCGTCCTCAGGGCAGGCCCCGGTGTTCAGAAGCGTCGTTCTGAGTCCAAACAGCTCACCGCGTGGCTTCTCCTCTGGCAACCGCCTGTAGCTCTAGTGCAGTCACTCCAAATCCAAGTGGCCACGTTCCTCCTCCTCCTCCTCAGGGCAGGCCCCGGTGTTCTGAGTCCACAGAGCTCGCCTCCCCTCCCCCGGGCAGCCGCCGGTGCCCCAGTGGCTGCTCCGAGTCCCAAAGATTTTATTTCTTGATCAAATCTGAAGGTAAGTTTCGCTGGGTATAAGATTCTTGGTTGGTATCCCTTTCCTTTCGGGGCTTGGTAAATGTTTTTCCAGGCCCTTCTAGCTTTTAGGGTCTGGATTGAAGAATCTGCTGATATTCTTATTGGTTTCCCCTGAATGTTATTTGATTCTTTTCTCTTGCAGCCTTTAAAATTCTGTCTTTATTGTGTATGTTAGGTATTTTCATTATAATGTGCCTTGGTGTGGATCTGTTGTTATTTTTTTTATTTGGAGTTCTATAAGCCTCTTGTACCTGGTTTTCCATTTCATTCTTCAGATTTGGGAAATTTTCTGATATTATTTCATTGAATAGATTGTTCATTCCTTTGGTTTGTTTCTCTATGCCTTCCTCAAACCCAATAAGTCTTTAATTTGGCCTTTTCATGATATCCCATAATTCTTGTAGATTCTGTTCATGGTTTCTTAACATCTTCTCTGTTTGGTCAACTTTATTTTCAAGATTAATTATTTTGTCTTCAATATCTGAGGTTCTGTCTTCCAGGGGTTCTATCCAATTGTTATGCTTTCTATGGAGTTTTTAACTTGGTTTATTGTTTCCTTCATTTCAAGGATTTCTGGTTTTTTTTTTTTCAGTATCTCTAAGTCTTTATTGAAATGATCTTTTGCTTCCCTTATTTGCTGTTTTTAACTGTCGATTGGTGTGATCATTTAATGCCTGCATTTCCTCTTTCATCTTATCATTCAATGCCTGCCTTTACTCTTTCATCTCCTCATTGCTTCCCTGATTGTTTTAATTATGTACATTCTGAACTCCCTTTCTGACATTTCTTCTGCCATGCTGTCTCTGGGTTTTATTGTTATAGCATCCAGGTTTATTTAGGACATTTTCTTCCCTTGTTTTCTCATATTGGCCAGATATCAGTGGGACTCTGAGATATTGTAGATTTCCTCTATTGGCTTAATGTGTCCCTGCAGATTTCCAGTATATCACCTCCCAGCTTTCAGTAGCCTGAAGTCTTGGAGGAACTTGATAATGCAGTGCTTCTGAAGAAAGCTGCCCCTTGCCGGCTACTGGGTCCAGGGCTGGGGGTTGGCTCTGTGCCGAAAAGCTCTCAGTAGGCGGGCCTTCTCCGAGAAGCTGGCTGTGGACAAGGCCTGTGGCCAGAGGGAGCCCGGCTGCTTGGGGAAGTCACTAGCTGCCATGCCCTGCTCCATGTAGCTGCCCACTGCCCCAATCTGCCTCCAGGGCGGAGCTTCACCCAGTGGGAGAGACTCACCCAGCTGCTCTGCATTGGTCAGAGTCTCTCATTACCTCCCCTTACTGAATCCTGAGTTCTGGAGCAATAGGAGATGCAGTCACCCTATAGTCCACCACCTTGAATCCCTCTGTGTATTCAATTATTAAATGGTATAATTTGATATATATTTTATAGATTAATTTATATGATATATCCATGCATCTGCAATTTTAAAAATGTACTTTCATAAGATTCACATTATAAAGCTTTCTGTATCAGAAAGCATAGGTTTATATATGTTTTCCAATGTATTTTCACACGTATTCTTATGGAAATCACTTTTATTGTTGTACATATTAATTCCTAAACCCTAACCCTAACCAAAACCAAAATTGAATTCTAACCCTAAGCTAACACAAAATTGAATTCTAACCCTAACCTTCCCCTAATTCTAACCCTAAGTTTACATAAAAGTGCTTATAGTAACATGCATATGTTTCTGCAATTTGATTTATATATTAAAATATCAAAGATTTATTGGCATATATTATGATATATTCATTTATAGGATATAGATAACATACCTAAATTTAAATAGTTTATTCCTTTGACTCACTTTAAATCCCCCTTCTTTTGGAACATATGTGTTTATTTATGTTGCATACACATTTTCATGCAAAAATTCTTATGTGTATTCTCGTGTTCTGATATCCATATTCAATTCCTAACCCTAAACTTATTCCAAAAGCAAGTTTAATATGAAAACAAACTTATACCAATATGTAACAAAATTTTACATAAAAGTATGTATAAGAATATTAAAATTTATCTGTTCTTTTACTTCGTATTCAGTTATCTATGTTTTCAATCACATAATTACATATTCATTATATGTCATATGCACCCATCCCAACCCAAATTTTAAAAATACTGTATTGCTACAACCACATGATACATTCCCTGTTTCAGAGTACGTATTTTAATGTTTTTACACATATTTTCATACATATATATACTTATGACTATTCATGTCCCCAGATATATGCATTTTTTCTCTAAACCACATTGAAATTTAATACTAACCTTAATCTGATTCATATAACTAAATTTAATTTTACACAAAAGCATGTATACTAATAGGAATGTTTATGTGCTTTTTATGTGTTTATTCAATGATCAATTGAATATTTACATATATACTATTTATATTTATATATATGATGTAAAAAGGCATGAAACAAATTTTAAAAAGTGTATACATATGACTCAGTATACACTTCAAGTTTCAGAACATTTATGTTTGTATATGGTTTTATACATATTCTTACATGTACATGATTATGAATATTCATGTTACCTATATACATATTAATATCCTATACAACTAAAATTGAAAACTTCCTGTTATTGTTTTTCTGTTTGTTTTTCTGGTACTTGGAATCAAACTCAGGGGCACTCAACAACTTAGTCACATGCCCAGGGCTATTTTATATTTCATTCAGAGAAAGCATCTCACCAAGTTGCTTAGTGCCTCCTTGTTGCTGAGACTGGCTTTGAATTCTCAATCCTCCTGACTCAGTCTCCTGAGTTACTGGGATTACATATGTGTGCCCCTGCATCCTGCATCAAAATTGAAGACTAACTATAATTTTAATTCTATAACTAAATTTAATTTACATAAAAGCATGTATGCTAATGTGAATATTTATGGGTATGTTGACTTAAATATTGAATTATTGATGCCATATTTGCATATATATTAATATATATTCAGTTATATGTTATCTCTATGCAGATTCAACATAAAAAATGTGTATTATTATGATTCTGATAATATTAATTCTACCTATCTGAGAACATGGGAGATATTTCCATCTTCTAAGATCTTCTTCAATTACTTTCTTTAATATTTTGTAGTTTTCATTGTAGAGATCTTTCATCTCCTTGGTTAGATTGATTCCCAAGTATGTTATTTTCTTTGAGGCAATTGCAAGTGGAGTTGTTTTCCTCATTTCCCTTTCAGATGTTTCATTGCTTATGAATAAAAATGCTTCAGATTTATGTGTGTTGATTTTAAATCCTGCTATTTTGCTGCATTTATTTATGAGGTCTAGAAGTTTTCTGGTGGAGTCTTTTGGATCCTCTAAATAGAGAATCATGTCATCAGCAAACAGTGACAGCTTGAGTTCCTCTTTTCCTATTCATATCCCTTTAATTTCTTTAGTCTGTCTAATTGCTCTGGATAGTATTTCTTTTTTGGGGGGACATACTGGGGATCGATCCCAGGGCCTTGTGCTTGTGAGGTGAGCACTCTACCAACTGAGCTATATCCCCAACCCCTCTGGATAGTATTTCAAGAATGATGTTGAATAGAAGTGGTGAAAGAGGACATCCCTGTCTTGTTCCAGTTTTTAAAGGTAATTCTTTCAGTTTTTCTCCATTAAGAATGATATTGGTCATGGGCTTAGCATAAATAGCCTTTAAAATGTTGAGGTATGTTCCAACTATCCCTATTTTTTCTAGTGTTTTGAGGATTAAGGGGTTTTGTATTTTATCAAATGCCTTTTCTGCATCAATTGAAATAACCGTATGGTTCTTATCCTTAAGTCTATTGATTTGTTGGATTACATTTATTGATTTAGAGATGTTGAACCAACCTTGCATTCCTAGGATGAACCCCAATTGTTCATGTTGCACTATCTTCTTGATATGTTTTTGGATGTGCTTTGCCAGTTTCCTCCTTTTCTATTTTCTGGAATACTTTGAGAAGTATTGGAATGAGGTCTTCTTTGAAGGTCTTGTAGAACTCGGCTGAGAATCCATCTTGTCCTGCGCTTTTCTTGGTTGGTAGGCTTTTGATGGCTTCTTCTATTTCCTTGCATGGTACTGATCTTGTGAATGTATATGTTTCCCAATATACATATTAATTCACTAACACTAATCCTTCCCCAACTCAACATTTAATACAAACCCTATTATCCATTAATGAGTCACATTAATACCTCCTTGATTCAGAACATATGTTAGCATACACATATATGTTATCATTCACATATCATACACATATCATACAAAAATTCTTATGAATATTCTTGCATTCTGATATTTGTATTCATTCCCTAACCCCAAATTTATCCCAACCACAAATTTAATATTAACACTAATTGTCCCTATACCTAATATAATTTTATATAAAAGCATGTACAATAATAATATGAATTTATATTCATAACCTAAACTTACCTAGATGCCTGTATGGTAATATGAACATTTATATGTATTTGACTTTTATTCAATTATCAATAGTATATATGCATCTATATCATTTTATATTCATATGTATGATATATCCAGGAGCATCATAATAAAAAATGTGTAAATTCATGGCTTATCTTATGCCCTTTCCTTTTTCATGAAATATATTTTTATATGTGTTTTGTTTATATTTTCCCACATACTTTCTTAGGACTCTCCCTGTTTCTTGATATTTATTTTCATTCCCTAAACCTAATTTTAACATAACTGAAAATTTAATGTTAAACCAACCATTATCCCTATACCAAAACCTAATTTTACAGAAAGCATATATTGTCATATGTTTATTTACCTTCATTTTAACATTTTCAATTATCTATGGTACATTTGCATATATATTAGTACATATTCATTTATATGATATATTCATTCATCCACAGAGAAAATAAAAGTGTGTTCATATGACTCACAATATATAATTCTCTGTTGCAGAACCTATATGATTATACAGGTTTTTTTTACCTATGGTACTTCCTTAGGAAAAACTGTGTTTCCTGATATCCATATTCAAAGTTCCTCACCCTAATCTTAAAACAACCAAGAATTTAATTCCAACCCTAAACTTATCCTGATACCTATACCTAATTTTACATACAAGCATATATAGTAATATGTGCCTTTACTGTATTTTGATCTACATATCAAAATGTCAATGGTGTATTTGTATATATAGTATGACATTCATTCCTATGCTATATCCATACATCTAAAGTTAAAAAATGTATATTTATATTACTCACATTATACTTTTACCTTTTCCTGAATATATATTAATATATTTTCACACATATTTTCTTGCACGTATTCTTATGAATATTCATGTTTCCCAATACACATATTCATACAATAATGCAAACAATAACTCTAACCCTAACTAAATGTAACTATAAATTTATCCCATAGCTAAGAATAATTTACCTAAAATCATGTAGAGTACATTGAAAATTTGTTGTTTGTGATTATATTTTCAATTCAATGCTAAATTTGCCTACATATTATTATATGTTCATTTACTTCATATATCCATAATAATGTACACATGACTCACATTATGATCTACCCTGTTTCAAAACATATAATTTACATGTTTTCGTTCATATTTTAGTATGTATACTCTTATATTCATGTTTCTTGATGTACTTTTTCATTCTACAACACTAACCCTAAACAAACCCTGAATTTAACACTAATTTTACCCTTACACCTATACCTAAACCACATTTTACATAAAAGCATACAAACATAAATATTGTGCATTTTGAAAATTGTATGCATTTATGAATGGTATATTTGCATATCTATTATTATTTATAAATATATACTATATATTCCATATGACCATAATTTTAAAAAGTATATTTATTTGACTCACAGTATAACTTACTCTTTTAGGAACATATAGGTTTATATATCATTTCATATGTATTTTATATGTATATTCTTGTGCATATTCATGTTTCCTGATATACAAATATTCCCCAAACGACTCAAAATTTAATACTAAATTTAATACTAAATTAATTTACCACCATACCTCAACTTCATTTCATATAACAGCCTCATTTCATATACTAACAAAAATGTTTATTTGTATTTTGAATTATATATTCAATAATCAATGGTTTTTTGCACATATATTATATATTTGTATAATAAATCCATGCACACCCAAATTTTTAAAAAGGTGTACTCAAAGGATTCACATTATAAAATATCCTATTTCAGAAAACATAGGTTCTTGTGTATTTTTATACATCTTTTCACATGGACCTTTCTGTGAATATTTGATTCTTTATACTCATATACAAATACTCATATACAAATATATGAGTATTTGTATGCTCATATACAAAACATAAGAGTAACCCAACTCAAAATTTAATACTAACCCTGACATGACCCCATACCTAAAAGCTAAGTTTACATAATAGGATGCATGATGATATACGTAATATGATGCTGTCCTTATAATTCCAATTTGACTGATCTTAAATATTCAGTTATATGATATATCCATGCATTCTCAAGTTAAAAAATGTGTATTCAGTAATGCACAATATACCATGCATGTTTTAGTACATACATATTTACATGTTTCCACACATATTTTAATGTACATTTTTATGAATATTCACGTTTCCCAATGTACATATGCAATCCCTAACTCTAAATGTAATCCAAAATAACATTTAATACTAACCATAAAATTACCCATCTATATAAATTTAATTTTACATAAAGACATGTCTAATATTTCAAATAATTATCCATGAGAAATAACTGATTTTAAAACCTACAAATGAAAAAACTCAAATATGAACCATTAACATCACAATTAAACCAAGAAAAATAATCTTGATGAGAAGTTAACAAATTGTTTCCATTAGACTTCAAAAGATTCTCAGTGTCCCTTCTCAGCAGCGTTAGGTGGTTTTATGTGGAGTAAGATGCTTGCTCAACCCTCAGGATATGGTTGCTGGAGTGAGAGAGATAATCTATTAGGAGTAACTCATGGAGGTGGGGTTTAGGCTTAGGTAGGTTCCAGGTTGTTGGATAGATTCTAATTGTTATGGCAGGATTAAGCCAATGTACCTCAGGGCCCAGAATTGCCAGTCCACACTAGACGACTACTCATGAGGACTCTCCCCTTCATTTTATTCCTGCAGTGGAGGAGTAAATTTTTATTCCACTTTGTAACCTGTGGACCCCAGATTTCCTGGTTTCAGGTTCTGTCTCCAAACCCAATGTCTCCCACTCTGCCATTTTGAATTTGTGGTCAGAAGCATTTCTCCTATCCCATCCAGCAAGCATCTAAATTGGAGAGAAAAGGGGAGATCCAGGTGGGTTTCTACCACCTGTGTGAACTCCTCTGCACGTTTGATTTTCTCTTAGTTATTAGGCACGTTCCAGGTAATACATAATGGGTTTCCCAGGTCCATATTCTGAGCCAAACTAGGGTTTTCCAGGAATTGGCCCCAAAGGGGCTGACTCCTGCACCAATAATTGCAAAATAGTTCTTTCCTCTTTTCCATATCCATCATAGAAAGATTTGGGTTCTTTCCTGCACTAGAATATTGAGCAGGATGCCTTTCTGTTTATTTGGGAAATTTTTGGTTTCTAAATTATCACTACTCATGGTTTCTGTGCAATTTGTAAAGTGTGCTTCCTCACAAGGGAAATCCATCACTGATACAAAATTTCCTGATAAAGTTTTCCAGTTCAAATTCAATGGAGTTTTGGGGAATTGTGTTTCTTCAAATACATGTTTATTCCTGTAACTAGGGCACCTAGGTACAAGTGCTCCCTTATAAACTTCATGTTCTTATTCAAAATTCATGAGGAACAGCAGTGCACTCAAGTGCATTCTCACTTCCGAATGTCATCCAGAGACAACATTTCAAGAGTGCACTGACATTTAAACTGCAAACAGCAATTCTTCCTAGCAGACTCTGGATATGGGTTCTGACCTAAGCTGTGGATGTGATTGCTGAGAAGAGATAGAAGGAGCAGAAATTATGCACATTATTGAAGCAGCTTCAATTTGCAGGAACTCAGTTCTCAGTGTGTAGATTGCTGTTTCTCATGGGTGGAGCTAGCATAAAGTTTACTACTTTTCAGAGCATTCTGGTAAGTTTCCAATTTTGAAGCCGCTGTGGCAGTTCATTACAAGAGGGATCAAGCAATGCTAGGGGGTTTCCTGATATACCTATTCATTCCCTAAACCTAACCCTAACCCAAATTAAATTTAAATCTCACCTGAAATTTCCCCCTATACCTGAACTTAAGTTAACATAAATGCATATATGGTAATAAGAATAGTTATGTGTTTTGACATATATCTTCAATTTTCAATGTTATATTTGCATACATATAATTGTGTACTTACATATACAGTTATCCATGCATCCCTAAATTCAAAAAATATATATTTATATATCTCACGTTAAAACATTCCCTATGTAAAAACATGTATACAATTTCATACATATTTTCACATGTAGATGTTTAAGAATATTCATGTTTCACAATATACATATTAAATTTCTAAACATATATGAAAATCAATAAAAAATTCAACACTAATCCAAACATTGTATGGATAACTAAACCTCATTTTACATAAAAGCCCATGTGATAATGTGAATATTGATGTGTATTTTGATTGATATATTGAATCATAAATATTTGTATATATATTACACCTTTATGAATATAATTCATGAGGGTATTCTATACTAAAATGCTTATTTATAAAAATCACATTAAAGCCTTCAGTATTTCAAAAAAATTTTATATATTTTCATGCATATTTTGAAATGTATATTCTTATTAATATTCAGATTTCCATATATATATTTGTTTGCTAAACAACTCAAAATGTGTAACAAACTCTAAATTTGCCCCATACATAAGCTTAATTTTATGTAAAATTTGTATAATGATATAAATATTTATATTTCTTTGATTAATGTATTTAATAATTAAATGTATATTTGCATATATATTATTACAGATTATATGATATATTCACACATCTGCGATTATGAGTTAGTAAATTCACGGGACCCACATTATAAACTTTCCTGTATCAGAGAACATATGTTCATATATGATTTCCATCATAATTTCTCACATACATTCTTATGAAAATTCACATATACTGATATACAAATTAATTCCCTAAGCTTAACTCAATCCAAAATTGAATTATAACACTAAACTTTCCTATATCTAAACCTAATTTTATGTAAAAGTGCTTATACTAACCTGCATATATATGTGCATTTTGATTTGTGTATTAAAATATCAAAGATATATTAACATATATTATTATATATTCATTTATAGGTTATGTAATATATCCCTAAATTTTAAAAAGTGTATTCCTATGACTCATATTAAATGGCCCTTGTTTCAGAACATATATTTTTATATCTGTTATCATAAACATTTCATGCAAAAATTCTTATGAATATTCTTGTCTTCTTATATCCATATTAATTCCCTAACCCTAAACTTATTCCAACCCCATATTTAATGAGAGCACTCATTCATCCCTATACCAAACATAATTTTACTTAAAAGCATGTATACTAATATGAATATTTATGTGTATTTTAAATTACATATTCAGTTATCTATGGTATGTTTGCATTCACATATTTACACATTCATTATATGATATATGCATGTATCCAATATTCCTACAACACACATAATACCATCCCCTATTTCAGAGCATGCATTTTAATATTTTACACATATTTTCACATGTACACACTTATGAGTATTCATGTTTCCTGATATACCTATTCATTTGCTATACCAACTTAAAATTTAATACTAACCTTAATCTTATTCCTATACATAAATCTAATTTTACATCAAAGCATGTATACTAATAGGGATTTTATGTGTATTTTTTACTTGTATATTCAATTATCAATAGTATAATCACATATTTACTTTTTAATATTTATTTATATAGCATAACCAGGCATACCACAATTTAACAAATGTGTATGCATATGACTTTCAGTATACACTTAGAGTTTCAGAACATATATTTTTACATATATGGTCTTATATATATTTTCACATGTGCATTTGTATGAATATTCATGTTACCCTATTTGCATATTCATTCCCTATACAACTCAATATTTAACAATAACATAATGATTTGTTACTGGGGATCAAACTCAGGGACACTCAACCACTGAGCCACGTCCCAAGGGCTATTTTATATTTTATTAGCGACAGAGCCTCACTGAGTTGCTTCCTGCCTCTTTGTTGCTGAGGCTGCTTTTGAATTCTTGATCATCCTGCTTCAGCCTCCTGAGCCGCTGGGATTACAGGTGTGTGCCACTGCACTTGGCATCAAAATTTAACACTAATTTTAATTTTAACCCTATAACTAAACCTAATTTTACATAAAATATGTATGCTCATGTGAATGTTTATAGATGTTTTGACATAAATATTAAATTATCAATGCCATATTTGCATACTTATTAATATATATACAATTATATCTTATTGTGATGGGCTGACAGATCTGGCTCCATGAGAATGTTATAGGCCAGACTATAAGGAAAATGACTAAACAGACTCCATTTTGCTCTGAGACTCCATGTTATGTACAAAATAAGTTTCTCCCGTGGGAACACCCTGCTTCTGTACCCATCCTCAGTTACTTAGCATGACATGTTTAGCAATACAAAATGACAATTCTTATGTAATGAAAAATTGCTCTCTTTTGATCTCTATTGCTCTTAACCAATGTACCATGTGAATGGTAATTGTGTGGATGTTATTAAGCATTCTTTAGTTTGTACCTATGTAAGGGTCTTTTTGACCCACTTCACCCTCTGTTGATGATCTCATGATGTTAGTTTGTAATTTTGAATCACAGCAACATACACTTATGATTGGTGTGATTTTTGGTATAAGAACCCCTACAATCCTATGGTTGAGGCTGTTCTCCCAATAGCCATTTTTTGGGGTGCATTGTGTGAGACAGTCAGCTGGAAGGCTTAATAAAGTCTCTCAAATTTGGACTTCTCAGTGACGATCGGTCTGCTCTTAAATTGTGCCCCATAAGATTATATCTATATAGCCTCAATGTAAAAAATGTGTATTATTTTGATTCTTATGAATTATCATATTTCTTGCATATATATTATTATATATTTAGTTATATCCATGTATCCCCAACTTAAAAAATATATTATTTTGATTTTTTTTTGTGGCTAAAGGTTTATCAATTTTGTTTAATTTTTCGAAGAACCAGCGATTTATTTTATCAATTTTTTTGTATTGTTTCTTTTGTTTCAATTTCATTGATTTTAGCTCTGAGTTTAACTATTTCCTGTCTTCTACTACTTTTGGTGCTGGTCTGTTCTTCTTTTTCTAGGGCTTTGAGCTGTAGTGTTAGGTCGTTTATTTGTTGAGCTTTACTTCTTTTATTAAATGCGCTCCATGAAATAAATTTTCCTCTAAGTACTGCTTTCATAGTGTCCCAGAGATTTTGATATGATGTTTCTTTGTTCTCATTTACCTCTAAGAATTTTTAAATTTCCTTCCTAATATCTTCTGTTATCCATTCATCATATAATAGCATATTGTTTAATCTCCAGATGTTGGAATAGTTTCTGTGTTTTACTCTTTCATTTATTTCTAACTTCAATCCATTATGATCCGATAGAATACATGGTAGTGTCTCTATCTTCTTGTACTTGCTAACATAAGCTTTGTGGCATAATATATGGTCTATTTTAGAGAAGGATCCATGTGCTGCTGAGAAGAAAGTGTATTCGCTCTTGGTTGGATGGTATATTCTATAAATGTCCGTTAAGTCTAAATTATTGATTGTGTTATTGAGATCTATGGTTTCTTTGTTCAATTTTTGTCTGGAAGATCTGTCCAGTGGTGAGAGAGGCGTGTTAAAATCACCTAGTATTATTGTGTTATGGTCTATTTGGTTTCTGAAATTGAGAAGGATTTGTTTGACATACATGGATGAGCCACTGTTTGGGGCATAGATGTTTATGATTGTTATATCTTGCTGATTTATGCTTCCCTTAAGCAGTATGAAATGACCTTCTTTATCCCTTCTGACTAACTTTGGCTTGAAGTCCACATCATCTGAAATGAGGATGGATACTCCAGCTTTTTTGCTGAGTCCATGTGCATGGTATGTTTTTCCCCATCCTTTCACCTTTAGTCTGTGGGTATCTTTTTCTATGAGGTGAGTCTCTTGCAGGCAACATATTGTTGGATCTTTCTTTTTAATCCAGTCTGCCAGTCTATGTCTTTTGATTGATGAATTCATGCCATTAACATTCAGGGTTATTATTGAGATATGATTTGGTTTCCCAGTCATTTGGTTCATTTTTAAAATTTTATTTATTTATTTGTTTGACACAACTTGGCTCCTCCTTTATTTGACAATTCCTTTAGGATAATTCCTCCCTTTGCTGATTTGCTTCTTCGTTTTTCATCTCTTCCTCATGGAATATTTTGCTGAGAATGTTCTGTAATGTTGGCTTTCTTTTTGTAAATTCTTTTAGCTTTTGTTTATCAGGGAAGGATTTTATTTCATCATCAAATTTGAAGGTAAGTTTTGCTGGGTATAAGATTCTTGGTTCGCATCCATTTTCTTTCAGGGCTTGAAAAATGTTGTTCCAGGCCCTTCTAGCTTTTAGGGTCTGGATTGAAAAATCTGCTGATATCCATATGGGTTTCCCCCTGAATGTAATTTGGTTCTTTTCTCTCACAGCCTTTAAAATTCTGTCTTTATTTTGTATGTTAGGTATTTTCATTATAATGTGCCTTGGTGTGGGTCTGTTGTAATTTTGTGTATTTGGAGTCCTATAAGCCTCTTGAACTTGATTTTCCATTTCATTCTTCAGATTTGGGAAATTTTCTGATATTATTTCATTGAATAGATTGTTCATTCCTTTGGTTTGTTTCTCTAAGCCTTCCTCAATCCCAATAATTCTTAAATTTGGCCTTTTCATGATATCCCATAGTTCTTGTAGATTCTGTTCATGATTTCTTACCATCTTCTCTGTTTGTTCAACTTTGTTTTCAAGGTTAAATATTTTGTCTTCAATGTCTGAGGTTCTGTCTTCCAGGTGTTCTATCCTACTGGATATGCTTTCTATGGAGTTCTTAATTTGGTTTATTGTTTCCTTCATGTCAAGGATTTCTGTTTGTTTTTTTTCAATATCTCTAACTCTCTATTGAAATGATCTTTTGCTTCCTGTATTTGCTCTTTTAACTGTCGATTGGTGCGATCATTCAATGCCTGCATTTGCTCTTTCATCTCATCGTTTGCTTCTCTGATCATTTTAATTATGTACAATCTGAACTCCTTTTCTGTCATTTCTTCTGCCATGCTGTCATTGGATTTTATTGATGTAACATCTAGATTTGTTTGCAGCATTTTCTTTCTTTGTTTTCTCATATTGTTCAGGTATCAGTGGACCGCTGAGATATTGCAGATTTCCTCTACTGACTTACAATGTCCCTGAAGATTTCTATATATCCCCTCTTAGCCTTCAGTAGGCTGAAGTCTTGGAGGAAGTTGATAATGCGGTGCTCCACAAGGAAGCTGCCTCTCTAGGAGTGGTGGCCTTCAGGTGGGGTATATTCCCTGCTAGTGGGCAGAGGTGCCTCCACTTGTTGACCAATGGTCATCCAAAGGGGAACTAGGCTGCGGTCTGAGGCAAGGCCTGTTTGGGCCTGTGTCTCTGGTTTTACCGTCCTTGTGGGGAAACCTCACCCGGCAGGGAAGACTCACCCGGTGGGGAGGTCTCGCTGGTCAGTTCCCTCCTAGAGGTTCCCTTCAATTTACAGCTACTCTATTATTTTGATTTTTATGTTTATTCATTTCTCAATATACATATTCATTCACTAACTCTAATCCTACCCCAACTCAACACTTAATAGAAACCCTATCATCCCTATTCCTAATCCTAATTTTACATAAAAGCATATATAGTGATGTGTATTTATGTGTGTTTTGATTTATATATTGAATTATCACTGGTGTATTTCTATAAATATATGTCATATTCATTCATATCCATGCATTGCAAGATAAAAATATGTGCACTTATGTTACTCACATTACATCCTCTCCTTTTTCAGAATGTATGTATGTTCATATATTTTCTACGTATGTTCAGTATACATTGTAATGAATATTTATGTTTACAAATCCACATATTCATACACTACCCTAACCTTTACTTTAATCCTAAATAAAAATAATTCTAAACTTACCCATTGCTAACAATAATTTACATAAAATCATGTAGAGTAGTATGTAGAATTCCATGTATTTTGACTTATATTCAACATCTCTAGTAATAAGAGAAATGCAAATCAAAACCACCCTAAGATTCCATCTCACCCCAATTAGAATGGCGATTATCAAGAATACGAGCAACAACAGGTGTTGGCGAGGATGTGGGGAGAAAGGTACACTCATACATTGCTGGTGGGGCTGCAAATTAGTGCAGCCACTCTGGAATGCAGTGTGGAGATTCCTTAGAAAACTTGGAATGGACCCGCCATTTGACCCAGCTATCCCACTCCTTGGCCTATACCCAAAGGACTTAAAATCAGCATACTACAGAGACACAGCCACATCAATGTTCATAGCTGCTCAATTCACAATAGCCAGACTGTGGAACCAACCTAGATGCCCTTCAATAGATGAGTGGATGAAGAAACTGTGGTATATATACACAATGGAATATTACTCAGCCATAAAGAATGATAAAACTATGGCATTTGCAGGCAAATGGATGAAATTGGAGAATATCATGCTAAGTGAGATAAGCCAATCTCAAAAAGCCAAAGGACGAATGATATCACTAATAAGTGGAAGATGACACATAATGGGGGGGAGGGAAGGGTTAGTGTTAGGGTTAGAGTTAGGGTTAGGGAGGGGGGCAAGTATGGAGGAAGGAAGTACTGTATAGATGGTAAAGAGGGGTGGGAGGGGTGGGAGGAAGGGAAAAAATAACAGAATGAATCAAACAACATTACTCTATATAAATTTATGATTACATAAATGGTATGCCTTTACGCCATGTACAAACAGAGAAACAACATCTATCCCATTTGTTTACAATCAAAAAAATATTAAAAAAAAAGTATAGTTTCATACACATTTTATATTCATATATTTGATATATCCATGCATTCCACTTTTAAAAATAGTGTACACAAGACTCACATTATACTCTTCCCTATTTCAGAACATATATTTTTATTTGTTTTCATTCGTATTTTCAAATGTATAATCTTACGTTCATGTTTCTTGATGTACTTATTTATTCTATACCACTAATCCTAAAACAACCCAAAATTTAATACTATTTTATTTTTACTCCTATACCTCAACATCATTTTACATGAAAGCATACAAACATGAATTTTGTGCATTTTGAAAATTATAGGCAATTATGAATGATATATTTTCATATATATTATTATTTATAAATTTATATGATACATTCCATATGGCCACAATTTGAAAACTAAATTCATTTGACTCATATTATAACTTACTCTTTTTTAGAACATATATGTGTCTATATCTTTTCACATATATTTTTATATGTATATTCTTATGAATATTCATGTTCCCTGATATACAAATATTCCCCAAACAATTCAAAATTTAATACTAAGTTTAATATCAAATCAAATTATTCTCATAACTGAACCCCATTTTACATAAGAGCCTGTATGCTAATAAAAATGTTTATGTGTATTTTTAATTATATATTCAATAATCAGTAATATATTTACAAACATTATAATATATTCATTCATTTGATAAATATCTCAATATCCATATTTTAAAAATGTGTATTCAAAGGAGACACATTATAAAATTTTCTATTTCAGTAAAAACACGTTCTTGTGTGTGTTTATATACCTTTCATAAGTCCCTTCCTTTCAATTGTAATGATTTCTGATATACATATTCATTTCCTAACCTTAATCCTAAACCATGTCAAACTTTAATGCTCACACTAACTTTACCCCATATCTAAATCTGTTTACATAATAGGATGCATAGAAGAGTATTTATGTGTTTTTTTTTTTTTTTTTTGGAATTCAAGAACTTTATTGAGAGAAAAGTGCAATGAAACTTGTCAAAAGCTTAAAAGAAAAGGGAAAGAAACTTAGACACCTCCCCTCAAGCGCAGGACCAAGTGCAGAGTGGACTCCTTCTGGATGTTGTAGTCAGACAGGGTGCACCCATCTTCCAGCTATTTGCCAGCAAAGATCAACCTCTGCTGGTCTGGGGGGATGCCTTCCTTGTCTCGGATCTTTGCCTTGACATTCTCAATGGTGTCACTGCGCTCCACCTCCAGGGTGATGGTCTTGCCAGTTAGAGTTTTCACAAAGATCTGTATTGTCGGGGGCGGCAGCACACAGCAGAGCGGCGACGGAACGACGGGCCTCGACAGAACTCCTGTGGTTTTACTTATATATTCAAATTGCATGAATGTTCTTAAATATTCAGTTATATGATATATTCATACATTATCAAGGTAAAAATGTGTGTTCATTAATGCACAATATAGTGTTGCATGTTTTAGTACATATATATTTATGTCTATACATATATATTTTAATGTACATTTTTATGAACATTTATGTTTCCCAGAGTGCATATGCAATCCCTAACTCTTGCCGTAACCAAACATAAAATTTAATACTAATGGTATTATTATCACTCTAACTAAACCTAATGTTACATAAAGGCACATCTAAACCTGAAAAGATTTATCCATGATAATAACTTGCTTTAAAACCCTAGAAATGAGAAATAACAAATACATGAACCATTAAGGTCCCAATTAAACCAAGAAAAATCATCTTGATGACAAGTTAATGAATTATTTCCATTGAACTTCAAAATATTCTCTGCTTCCCTTCTCAGCAGTGGTTTCATCTGGAGTAAGATACTTACTCAACCCTCAAGGTGTTCCAGAGTGAGAGGTAATTTATTAGGAGTAAATCATGGAGGTTGTATTTAGGCTTAGATAGGTTCCAGGTTCTTGGAAGGATGTCAATGGTTCTGACAGTTTTAAACCAGTGCACCCCCAGTGTCCAGAATTGCCAGTCCACATTGGAAGACTACACTTGAGGGCTCTTCCCTTGATTTCATTAGTGCAGTGGAGGAGACAATACTTAGTCCACTTTGCCACCTGTGCACCCCAGGTTTCCTGGTCTTGGATTCTGTCTCCAAACTCAATCTCTCCAACTCTGCCCTTTCGAATTCATGGTCAGAAGCATCTCTCCTATTCCATCCTACAAGCGTCTGAATTGGAGTGAAAAGGGGAGATCCAGGTGGGTTTTTACCACCAGTGTGAACTCCTCTGCACATTTGATTTTCTACTGGTCATTAGGCATGCTCCAGTTAATGCATAATGGGTTTGCCAGACCTGTGTTCTTGGCCAAACTTGGGTTTTCCAGGATATGGACCCTAGAGGGTGGCTCTTGCACCAAGATTGCACAATCGTTCTGTCCTCTCCTCCACATCCAACATGGAGAGATTGAGTTTCTTCCTTGTGCTAGAATATTGAGCAGCATGCCTTTTAGTTTATTTGGGAAGTCTACCCATGGCTTCTGTGAATATGTGAAAGAGTGTTTCCTCACTCATGAAATACAATACTGGTACGAACTTTTCTGATGAATTTGCCAGTTCAAATTCAATGAAGTTTGGGAAATTGACCTTCTTCAAATACAAATTTCTTCTTCTAAATAGGGCACCTAGGTACAAGTGCACCCTTAGAACTTTCTTCTAATTATCAAAATGCCTGTGGAATACTGTGCACAGAAGTGCATTGGCACTTCAAAATGTCACCCAGAAAGAACATTTCAAGAGCGCACTCACATTTAAGTAGCACACTTTGATTTTTAATAGCAGATTGTGCATATTACGTCTGAACTATTCTGCAGATGTGATTGCTAAAAAGAACTAGAAAGAGCAGAAATGAAGCACAAATATGAAACAGCTTCAAGAATCAGGAACTCAGCTCTGAGTATGCACATTGTGGTTTCTGTTTATTTTTTCTTTTTTTAAATTTATTTTTATTGTAAACAAATGGGATACATCTTGTTTCTCTGTACATGAAGTAGAGGCATACCATTTGTGTAATCATACATTTACATAGGGTAATGGTCTTTGATTCATTCTGTTATTTTTTCCTTCCCCCCATTTTTCCCACCCTTCTTTTCCCTCTATACAGTCCCTCCTTCCTCCATTCTTGTGCCCCTCCCACACCATATATGTGTCATCATCTGCTTATCAGTGAGATCATTCGTCCTTTGGTGTTTTTGAGATTGGTTTATCTCACTTAGCATGATATTCTCCAATTTCATCCATTTGCCTTCAAATGCCATAATTATGGCTGAGTAATACTCCATTGTTGTGTATGTGTATCACGGTTTCTTTATCCATTCATCAACTGAAGGGCAACTAGGTTGGTTCCACAATCTGGCTATTGTGAAATAAGCAGCTATGAACATTGATGTGGCTGCATCAATGTAGTAGGCTGATTTTAAGTACCTTGGGTATAGGCCAAGGAGTGGGATAGCCGGGTCAAATGGTGGTTCCATTCCAAGTTTTCTAAGGAATCTCCACACTGCTTTCCAGAGTGGCTGCACTAATTTGCAACCTCACCAGCAATGTATGAGTGTACCTTTTTCCTCACATCCTTGCAAATACCTTTTGTTGCTAGTATTCTTGATAATCGCCATTCTAATTGGGGTGAGATGGAATCTTAGGGTAGTTTTGATTTGCATTTCTCTTATTGCTAGAGATGTTGAAAAATTTTTGAAATATCTGTTGATTGTAGATTGTCTTCTGTGAAGTGTCTGTTCATTTCCTTAGCCCATTTGTTGATTGCATTATTTGTTTTATTTGTGTAGAGATTTTTAGTATTGTCAAAATGGCCATACTACCAAAACTGCTATACATATTCAATGCCATTCCAAATAAAATCCCACTTATGTACATTACAGAAACAGAGCAAGCAATCATGAAATTCATCCAGAAGAATAAGAAACCCAGAATAGCTAAAGCAATCCTTAGCAGGAAGAGTGAAGCGGGGGGGGGGGGGTTTCAAGATGGCGGCCTAGAGGGTGGCTGCATTTCATGTTGCTCCAGGACTCAGGATTCAAAAGAGGAGATATTGAGACGCTTGGGACCAACTCAAAGCAGCCGGGTGACTCTCACCCCCTGGGGAGGCATCCCGGATGGGACGGTGGTCCCGGAACGTAGGAAACTTTGTGAAGTAGAACTGCCGGCGAGACACCCCTCCCCCCGCTGGAGCAGTGAACTCGGACAGCTGGGAGCGCCGTAAAGGAGGCCGCTCGGCACAGCGCTGGGACTCGGAGCAACCACTGGGGCTCCAGCGGCTGCCCAGGGGAAGAGTGGCGAGGAGAGCTGTATGGACTCAGGACACCGGGGCCTGCCCTGAGGAGGAGGAGGAGGAGCGTGGCCACTTGGATTCGGAGTGACTGCACCAGAGCTACAGGCGGTTGCCAGAGGAGAAGCCGCGCGGCGAGCTGTTTGGACTCAGAACGACGCTTCGGAACACCGGGGCCTGCCCTGAGGACGAGGAGGAGGAGCGCGGCTGCTTGGATTCGGGTGACTACACCAGAGCTACAGGCAGTTGCCAGAGAAGGGGCTGCGTGGCGAGCTGTTTGGACTCTGACCACTTCTGAACCCCGGGGCCTGCCCGGAGGAGTAGGAGGAGGAGGAGGAGGAGAAGCGCTGCGGGCCGTTTGGACTCGCAGTGACTGCAATAGCGCTCCAGGTGGCTGCTCAGAGGAGAAGGCAAGTGGTGAGTTGTTTGGTCTTAAAGTGACAGCTCCTGAACACAGGGGGCCTGCCTGGAGGAGAAGCGTGGTGGGACGCTTGGTCTTGAGTGGCCGCACCAGAGCTCCGGGCGGTTGCCCAGAGGACCCGTGCAGCAGGTCACGTGGATTCAGAGCCACTCAGAGGGACTGCTCCTGAACACCCGGGTGGTTATCTGGAGAAGGAGGAGGAACGGGGAGGGTCACTTCGACTCGGAGTGATTGATTGCCCCGGGCTACGGGTGGTTGGTGGGAGGAGGAGGCACGAAGTGAGTTTCTTGGACTCCTAGTGACCGCACCAGAATACTGGGCGGCTGTCTGGAGGAAGAGGCGTGTGGCGGGTCTCTGGGACTCAGAGCGATTGTTTGGGGCCACAGGTGGCTGCTCACAGGAGGGGCCACACAGCCAGGCGATTAGGTGCAGAGCAGGGTCCCAGGATCTAGGAGGCTTCTGGGTGGAAGAGCCGCACAGAGACAGGCTTAGGGCGGAGCGAAGGTTCCAGGCCTGTGGGCAAATTCTCTGAGGAGAGGCAGCCTAAGGAGATTCATCTGCGAAGGGTGAGGCTCCCAGGCCCAGGAGGTAGGGCCGGGCCCCTGGGAACTTTGCAGAGGAAGGCAGCCCAGCCCAGGCGGTAGCTGTAAATTGAGGGGAACCTCTAGGAGGGAACTGACCAGTGAGACCTCCCCACCGGGTGAGTCTTCCCTGCTGGGTGAGGTTTCCCCACAAGGACGGTAAAACCAGAGACTCAGGCCCAAACAGGCCTTGCCTCAGCCCACAGCCTAGGTCCCCTTTGGATGACCATTGGTCAACAAGTGGAGGCACCTCTGCCCACTAGCAGGGATTATACCCCACCTGAAGGCCACCACTCCTAGAGAGGCAGCTTCCTTGTGGAGCACCGCATTATCAACTTCCTCCAAGACTTCAGCCTACTGAAGACTAAGGGGGGATATATATAGAGATCTTCAGGGACACTGTAAGTCAATAGAGGAAATCTGCAATATCTCAGCGGTCCTCTGATACCTGAACAATATGAGAAAACAAGGAAAGAAAATGCTGCAAACAAATCTAGATGTTACATCAATAAAACCCAGTGACAGCATGGCAGAAGAAATGACAGAAAAGGAGTTCAGAATGTACATAATTAAAATGATCAGAGAAGCAAACGATGAGATGAAAGAGCAAATGCAAGCATTGAATGATCGCACCAATCGACAGTTAAAAGAGCAAATACAGGAAGCAAAAGATCATTTCAATAAAGAGTTAGAGATATTGAAAAAAATCCAAACAGAAATCCTTGACATGAAGGAAACAATAAACCAAATTAAGAACTCCATAGAAAGCATATCCAATAGGATAGAACACCTGGAAGACAGAACCTCAGACATTGAAGACAAAATATTTAACCTTGAAAACAAAGTTGAACAAACAGAGAACGTGGTAAGAAATCATGAACAGAATCTACAAGAACTATGGGATATCATGAAAAGGCCAAATTTAAGAATTATTGGGATTGAGGAAGGCTTAGAGAAATAAGCCAAAGGAATGAACAATTTATTCAATGAAATAATATCAGAAAATTTCCCAAATCTGAAGAATGAAATGGAAAATCAAGTTCAAGAGGCTTATAGGACTCCAAATGCACAAAATTACAACAGACCCACACCAAGGCACATTATAATGAAAATACCTAACATACAAAATAAAGACAGAATTTTAAAGGCTGTGAGAGAAGAACCAAATTACATTCAGGGGGAAACCAATACGCATATCAGCAGATTTTTCAATCCAGACCCTAAAAGCTAGAAGGGCCTGGAACAACATTTTTCAAGCCCTGAAAGAAAATGGATGCCAACCAAGAATCTTATACCCAGCAAAACTTACCTTCAATTTTGACGATGAAATAAAATCCTTCCATGATAAACAAAAGCTAAAAGTATTTACAAAAAGAAAGCCAGCATTACAGAACATTCTCAACAAAATATTCCATGAGGAAGAGATGAAAAACAAAGAAGCAAATCACCAAAGGGAGGAATTATCCTAAAGGAATCGTCAAATAAAGGAGGAAACAAGTTGTGTCAAACAAATAAATAAACAAAATTTTAAAAATGAACCAAATGACCGGGAAACCAAATCATTTCTCTATAATAACCCTGAATGTTAATGGCCTGAATTCATCAATCAAAAGACATAGACTAGCAGACTGGATTAAAAAGAAAGATCCAACAATATGTTGCCTGCAAGAGACTCACCTCATAGAAAAAGATACCCATAGACTAAAGGTGAAAGGATGGGGAAAAACATACCATGCACATGGACTCAGCAAAAAACCTGGAGTATCCATCCTCATTTCAGACAATGTGGACTTCAAGCCAAAGTTAGTCAGAAGGGATAAAGAAGGTCATTTCATACTGCTTAAGGGAAGCATAAATCAGCAAGATTTAACAATCATAAACATCTATGCCCCAAACAGTGGCTCATCTATGTATGTCAAACAAATCCTTCTCAATTTCAGAAACCAAATAGACCACAACACAATAATACTAGGTGATTTTAACACGCCTCTCTCACCACTGGACAGATCTTCCAGACAAAAATTGAACAAAGAAACCATAGATCTCAATAACACAATCAATAATTTAGACTTAACGGACATTTATAGAATATGCCATCCAACCAAGAGCGAATACACTTTCTTCTCAGCAGCACATGGATCCTTCTCTAAAATAGACCATATATTATGCCACAAAGCTAATGTTAGCAAATACAAGAAGATAGAGACACTAGCATATATTCTATCAGATCATAATGGATTGAAGTTAGAAATAAATGAAAGAGTAAAACACAGAAACTATTCCAACATCTGGAGATTTAACAATATGCTATTATATGACGAATGGATAACAGAAGATATTAGGAAGGAAATTAAAAAATTCTTAGAGGTAAATGAGAACAAAAAAACATCATATCAAAATCTCTGGGACACTATGAAAGCAGTACTTAGAGGAAAATTTATTTCATGGAGCGCATTTAATAAAATAAGTAAAACTCAACAAATAAACAACCTAACACTACAGCTCAAAGCCCTAGAAAAAGAAGAACAGAACAGCACCAAAAGTAGTAGAAGACAGGAAATAGTTAAACTCAGAGCTGAAATCAATGAAATTGAAACAAAAGAAACAATACAAAAAATTGACAAAATAAATAGTTGGTTCTTTGAAAAAATAAACAAAATTGATAAACTTTTAGCCACACTAACAAAGAGAAGACGAGAGAAAACCTAAATCACTAAAATTCAGAATGAACAAGGAAATATCACAACAGACAGGATTGAAATAGAAAACATAATTAGAACCTATTTTGAAAATCTATACTCCAACAAAATAGAAAATTTTGAAGACATCAACAGGTTTCTAGAGACATATGAATTGCCTAAACTGAACGAGGAGGACATAAACAATTTAAATAGACCAATTTCAAGTACTGAAATAGAAGAAGTCATCAAAAGCCTACCAACAAAGAAAAGTCCAGGACCAGATGGGTTCTCAGACGAGTTCTACAAAACCTTTAAAGAAGAGCTCATTCCAATACTTCTCAAAAGTATTCCATAAAATAGAAGAGGAGGGAATCCTCCCAAACTCATTCTATGAAGCCAATATCACACTGATACCTAAACCAGACAGAGACTCATCAAGGAAAGAAAATTTCAGACCAATATCCTTAATGAACATCGACGCAAAAATTCTCAACAAAATTTTAGCAAATTGCATACAAAAACATATTAAAAAGATAGTGCACCATGATCAAGTGGGCTTCATCCCAGGGATGCAAGGTTGGTTCAACATCAGGAAATCAATAAACATAATTCACCATATTAATAGACTTAAAGTCAAGAATCACATGATTATTTCAATACATGCAGAAAAAGCATTTGATAAAATACAGCACCCCTTCATGCTCAAAACACTAGAAAAAATAGGGATAGTGGGAACATTCCTTAACATTGTGAAGGCCATTTATGCTAAGCCCATGGCTAATATCATTCTAAATGGTGAGAAACTGAAAGCATTCCCCCTAAAAACTGGAACAAGGCAGGGATGCCCTCTTTCACCACTTCTATTCAACATCGTTCTTGAGACTCTGGCCAGAGCAATTAGACAAACCAAAGAAATTAAAGGGATACGAATTGGAAAAGAAGAACTCAAACTATCCCTGTTCGCTGATGACATGATTATATATTTAGAGGAACCTGGAAATTCCACCAGAAAACTCTTAGAACTCATAAGTGATTTCAGTAAAGTAGCAGGTTACAAGATCAATGCCCATAAATCCAACGCATTTTTATACATAAGTGATGAATCTTCAGAAAGAGAAATTAGGAAAACTACCCCATTCAAAATAGCCTCGAAAAAAATAAAATACTTGGGAATCAATCTCACAAAAGAGATGAAAGACCTCTACAATGAGAACGATACAACACTAAAGAAAGAAATTAAAGAACACCTTAGAAGATGGAAAGATCTTCCATGTTCTTGGATAGCAAGAATTAATATTGTCAAAATGGCCATACTACCTAAAGTGCTATGCAAATTCAATGCAATTCCAATTAAAATCCCAATGACGTACCTTACAGAAATAGAGCAAGCAATTATGAAATTCATCTGGAAGAATAAGAAACCCAGAATAGCTAAAGCAATCCTTAGCAGGAAGAGTGAAACAGGGGGTATTGCAATACCAGATCTTCAACTCTACTACAAAGCAATAGTAACAAAAACGGCATGGTATTGGTACCAAAATAGAAAGGTAGATCAATGGTACAGAATAGAGGACACGGACACAAACCCAAATAAATACAATTTTCTCATACTAGACAAAGGGGCCAAAAATATGCAATGGAGAAAAGATAGCCTCTTCAACAAATGGTGCTGGGAGAATTGGAAATCCATATGCAACAGAATGAAACTAAACCCCTATCTCTCACCATGCACGAAACTAAACTCAAAATGGATCAAGGACCTCGGAATCAGACCAGAGACCCTGCAGATTATAGAAGAAAAAGTAGGTCCAGATCTTCACCTTGTTGGTCTAGGATCAGACTTCCTTAACATGACAAGAAATAAAAGCTAGAATCAACCACTGGGATAGATTCCTTCCATAGCACAAGAAATAAAAGATAGAATCAACCACTGGGATAGATTCAAACTAAAAAGCTTTCTCTCAGCAAAGGAAACTATCAGCAATGCAAAGAAAGAGCCTACAGAGTGGGAGAATATCTTTGCCAATCATACTTCAGATAGAGCACTATTCTCCAGAATCTATAAAGAACTCAAAAAACTCTACTCCAAGAATTCAAATAATCCAGTCAACAAATGGGCTAAGGAAATGAATAGACACCTCACAGAAGTAGATCTACAAGCAATCAACAAACATATGGAAAAATGTTCAACATCTCTAGTAATAAGAGAAATGCAAATCAAAACCACCCTAAGATTCCATCTCACCCCAATTAGAATGGCGATTATCAAGAATACGAGCAACAACAGGTGTTGGCGAGGATGTGGGGAGAAAGGTACACTCATACACTGCTGGTGGGGCTGCAAATTAGTGCAGCCACTCTGGAAAGCAGTGTGGAGATTCCTTAGAAAACTTGGAATGGACCCCCCATTTGACCCAGCTATCCCACTCCTTGGCCTATACCCAAAGGACTTAAAATCTGCATACTACAGAGATACAGCCACATCAATGTTCATAGCTGCTTAATTCACAATAGCCAGACTGTGGAACCAACCTAGATGCCCTTCAATAGATGAGTGGATAAAGAAACTATGGTACATATATACAATGGAATATTACTCAGCCATAAAAATGATAAAATTATGGCATTTGCAGGCAAATGGATGAAATTGGAGAATATCATGCTAAGTGAGATAAGCCAATCTCAAAAAGCCAAAGGACGAATGATATCACTAATAAGTGGATGATGACACATAATGGGGGGGAGGGAAGGGTTAGTGTTAGGGTTAGAGTTAGGGTTAGGGAGGGGGGCAAGTATGGAGGAAGGAACTACTGTATAGAGGGTAAAGAGGGGTGGGAGGGGTTGGGGGGAAGGGAAGAAATAACGGAGTGAATCAAACAACATTACTCTATGTAAATTGATGATTACACAAATGGTATGCCTTTACGCCATATACAAACAGAGAAACAACATGTATCCCATTTGTTTACAATAAAAAAAAAAAAAGAAAAAAAAAAAAGAGTGAAGCAGGGGGTATCACAATACCAGAACTTCAACTACACTACAAAGCAATAATAACTAAAATGGCATGGTATTGGTACCAAAATAGACAGGTAGATCAATGGTATGGAGTAGAGGACATGGTCACAAACCCAAATAAATACAATTTTCTCATACCAGACAAAGGTGCCAAAATTTGCAATGGAGAAAAGATTGCCTCTTCAACAAATGATGCTGGAAAAACTGGAAATCCATATACAGCAGAATGAAATTAAACCCCTATCTCTCACCCTGCATAAAACTGAACTCAAAATGGATCAATTACCTTGGAATCATACCAGAAACCCTGCATCTTATAGAAGAAAAAGTAGGTCCAAATCTTCAACTTGTCGGCTTAGGATCAGACTTCCTTAACAGGGCTCCCATAGCACAAAAAAATAAAAGCAAGAATCAATTACTGGGATAGATTCAAACTAAATAGCTTTCTCTCAGCAAAGGACACTACCAGCAATGTGAAGAGAGAGCCTACAAAGTGGGAGAACGTCTTTGTTACTCATAATTCAGATAGAGCACTAGTTTCCAGAATATATAAAGAATATTGTGGTTTCTGCCGCGTGGAACTAGCATGAAACTTTATTGCTTTTCATAGCATTCTGGCAAGTTTCTAATTTTGAAGTATCTGTGTCATAGGTAAATGGCAGTTCTTTGCAAGTGAGATCAAGAAATGCTAGGGGGTTTCCTGACAATGTTTTCCCTTTAGATTTCATGAGGATTTGGAAGGTTGACTTCATAACAGTACCAGTTTCTTCCTTTTCTTTGGAGGAGGTAGGTACAAATGCGCCTATAAAACTTCCTGTTTCCATTCTAAACCCATTCAATAATATGAAATGTCATATTCACAAAAAAATTTTCTAGAGAAAAAGCAGCACACAGAGAAGTGCTGTGCCCAAACAAGTTTCATAAGCTCTTCCAACTGGGTGAGTGACAGCATTTCAAGAGAGCACTCACACTTCAGCAGCACACTCATTCTTCCTAGGAGACTCTGTGTATATGGACTCTGAACTGTGTTCTGAATGTGCTGTCTGAGAAGAGATAGGAAGAGCAGAACTGAAGAACTTTGTGCAAACAGGTTTAACTTACAGGAACTCAGTTCTCAGTAAGCACATTGGAGTTTGTCCCTGGTTAAACTAATATGAAGTAGTACCACTTCCAAGTGTGTGCAGGTAAGGTTTAAGATTGAAAATATCTGGACCGTTGGTCAGTGGCAGTCTTTTGCAAACAGGATCTGGTACTTTAGTGAGTTTTCTGAGAAAGTTTTACAGTTTTATTTCAAAGAAACTTTGGTGAATTTACGTTCTTTACAACACCAGTTTCTTCCTCTCTTGGGGCACGTAGGTACAAGTTATCCCTCAGAACCTATGTATTCCTCTTCCACATGTCTGATACTGTGGAGAAGATGAATTCCACAAAAATTTAGTGAAATTCATCTGTAATGCTCTTTCAAAAACTCACTTGAAGTGCAGTTGCCCCCTTGCAACCAACTGCATTTTACCAATGGCAAAGATTCTTCAACTTGAAACAATACCTGCAATCTCTAAGAAGAAGTTATGGTTCATGCAAATAAAACCAGAGGCAAACCACAATGTGCTCACTAAGAATAAAGATATTTCCTACAATTGAAATTATTTGAACAAACTGTTTCAATTCTGCACTTCCAAGTCCATTCTCACTAAGCATACTGAGAACAGAGTACAGGCCCAAAATACAAAGTCTGCTAGAAAAGAGCTCTTGTACCTAGGATCACCAACTTAGAGTAGAGAAGTTGGAATACTGAATAGATTTGTTCTGTCACTATTCCCTGAAATTAATCTATGACACTTTTTCTGAAAACTCACCTGAATTGCAAGTGCCTGCTTGAAATGAACAGCCTTTTACTAATGGCACAGACAGTTCCAAGTGTCACTGGGACTGCAAGCTCTGAGAAGCAGTTATGCTTGATGCTTGTTCAACCAGGGAGAAACCCCAGTGTTCTCACTGAATACAGTTATTTCCTGCACATTGAAGCTCCTGGCATAAACTGCTTCCATTCTGAAATTCCAAACAGATCTCAGAAATGATATTCGGAGCAGAGATCAGACTCAATATACAATGTCTACCTAAAAGAGAGCCCTTGTTCTTATATTACCAACTTTGAGGAAGAAAGTGATACTTTGGACCAGATGAATTCTCCAAAGATTCATTAAAATACACCTGTCAACCTTTTTTAAGATTGCATTTGAATTGCAGGTGCCCACTTGCAATGAACTGCCATTTATCAATTGACCAGATGATTCAAAATGAACCTGTACCTGCAAGCTCAGAAAAGCAGTTATACTTCATGCTACTTCATCCAGGGGCAAACCTCAATGTGCTCACTGAGGACATAGTTCCTGCAAGTAGAAACTGCTTGCACAAATTGCTTTAGTTCTGCAATGCTAAGCTTTTCTCAGCCATCACACTTGGAACACAGTTCAGGCCCACTATACTTCTAACAAGAGAACCCTTGCACATAGGATCACCAACTTTGAGGGAAAAAGTGGTTTGGCTGAGAAGATCAATTACTCAAAGTTTGATTGAAGTCCATGAGTCAAATTGTTTCAAAAACTCACTTGAATTGCAGATGCCTGCTTACAACAAACTGCTATTTACCAATTGCACAGATGCTTTAATATGAAACTGTCCTTGCAAGCTCTGAAAAGCAGTTACGCTTCATGCTATTTCAACCAGGGAGAAAGCCCCAAAAGGTCATTAAGAACAAAGTTATTTCCTCAATGTTGAAGCTGTTTAAACAATGTGCTTTAGTTTTTCACTTCCAAGCAGTTCTCAGGAAGGATATCAGAGCAGAGATCAAACCCAATATATAGTCTGCAAGCATGAAAGCCCTTGCACCTAGGATCTTCAAATTTAACAAGAAAGTAGTAATTCTGAGGAGATACTTTCCCTGAAGTTTCCTTCATATCCATCAGTAAATTGTTTTTTATAAAACTCACATTATAGGCAGGTGCCCACTTGCTACGAGCTGCCCTTAAAAATATCAAAGATGATTTAAAGTGAAACTGTGGCTTCAAGCTCTAAGAACTACTTATGAGTCTTGTTAATTCAACCAAAAACAAATCTCATTGAGCTCACTGAGAAGAAATTTATTTCCTGCAAGTTGAACCTAATTGCAAAACTGCTTCAGTTAGGCACTTCCAAGGTCTTCTCATCATATTGGGTTAGAGCACAGTTATAACAAAATATATAAATTCTGCTATCAAAAGAGCCCTTGTACCTACATAGGATCACAAGTTTTGAGGAAGATAATGGGACCATTCAGGAGACCTATTTGATAAAACTCATTGAAAATCATTTGTCAAACTTAAAAAAAAAAAAAAAAACCTAACCTGAAACGCAGATGCCCATTTGAAATGAACTGTCATTTGCCTAGAGCACAGACACTTTAAAGTGAAAACTCACTTAAGATGCAGGTACCTACTTGCAACAAACTGTCTTTATCAATATTACAGGTGCTTCAATGTGAAACTATGCCCACAACCTCCGAGAAGTTGTTTTAATTT
This sequence comes from Sciurus vulgaris, assembly GCF_902686455.1. NCBI lineage: Eukaryota > Metazoa > Chordata > Mammalia > Rodentia > Sciuridae > Sciurus > Sciurus vulgaris. The sequence goes on along the minus strand of NC_136471.1, from coordinate 87,210,252 downwards.
TTTGCCAGTTCAACCAGTGACAAAACCCAATGTGCATAGTTAATTCCTACAAATGAAAGCTGCATGCACAAACTGCTTTAGTTCCTCACTTTCAAACTGTTCTCAGCAAGCACATTCAGAAAATTTTGACCCAAAATACAGTGTGGTAGCAAGACAGCATTTGTACCTAAAATCACCAAAACTGAGGAAGAAAATGAGAATGCTGAGACAATCAATTAATCTTAATTTCATGTAAAATCCATCTGTCAAACTTTTTCAGAAAACTCACTTGAATTTCAGGAGCACTCTTGCAATAACCTGCTTTATAAAAATGGCAAAGGCATATCAAAGTGAAATTGAGCCTATAAGCTCTGAGAAGTGGTTATGTGTAAGGTTAGTTCAACCAGGAACCACCAAAAGGTGTTTGAAAACAAAGTTAATTCATGTAAGTTGTAGCTGCTTACATGAACTGGTTAAGTTCTGCACATCCAAGATGTTCTAAACATTAGAGCCCATTTCAGGCCCAATATACAAAATCTGCTCCAAAGACAGCCTTTGTACTTAGCAACTCCAACTTTAAGGAGGACAGTGGGACTGCTGGTAAGATCACATCAGCAATGATTGATTGAAATCCATCTGTCAAATCTTTTCAAAAATGTCCCGTGGGTACTGTTCCCTGCTCGCAACATACTGCCCTTCACCAAAAGTACAGAGGCTTCAAAGTGAAACCATGGCAGCAAATTGTGAGGAGTGATAATGCTTCATACTATTTCAACCAGGGACAAATCCCAATGTGTTCATTGAGAACAAAGTTTGTGTAATTTAAAGCTGCTTGAACAAACTGCTTTGATTCTACACTTCCAAGTTGTTCTTAGCAAGTACTTTCAGAGCACAATCCATATACAAAGTCTGCTATAAAGACAGTCCTTGTACCTAGGATCACCAACACTGCAGATGGCAGTGGAACTCTTGAGAAAATCAAGTCCTCAATGATTCATTGAAATCTGTGTGTCAAATTTATTCACAATATTCACTTGAAATGCAAGTGTCCAGTTTCAATGAATGTCGATTCACAAATGGCACAGTAAATACCAAGTGAAACTGACTGCAAGCTGAGAAGTAGTTATGCTTAATGCAAGTTCAACAAGGGACAAAACCTAATGTGCTCACTGTGAACTGAGTTCCTATAGTCGAAGCTGCTTGCACAAACTGCTTCATTGCTGCACTTTCAAGCTGTTCTCAGCAAACACATTCAGTCCCAAAACACAGTGTGATAGAAAATGAGCCTCTTGGATCTAAGATCACCAAATTTTAGGAGGAAATTGGGGATGCTGAGGCTATCAATTACCCATAGTTTCCTGGAAATCCATTTTTGTAGCTTTTGCAAAAATCTCACTTTATGTGCAGGTTCCTGCTCAGAACAAACTGATTATCAATGGCTTCAAATTGAAATCCTGCCTGAAAGCTCTGAGAAATTTTCCTTGCTTCATACTAGTTCAAAGAGAGACAACCCCAAACTTTTCAGTGAGAAGCTTCCGAGTTCCTGCAATTTGAAGCTACCTGAACAAATGGCTTCAGTTCTGCACTTTCAAACAGTTCTCAGCACATTCATAGCACAGTTAAGGATCAATGTAAAACACTGCTAGCAAAAGGGCCCTGTTGTTACAATCACCAAATTTAATGAGACCACTGCTGGGGAGACCAATTCACCAAAGTTTCTTGGAAAACCACTTCTCAAATTTTTCCACTAAAATCACTTGAAGTGAAATTGCCCACTTGGAAAGTGCTGTCATTTCCCAATTTTACTGAATTTTCAATTTGAAACTAGTTTGCAAGGTCAGAGAAGCCATTCTGCTTAATGTTAATTCAACCAGGGACAAACCCCCAGGTGCTGAGAACCTATTGAGTTCTTACAAGTTGAAGCTGCCTGCATAATCTTCTTCAGTTCTGACTTTGCAAACTGTTCTCCATCAGCATATTTAGAGCACAGTTAAGGCCCAGTATAAAACACTGCTAGTAAGAGAGCCCTTGTAGCTAGTATTACCAAATTTGAGGAGAAAAGGAGAACTATGGACCAGATAAATTCCTCAATGTTTCATTGAAATCCAGTCATGAAATCTGTTCAGAAAACCAACTCCTGAGAGGAATTTCTGCTTCATGTTAGTTCAACAAGAGACAAACCACAATATTCTCATTGAGAACAAAGTGAGTTCCTATAAGTGGAGGCTGCTTGCCCAAACTTCTGTCCTGCACCTGCAACAGGTTCTCAGCTACTACATTCAGAGCACAATTCAGACCCAATATACAAAGTAGCTAGAAAATATCAGAAACATTGGGGAGGAAAGTGGAACTTCTCAGAGGAAAAATCCCCAAAGTTTCATTGCAATTCATTTGTGAAACTTTTTTAGAAAACTCACTTCAACTGCAGTTGCTCCTTTGCAATGGCCTGAAATTTACAAATGGCACAAAGCTGTCAAATTGAAACCCTTTCTGAAAGTGCTGAGAGGAACTTAATTTCATGCTAGTTCAACCAGAGACAAACTACAATGTTCTCACTAAAATGAAAGTGAGTTCATGCACATTGAAGCTTCTTGTTCATACTTCTTCTGTTATGCACTTCAAAGCTGTTCTCAGCACATACAAAACACATTTCAGGCCTAATAAATACATAAATGATAGTAGTCAGCCTTTGTACCTAGGATAACCCACTTTAGTGAGGTAATTTGGACAGCTGAGATGATAATTCCCCCAAATTTCACTTCAATCCATATACGAACTTTTTTGAAAACTCACTTCAAAATCAGCTGTTTTCAGTTGGAAAAAAAACTCAATTCAAGGCCCATCTATAAAATTGGCTAGTGAGAGAGCCTTTTTCCTAGGATCACCAATTTTGGGTAAGAATGTGTGTCTGCAGAGCAGATCAATTCTCCAAAGTTTCATTAAAATCCATTCGTGAGAGTGTTTCATAAAACTTACTTCAATGGGCAGATGGAAACCAGAGACCACACCCACCTGCTCCCCCACCACAGACGAAACTCAGCATGCCTGCTTGCACCCAATGCAGTCTCAGCACACCCACACTGCAGCACCCAAGCTTCTTTGGAAGCAGGTGCAAACACTTTGAATTATTCCTGAGGGTGTGGCCAACATCATTGGAGGGGTAGCTCCCTTCCTGAGACACCTACAGGAAACTGGAGACCCTTTGACAGGTATCACACTTGCATCAACATACTGAGGACTGGGAGGATTGAGTGGTGTATGACTGTTAACCAAAGATTTTTTTTTGTTTTTAATTATCAATGTTTTATTCTTTTTTCTCTCACTCTATTTTCCTTTTATTTACCTGTTCCCTTGGGGTCTCCATCTCCCTTTTCTCATACTAAAGACCAACTTCTTTTGACCTTGCTCTCACTCTTTCCTTTATCGTGTACCTCTAAATACTCACTTATTTTCCATTAAGAGTTACATCCTGCACCCCTCCCCATCCTCTGTGTTCACTGCTAGAAATACTGTGGATAATAATCAAAATCATCCTGTTATTACAATAATGTTGTAAGACTTTATGGGGGTTATATGGTTTAGGGCTGCATATCATTTGTATTGGGTGCTGCTAATATTGATCTCCCCCTCAAAGTAGAGGTACTGGAAATCTGAAGGATCACAATAAGCCTGAAAGGGGAAACTACAGTACCTCAGATCTTCACTGCTAGAGGGGAACATACAGAAACAATACGAAAAAACAGGGGAAGAAAATGTCCCTAACAAACCAAGATGGCATTGTAATAGAATTCAATAAAAGCATGGCAGTAGAAATAACAAAAAGGAGTTTTATAATCTGCATAATTAAGATGATCCATGATATAAAAGATGAGATAAGAGAGCAATTGCAGGCAATGCATGATCACTAAAACAAACAGTTAGAAGAGCAAATGCAGGAAGCAAAGGAACACTTCAATTAAGAGATAGTGATTCTAAAAAAAAAAACAGAAATACTTGAAATGGAAGAAACAATAAACCAAATTAAAAAGTCAATAGAAAGCATCATCAACAGAATAAGTCTCATGGAAGACAGAATCTCAAAAAATGAAGACAAGATATTTAATCTTGAAAATAAATTTGAACAAACTGAGAAGATGGTAAGAAATCATGAACAGAATATCTAAGAATTATGGGATATCATGAAAAGACCAAATTTAAGAATTACTGGGATTGAGGAAGGCACAGAGATACAAAGCAAAAGAATGAACCACCTGTTCAATGAAATAATATCAGAACATTTTCCAAACCTAAAAAATGAAATGGAAAATCAAATACAAGAGGCTTACAGAGCAACAAATTCACAAAATTAAAACAGATCTACACTAAAGTACATTATAATGAAAATACCTCACATTCAAAATAAAGATAGGATTTTAAAGGCTGTGAGAGAAAAGCATCAGTTTACTTATAAGGGGAAATCAATACAGATGTCAGCAGATTTCTCAGCCCTGACCCTAAAAGCAAGAAGGTCCTGTAATGATATATTTCAAGCTCTGAAAGAGCATGGATGCCACTCAAGAATTCTATACCCAGCAAAACTAACATACAAATTTGATGATAAAATAAGATCTTTCCATGATACTAAAGTTAAAAGAATTTACAGAGGGAAAGAGTGCACTAGAGAACATTCTCAGCAAAATATTTCAAGAGGAGACAGTGAAAATCAAGTCAGAAAAGGGAGGAAAAACACTAAAGTAAAAGTCACTCAAAGTAGAAATCAAGTCAAGTTAAAAGACAAGCATAAGTCAAATTGACCAGTAATACAAATCATATCAAAATAATAACCCTGAATGTTAATGGACTAAAGACATAGACTGGTTGATTGGATTAAAAAGAAAGACCTAAAAATATTCTACCTTCAAGAGACTCATCTCCTTGGAAAAGACATCCACAAACTGAAGGTGAAAGGATGGGGAAAATATACCATGCACATGGACTCAGAGAAAAGCAGGGCTCTCCATCCTTATATCAGATAATGTGGACTTTGAACCTAAGTTAGTCAGAAGGGATAAAGAAGGACATTTCATGCTGCTCCAGGGAACCATAAACCAATAAGATATAAAGATTTTGAATATTTATGCCCCCAAGAATGGAGCATCTATGTACCTCAAACAAAACCTACTCAATATTAAGAATGAAATAGACCAACAAACAATAATAGTGGAGGACTTTAAGACACCACTCTCACCACTGGATAGATCCTCCAAACAAATCTGAACAAAGAAATTATAAGACTAAATAACACAGTCAATGATATACACTTCATGAATATTTACAGTGCATTTCATCCACCTTGTGCGAATATACTTTCTTCTCAGCAGCCCATGGATTCTTCTCCAAAATAGACCATATGCTATGCTACAAAGAAGCAATTAGTAACTACAAAAAAATAGAGATAGTACAGGTGTCCTATCAGACCAAAGAGGAATGCAATTAGAAATCAATGATACAAGAGAAAACAAAACCTACTCCTACACCTGGATACTAAATTGTGTGCTATTGAAAGATGCAATGATAACAGAAGACATCAGGGGGGAAATAACAAAAAAATCCTAGCAGCAAATGAGAACAATGTCACAACATATCAAAATCTCTGGGACACTCTGTACGCAGTACTAAGATAAAAGTTCATTGCATTGAGCTCATACGTTAAAAAAATTAAAAGTCAACAACTAAATGACCTAACATTATATCTCAAAGTCCTAGAAAAAGAACAGATCAACACCAAAAATAGTAGAAGACAGGAAATAATTAAAATCAGACCTGAAATCAATGAAATTGAAACAAGAGAAATGATTTAAAAAATTGACAAAATGAAAAGTTGGTTCTTTGAAAAAGTCAACAAAATTGATAAATCCTTAGTCACAATAAGGAATAGAAGGAGAACGAAAACTCAAATTACTAGAATTTGTGATGAAAAAGGAAGGATCACAATAGACAGCATTGAAATACATAACAAAAGTAAAAGCTATTTGAAAATCTATAATCCAAAAAGTAAAAATATTGAAGACATTGACAAATTTTTAGAGATATATGATCCTCCCAAACTGAATCAGGAAGATGTTCACAATTTAAACAGGCACCAAAATAGAAGAAGCCATTAAAAACCTATCAACAAAGTAAAACCCAGGAACAGATGGATTCTCCACCAAATTCACAACACCTTTAAAGAAGAACTAATACCAATACTCCTCAAAGTATTTCAGGAAATAGAAAAAGAGGAAACGTTCCAAACTCACTCTATGAAGTTAGTATCATACTAACATCAAAACCAAAGACTCATCCTTTAAAGAAAATTTTAGACCAATATCTCTGATGAATATAGATGAAAAAATCCTTAACAGAATTCTGACAAATCATATTAAAAAGATAGTGCCCCATGTTCATGTCAGGTTTATCTCAGGGATGCAAGGTTGGTTCAGCATCTGGAAAACAAAATATGTAATTCATCACATTTACAGACTTAAAGTTAAGAATCATGATTATTTCAATAGAAGCTGAGAAAACATTTGATAAAATACACCAACCCTTCATGCTTAAAACACTAGAATAAATAGGAATAGTAGGAACATACCTCAACATTGTAAAGGCTATCTGTGCTTAGCCCATGGCCAACATCATTCTAAAAAGAGAAAGACTGAAAACATTCCCTTTATCACCACTTGTATTCAACATTGTCTTTGAAACACTAGCCAGAGCAATTAGACAGACTAAAGAAATTAAAGGATATAAATAGGAAAAGAAGAACTCAAACTGTCACAGTTTCCCAATGACATAATTCTATATTTAGAGGATCCAAAAACTCTATAAGAAAACTTCTAGAACTAACAAATGAATTCAGCAAAGTAGCAGGATATAAAATCAATACACATAGATCTGATGCTTTTCTATTCATATGTGATGAATCCTCTGAAAGAGAAATTAGGAAAACCACTCCAGTCACAACAGCCTCAAAAAAATAAATTAAAATAAAATACTTGGGAATCAATCTAACAAAAAGAAGTGAAAGACCTCTACAATTAAAACTACAAAACACTAAAGAAAGAAATTTAAGAAAACCATAGAAGATGGAAAGATCTCCCATGTTCTGAGATAAGTGGAAATAATATTGTCAAAATGGCCATTCTACCAAAGGCGCTATACAGATTCAATGCAATTCCAATTAAAATCCTAATGCCATTCCTCATAGAAATAGAGAAAGCAATCATGAACTTCATCTGGAAGCATAAGAGACCTCCAATAGCCAAAAAAATCCTGAGCAGAAAAGTGAAGCAGGAGGTATCACAATACCAGACCTTCAACTATACTACAGGGCAATAGTAACAAGAATGGCATGATATTGGCACCAAAATAGCCAAGCAGACCAATGGTACAGAAAAGAAGACACAGAGACAAACCCACATAAATACATTCATCTCATACTAGACAAAGGAGCCAAAAACATGCAATGGAGAAAAGATAGTCTGTTCAACAAATGGTGATGGGAAAACTAGAAATCCATATGCAGTAAAATGAAATTTGACCCCTATCTCTCACCCAGCACAAAACTCAACTCAAAATGGATCAAGGACTTAAGAATTAGACTAGAGATCCTGCACCAAATAGAAGACAAAGTAGGCCTGAATCTTCATCATGTTGGCTTAGGATCAAACTTCCTTAACAAGACTCCCAAAGCACAAGAAATCAAATGAAGAATCAATAAATGGGATAAGCTCAAATTTAAAAGCTTTTTCTCAGCAAAGGATACAATCAATAATGTGAAAAGAGAGCCTACAGAGTACGGGAAAATCTTTTCCCCACACACTTCAGATAGAGCACTTATCTCCAAAATATATAAAGGACTTACAAACTTTACACCAAAAATACAAAGAACCCAGTCAATAAATGGGCCAAGGAACTGTAAAGACATTTTACAGAAGACATACAGGCAATTAATAAATACATGAAAAATTATTCAACATCTCTAGTAATTAGAGAAATGCAAATTAAAACAAGTAAGATTTCATCATACTCCAATTAGAATGGCTATTATCTAGAACACAAACAATAATAGATATTGGTGTGGAAGTGGGGAAAACGTCACACTTTTACATTGCTGGTGGAGTTGCAAATTAGTAGACCCACTCTGAAAAGCAGTGTGGAGAATCGTCAGAAAACTTGGAATGAACTCACCTTTTGATCCAGTTATCCCACTCCTGAGTTTGTACCCAAAGGACTTAAATTATCCCACTACAGTAATGCAATTGCCTCAATTTTTATAGCAGCACTATTCACAATAGCTATATTGTGGAACCAATCTAGATGTCCTTCAACAGATGAATGAAAAAAGAAATGGTGGTATATTTACAGAATGGAAAAATAAAGAATAATATTATGGCATTTGCAGATACATCCATAAAATTGGAGAATATTATGCTAAGTGCAATAAACCAATCCCAAAAAACCAACGGCAGAATGTTTTAGGATCAGACTAATGGATGATGATATATAACAGGGTTGGGGAGTGACAGAATAATGGAGGATCTTTAGATTACATAGAGGAAAATGAGAGGGAGTGCAAGTGTATGAAAATTGGTGAAATGAGACAGACTTCATTACCCTGTGTACATGTATGAGTACATGAATGGTGTGAATCTACATCATGCACAACCATGGAAATGAAAAGATGGGATCATTTGTGTAAAATGAATCAAAATGAATTCTGCAATAATAAAAAAAAATTCTAAAACTCACTTCAATGGAATTACCCACTGCAGCAAACTATTGTATAACAATGGCAAAAATGATTCATACTGTTTTTTTTCTTTCTTAAAGCACAGAAAAGTGCTTTTTATTTTCTTGCCATTTCAAGCAGAGAAAAACCACAAGATTTCAAATTTTAGGTTTGGGATATTTCTTCTTTCTCTACTTTAAATTATTTTATTTCACCAATTATATTGCATGAATAATTATTATGCTGGAAGCTGGTGTTTAGTTTTAAAGAGTTCTGGAATATTATTCTTGACATTTTACAGTTTCTAAGTTTTTTACAGACTGCATTTTGATTCATTGTACAAAAATGGGGCACATCATTTAATTTCTTTGGTTGTATGTGATATTTTCTAATATTATTTCATTGAACAGGTTGTTCATTCCTTTGCTTTGTATCTCTGTGCCTTCCTCAATCCCAGTAATTCTTAAATTTGGTCTTTTCATGATATTCCATAGTTCTTGGAGATTCTGTTCACCATTTCTTACCATCTTCTCAGTTCATTCAAATTTATTTTCAAGTTTAAATATTTTGTCTTCATTTTCTGAGATTCTGTCTTCCATGAGACTTATTCTGTTGGTAATGCTTTCTATTGACTTTTTAAATTTGGTTTATTGTTTCTTTCAAGTATTTCTGTTTCTTTTTTTTAAAATCACTATCTCTTTATTGAAGTGCTCTTTTGCTTCCTGCATTTGCTCTTTTAACTGTTTGTTTTAGTAATCATGCATTGCTTGCATTTGCTCTCTTATCTCATCTTTTACATCATGGATCATTTTAATTATGCAGATTCTAAAGTCTTTTTTGTCATTTCTACTTCTATGCTTTCATTGGATTTTATTACAATGCCTTCTTGGTTTGTTAGGGACACTTTCTTCCCCTATTTTTTCATATTGTTTCTGTATGTTCCCCTCTAGCAATGAAGATCCAAGGTTAGAGTTTCCCCCTGCATGATTATTCTGACTTTGTAGATTTCTAGTACCTCTCCTTTGAAGAGGAGACCAATATTAGCAGTAACAAATACAAAGAAAAGGCTGCGATGAACCAGATAGCCCCTATAAAGACTTTAATATTTTTTTAATTTACGGATGATTTTGATTATTATCTACAGTATTTCTTGTGGTGAATGAAGAGGATGGGGAAGGGTGTAGGATGTAATTGAGTAAATAGAGGTTACTTGTCAAAGGCCCCCAGTTTACCTGTAGGTGTATCAGGAAGGGAGCCACCCTGCCCATGATGATGGCCGTGCCCTCAGGAATAATTCAAAATGTCTTCACCAGCTTCCAAAGAAGCTTGGGAGCTGCATCATGGGCACGCCAAGTCAATGTGGTGCTGGGGGAATGGTAGGTGTGGGTTCCAGTGTCCATTTTATACCTCAATTTTGATCAAAATGATTCTCCAAGTGATGAGGGACCAAAAGAACTCATGTGTCATTCCTTTTAAAACATTAATGGAGTTAAAATATGCATGCTTTATGTATGGAGCAAAGACACCTTTTGTACTAAACCTCTTACAATCAATAAGTAATGATGCCCTACCACCTAATTATTGGATCCTTCTATCTAGCTCCTGCCTTTCAGAAAGCAAGTATTTAACATGAAAATATGAGTGTTTAGAATATTTTTCAGATCAGGCAGAACTTAATAAATTGAATAGAGTTCAGATTGCCTTATATATGCTTACCAGTTCAGGACAATTTGCTCATTTGGGACAAAAATTGACTTATGATTTGCAAACATATGCTCACACAAGTGTATATGCACAAAGAGCATGGATAGAATTACCTCCCAAGGGAGAGAAAACTCTAGATCCTGGCTCAAATCAGCAGGGGCCCAAGTAAAATTTTCAGACTTTGTGGCAAATAACCTGCACAGTGTTGCCTGAAGGATTTGGAGATACCCCTTCCCTGTTCATAAAAATCCTAGCTAAGGACTTAAAAAACTTCATAGATAAAACATTTGTAATTTTTCTCCAATACATAGATGAGATCCTTTATCTGCTACAACAAAAGAAAAATATCAAGGTGATTACAGAGGCTTCCTAGGTATAACTGGATACTTCAGGCCTTGGATTCTGGGTACATAGAATTAGCAAAGCTTTTTTACATCCTCCTTTAAAAAATCTACACCAAGGAACAACAGCTCTGATGTGAGAACCAAAATATACTAAATATTTTTAACTCTCAGAAAAGGGGTCATTTTTCAAGCCCCTATTTTCAGCTTACCTTAAGGAACAAGATTTAACCTGTTTGTCACTGAGAGAAAAATAACCCAAAAAATATTCACCCCAGACTGCTGGATAGGCAGCCTTGGATGAACCAGGTCAATAGCCAATGGCATGTCTTAGTAAGAAGCTTAGCAAAAGTAATAGAAAATGAGGACTCATAATTTTCTTTGACATCCAAACCTGTCCTGAAAATAAGAAATTGTTAAAATGCCCTCGGCATCAAGGTTTTGCTGAACTACTAATCTCTCTCTCTTAGCTCCTTTTATATCTCAGTGAAGGCTTACATTGAAATGTAATTGGAAGAAGCCTACAGGCTCAGTAGGAGACCAGTCTCAAACTCCACCCCAAAAAAGGAAAAAGTTTCTTTTACCTGAATTCCAACTATTCTAAACTAAAAAGTAAATTGTATGGTGCTTTAATAAAATAATTAATGGTAGTGTCGTTTTTCCAAGACTCTTTACTTCCTTTAAGTTCTACATTTTTTGAGCTCATGAATTTTTTGATCAGTCCTATTTTTAATTCAACTTCAGGTTTTGAACATCTGTCACATTGCAATGGAGATTCACCTATAAATAGCTATAAGGCCTTTGTGTTTGTGTTATGTGCATATTACATTGTCTGATATTATGTTGTTTGTCTATATGTGCATTCAAATATCATGTATATGCTATAAAAATTGATAATGAGTGCTAGTGAATTAAAATTAAAAAATGGATCCAGATACCTTTAATTCACATAATTTAAAAAGGTTTGATTTGAGTTGGATAAACAAGTGAAACTAAAATGTCTCTAAAATTACCTCACAAGTCTCTAGGTGGTTAAACTAATAAAATGTTGCTGTCTATAAAATGTCTAATATTAATTGTTTCTAGGACTTTTCTTCAACAGGAAAGAGATGGCAAATAGTGGTCAAATACATATCTTGGTTTTTACAGTACAATAAGCAAACTGGCTTTGATATGTATGATATTTCTCAAATATGATTGTTAGAGACATATGATTAATTTACAAAAGTTAAAATGCTAACTATTAAATGACATTGAGTACTCTTAACTCTTTAAATTCCATAGGATAACAAACATTATTGTTGTTTTCATAGATTAGTATACAAAAAGGGATTAAAATTGCTTTGTGTCATCACTAAAAGCAATGTTACTAAGAGTTAAGTCCTAACAGATACAATTCTATATAATAAGGGATTGAAATTTTTCAACTGTGTTTCAGTTAGAGTACTAAAAATAACATAAAATGTTTTATCTTATTAAAATTAAGTAATTCATCTGGATTCAAAACTTTTATAAGACTTGTTTCAAAATGTGAACAAATTGGGTTGACAGGAAAGAGAAAAACAAAAGGTTGTAGGTATGGAAATATATTTAGTAGAAGGAAAAAATATTTCTTGGTAGGAAAATCTTTGTGTGATGAAATACATGAGGGTTTAAGTAAGTGCTAAGAAAGTCTGTGTACAAATAAAGGGCAGATTTAAACAAGTTTGTTTGTAACTAAGTGGTTATATGTATGTGAGAAAAATCATTTAAAGCTCTTTCAGGTTTTCCCTTAAGGTCACATATTAATCAATTAAACCAGAGTTTAATCTATATGTTAAGATGACAAGGATTTCTTAAAAACACTAATTTACTCTTTTTTTGGTGCTGTATTATACTTTATTGGCAGTAAAACAATAATTTAACATATAGCAAATTAATTTATCTATTGATATAATTAATATTTTTCAATGATTATTTTCTTCTGATTAACATGAACTATCTAATCTCTCCCACAGTATTTTTTGAAAATCATAAACCAACTCTAATGGCTTTTAATTTAAAGGCTTCTCAGAGGAGATTCACAGCACTAAGAGGAAAGGGAGAGCAAGAAAAATTTTCAAATATATAGAAATATATTAATAGAATATTTAAAATCAGATTTTCAGAAAATAGAAAGATTTAGAAGATAACTGGACTACAATAGTTAGTCTGCATAGATGGGTTCATTGGCTATAACTTTCAAAATAACTAGACTAGGTTATATATGAAATATAGAGCAGTGATAATTTCAACTGGGACTTTGGATATTCTTCCACTTATCATTTAGGAAAACCAAGAATTTCTATCTAGGGTATTGTAAAATCTAGCTACAAGCATACTAAAGGGTGGAAATCATTTTCTTTTAATTTATTTTTATTGTAAACAAATGAGATACATGTTGTTTCTATTTGTACATGGAGTAACAGCATATCATTTCCATAATCATACATTTACATAGGGTAATGATGTTTGATTCATTCCGTTATTTTTCTCTTCCCCCCACCCCTCCCACCTCTCTTTTCCCTCTACACAGTCCCTCCTTCATTCATTCTTGCCCCCCTCCCACCCCTCATTATGTGTCATCATCCACTTATCAGAGACATCATTCATCTTTTGGATTTTTGAGATTGGCTTATCTCACTTAACATGATATTCTCCAATTTCAACCATTTGCCTGCAAATGCCATAATTTTATCATTCTTTATGGCTGAGTAATATTCCATTGTATATATATACCACAGTTTCTTTATCCATTCATCAATTGAAGGACATCTAGGTTGGTTACACAGTCTGGCGATTGTTAATTGAGCAGCTATGAACATTGATGTGGCTGTATCTCTGTAGTACGCTGATTTTAAGTCCTTTGGGTGTAGGCCGAGGAGTGGGAGAGCTGGGTGAAATGGTAGGTCCATTCCAAGTTTTCTAAGGAATCTCCACACTGCTTTCCAGAGTGGCTGCACTAATTTGCAGCCCCACCACAATGTATGAGTGTACCCTTTTCCCCACATCCTCTCCAACACCTATTGTTGCTTGTATTCTTGATAATTGCCATTCTAATTGGGGTGAGATGGAATCTTAGAGTAGTTTTGATTTGCATTTCTCTTATTACTAAAGATGGTGAAAATTTTTTCATGTTTGTTGATTGCTGATAGATCTTCTTCTGTGAAGTATCTGTTCATATCCTTAGCCCATTTGTTGATTGGATTATTTGTATTTTTGGTGTAGAGTTTTTGGAGTTCTTTATATATTCTGGAAATTAGTGCTCTATCTGAAGTATGAGTGGCAAAGATACACTCCCACTCTGTAGGCTCTCTCTTTGCATTACTGGAAGTTTCCTTTGCTGAGAGAAAGCTATTTAGTTTGAATCTATCCCAGTTATTGATTCTTGCTTTTATTTGTTGTGCTTTGGTAGTCCTGTTAAGGAAGTCTGATCCGAAGCCAAAAAGTTGAAGATTAGGACCTACTTTTTCTTCTATAAGATGCAGGGTCTCTGGTCTGATTTCAAGGTCCTTGATCCATTGTGAGTTGATTTTTGTGGAGTGTGAGAGATAGGGGTTTAGTTTCATTCTGTTGCATATGGATTTCCAGTTTTCCCAGCACCATTTGTTGAAGAGGCTATCTTTTCTCCATTGCATATTTTTGGCAACTTTGTCTAGTATGAGAAAATTGTATTTATTTGGGTTTGTGTCCGTGTCCTCTGTTCTGTACCATTGATCTACCTGTCTATTTTGGTGCCAATACCATGCTGTTTTTGTTACTATTGATTTGAAGTAGAGTTGAAGTTCTGGAATTGTGATACCCCATGTTTCATTCTTCCTGTTAAGGATTGCTTTAGCTATTCTGGGTTTCTTATTCTTCCAGATGAATTTCATGATTGTTTGCTCTATTTCTCTAAGGTACGTCATTGGGATTTTAATTGGAATTGCATTGAATCTATATAGCACTTTTGGTAGTATGGCCATTTTGACAATATTAATTCTGCCTATCCAAGAACATGGGAGATCTTTCCATTTTCTAAGGTCTTCCTCAATTTCTTTCTTCAATGTTTTGTAGTTTTCATCATAGAGATCTTTTACCTCTTTGGTTAGATTGATTCCCAAGTATTTTATTTTTCTTGAGGCTCTTGCAAATGGGGTTGTTTTCCTCATTTCCCTTTCAGGTGTTTCATTGCTTGCGTATAAAAATGCTTTAGATATTTTCGTGTTGATTTTATAGCCTGCTATTTTGCTGAATTCATTTATGAGGTCTAGAAGTTTTCTGGAGGAGGTTTTTGGATCTTCTAAATATATAATAATGTCATCCGCAAATAGTTGCAGCTTAAGTTCCTCTTTTCCTATTTGTATCCCTTTAATTTCTTTGGTCTGCCTAATTGCTCTGGCTAGAGTTTCGAGGACAATGTTGAATGGAAGTGGTGAAAGAGGACATCCCTGTCTTGCTCCCATTTTTAAAGGGAATGGTTTCAGTTTTTCTCCATTAAGAATGATGTTGGCCATGGGCTTAGCATAAATAGCCTTTACAATGTTCAGGTATGTTCCTACTATCCCTATTTTTTCTAGTGTTTTGAGCATGAAGGGGTGTTGTATTTTGTCGAATGCTTTTTCTGCGTCAATTGAAATAACCATATGATTCTTATTGTTATGTCTATTGACATGATGGATTACGTTTATTGATTTACAAATGTTGAACCATCCTTGCATTCCAGGGATGAACTCCACTTGATCATGGTGTACATTTTCTAAATATGTTTTTGGATACGGTTTGCCAATATTTTGTTAAGGATCTTTGCATCTATGTTCATCAAGGATATTGGTCTAAAATTTTCTTTCCTTGATGTGTCTTTTCCTGGTTTGGGTATGAGGGTGATATTAGCTTCATAGAATGAGTCTGGTAGGGTACCCTCCTTTTCTATTTCCAGGAATACTTTGAGAAGTATGGGAATGAGTTCTTCTTTGAAGGTCTTGTAGAACTCGGCTGAGAATCTGTCTGGTCCTGGGCTTTTCTTGGATGATAGATTTTTAATGGCTTCTTCTATTTCATTGCTTGATATTGATCTATTTAAATTGTGTATGCCCTTCTGGTTCAATTTGGAAGGAGCATATGTCTCTAGAAATTTGTCAATGCCTTCGGTAGTTTATATTTTGTTGGAATACAGATTTTTAAAGTAGCTTCTCATTATGTTCTGTATCTCAGTGGTGTCTGTTGTGATATTTCCTTTTGCATCATGAATTTTAGTAATTTGAGTCTTCTCTCTCCTCTTTGTTAGTGTGGCTAAGGGTTTGTATATTTTGTTTACTTTCTCAAAGTATCAACTTTTTGTTTTGTCAATTTTTTGAATTGTTTCTTTTGTTTCAATTTCATTGATTTCACCTCTGATTTTAATTATTTCCTCTCTTCTACTACTTTTTCTCTTATCCTGTTCTTCTTTTTCTAGGGCTTTGAGCTGTTGTTAGGTCATTTAGTTGTTGACTCTTCATTCTTTTCTGGAATGCGCTCCATGCAATGAATTTTCCTTTTAGTTCCACTTTCACAGTGTCCCAGAGATTTTGATATGTTGTATTGTCATTTTCATTGACCTCTAAGAATTTTTTTATCTCCTCCCTGCTGTTTTTTGTTATCCATGTTTCATTCAATAGCATATTATTTAGCCTCTCGGTTTTGGAGTAATTTCTCTTTTCTATTTTGTCATTGATTTCTACTCTCAGTCTATTATAATCTGATAGAACACAAGTCAGTATCTCTAATTTTTTTGCATTTCCTAAGGGCTGCTTTGTGGCATAACATATGGTCTATTTTCGAGAAGATTCCATGTGCTGCTGAGAAGAAAGTGAAACCGCTCGTTGATGGATGGAATATTCTATATATGTCTATTAAGTCTAGGTTATTGATTGTGTTATTGATTTCTATGGCTTCTTTGGTTGGATTTTGTTTGGAAGATCTATCTAGTGGTGACAGCGGTGCATTAAAGTCACCCGGAATTATTGTGTTGTGGTCTATGTGATTCCTGAAATTGAGAAGCATTTGTTTGATATACAAGGATGCACCATTGTTTAAATATTGCATAAATATTTACTATTGTTATGTCTTCCTGATTTATGGTTCCCTTAAGCAGTATGAAATGTCCTTCTTTATCCCTTCTGACTAACTTTAGCTTGAAGTCTACGTTACCTGATATAAGTATGGAAACCCCCGCTTTTTTACTGAGTCCATGTTCATGGTAGGTTTTATCCCATCCTTTCACCTTTAGTCTGTGGATGTCTTTTGCTATGAGATGAGTCTCTTTTAGGCAGCATATTGTTGGGTCTTTCTTTTTAATCCATTCCCTCAGTCTATGTCTTTTGATTGATGAGTTTAGGCCATTAACGTTCAGGGTTATTATTGTGATATGATTTGTATTCCCAGTCATTTGGCTTACTTTTGGTTTTTAAGTTGGCTTGGTTTCTCCTTTGAGTGGTTTTTCTCTAAGGTAGTTCCTCCCTTTGCTGACCTCCATTGTTGTTTTTCATTTCCTCCTCATGGAATATTTTGTTGAGAACATTCTGTAGTGCAGGCTTTCTATTTGTAAATTCTTTTAACTTTTGTTTATCATGGAAGGATTTTATTTCATCTTCAAATCTGAAGGTTAGTTTTGCTGGGTATAGGATTCTTGGTTGGCAACCATGTTCTTTCAGTGCTTGAAGTATGTTGTTCCAGGCCCTTCTAGCTTTTATAGTCTGGGTTGATAAGTTGGCTGCTATCTGTATTGGTCTCCCCTTATAGGTAATTTGATGCTTTTCTCTCGTGGCCCGCATTCAAAATCCTATCTTTATTTTGAAAGTTAGGCGCTTTCATTATAATGTGCCTTGGTGTGGACCTGTTGTGATTTTGTGCATTTGGTGTTCTGTAAGCCTCTTGTATTTGATTTTCCATTTCATTCTTCAGGATTGGGAAATTTTCTGATATTATTTCATTGAATAGGTTGTTCATTCCTTTGGTTTGTATCTCTGTGCCTTCCTCAATCCCAATAGTTCTTAAATTTGGTCTTTTCATGATGTCCCATAGTTTTTGGAGATTCTGTTCATGACTTCTTACCATCTTCTCTGTTTGTGCAACTTTATTTTCAAGATTAAATATTTTGTCTTCATTTTCTGAGGTTCTGTCTTCCAAGTGATCTAGTCTTTTGGTGATGCTTTCCATTGAGTTTTTTATTTGGTTTATTGTTTCCTTCATTTGAAGGATTTCTGTTTTTTTCTTTTTTTTTGAGAATCTCTCTTTGTTGAACTGATCTTTTGCTTGCTGCAGGTGCTCTTTTAACTGCTATTGGAGTGATCATTCATCACCTGCATTTGTTCTCTTATCTCATCCTTTGCTTCATGAATCATTTTAATCATGTATAATCTGAAGTCCTTTTCTGACATTTCTTCTACCATACTGTCATTGGATTCTATTAATATAGAATCTAGATTTGTTTGGATCCTTTTATTCCCTTTTATTTTCATGTATCTTCCCCTCTAGCAGTGCATATATGGGGTATTGCAGATTTCCCCCTTTTAGCTTATAGAGGCCCTATACATTTCCAAAATCCTTTCTTTAAGGGGAGATCAATATTAGCAGTGCCCAAATCAGACACTATGCAATCCTAGACCAAATAGCCCCTATGGGGACCATAATAAAATTGTCATAGTAAACAGCATGAGTTCAAATATTATCTTTGGTAAAACAAACAGGTTTGCAATAAGGTCTGTTGTTTCTAATGGAGGACAAAGAGGATGCAGAGGGATGTAGAATGTGGCTGTTAATGGGATAAGAAAAGAATATACAGACATTCTAGAAAATAAGGTGAGAGTGTAATCAAAAGAAATTGGATATTAGCATGTAAAAAAGGGAGAAAGAGACTCTGAGGGAACAGGTAAACAAAAGGAAAAGAGAGCAAGAAAAGTAAAGAAATAAAAACAAATTTTTTAAAAAGGAGAAAAAAGAAAATCTACAGTATAACAGTCATATACTAATGAAACCTCCCAGTGTTCAGTAGCCTGATGCATGAGAGGTACCTGACAATGAGCTTCAAGCCTCCAGCATGCATCTCAGGATGGGATTTGCCCCACCCAAAGATTGGAACTAAGGCTTCCAGCATTGTCCAAGATGGCCATTGAAATGTGTTGGCAAATGGGGAGCTGCAGCTCAGGGGAGGATGTGGTCAGCTGGAGGTCCTGGAGGTGGGATGCGGTTGGTCCAGCAGGGATCCTGGAAGTCCGGTGTGTTTGGTGTGGTTGTGGGATCCTGGATGCCGGGTGCAATCTGTCGGTCTGGGGTCCCAGTGATAGGGTGCAGTCAGTTGGTCTGGGGGTCCTGGGGGCAGGGAGCAGTCAGTAGATGTGAGGGCCCCAGAGGCAGGGAGTGATCGGTCGGGCTGAGGTACCCTAAAGACAGGACTCAGTCTGTCCGACCAGGGGTCCTACAGGACCTGGCTGTTGTCTCAAAATGGCAGCAGCCATGTATAATCAAACCTGCAGGTACTGTGACAGAGAACTTCCAAGCAACAGCAGGCAGGGGGTGCTCCACTGGCAGTTGGCAATCAGTTTGCTGACTGTTGTCCGACGATCAGGAGGTGAACCTCGTGCGTTGGGTGATGGATAGGTGAAAGGCAGGCAAATGGCAGATGATAGACGCCCGACAATGAGAAATCTGCACTCAAAAAAGGAATCGATATCAATTTACTCTTAACATTGTGTCTGTTAAGTTGTATTCCTTAGAACAATTAGTCTTCAAAATGAAGTTTTGTACAATTAAGGTTAAACAACACGGTTAGAGTATTATACTAGGTTACAAAGTCTACACTTTTCTTTAGAAGTTATACTTTGTTAATTTAAAATCTTCAAGATAATTGTGCTATTACACTTCTTTGTATATTAAATATGTTCATGTCTTCCACGTATACCAGTCTTTAAAGCAGAAAATATATCAAACTGCTGTTTGCCAAACTAAACTTGTCTGTAATGTTAACTTTAAACTTATAAGAATAGTGAATTTTATTGGGGATTTATTTATATCATTTAATGTTCTATAATAGAAACTGTTATCAACAGGATATATGTAAAATTTTACAGTACCTTCTACACTGGGATTAAAATGTAAATGTACTTCCAAAAGTTAGTGAAAGCCTAATTTTTTTAAAGGTTAATATCATGAAACATGAAAGCATTTTGACATTTTGTTATATGAAAGGAAAAGTAAAGCCCTCTCCTTGATTCATATTTTAGATGTAATGTCATATTGTGTTGACTGACTTTCATGTAGACTCAGGAAATAATGTATGTAATCTTTGTAAAAGGATGTTTAAACAGGAAGCAGGGATCAGCTTCAGAACTAAAACACTTAGGATTTGGAAAAAGCCCCACTTTACCTGAAATAGGACTCTGCCTCTCATCTTACTGCATGGTAGAATGGCTCCAAAATAAGCCAGACTTCAGCTCATTTAAAGTTATATTCAAAATATTGTTTGTTTTTTGTTGTAAAATATACTGTGGGTATATAATGCAGCTCAGCCAAAATTCAAGATAGCTATTACACAAACTAAATATATTTTTACTGTTAATTCCATTTTGTATTTTCCTTTTAAACTCTATAACTGCTGCTTGATTAATGTTTTGGAAAAGTCCTTCTTCAAAAACAAACAAACTAAATTAATTTGAGATAATAAGGCATCACCTACAGGACAGATAAGATAATATAGACCTCAATTAAATAAAAGGGAGTAAATAACTCTAAAGTTATAAACTTTGAAGTAAAGTCCAGTATTCTTGATTTATAACTGGTGAGACTGGATTGCTGAATGTTTAAGATCAAACTTAGAGATCAAGACTAAAATAAAGGGATGAAGAAAATCAGTATTTGGCTCTTACCCTCAGAGTCAGCCTGAATCAAGGGAACAAGAGAACTTCTCTAAGGAGCTTTACAACTCTGGGCCAACAACCTCTGGGTCAGGGAGATAACTACCTCCCAAACAGGGAGAAGGATGAGACCACTAGAGGAAGAAAATCCAATCAGTGCACCTACTACATAGGAGGGTCATTGGAAAAGGGAGACATCCCTGATGCTTTTAAGCTACCTCATCAAGGAGACCCTACCTTGTGAATGGCACTAAAGCAGGTAAGAAGCTGCTCTCAAGTTTCCAAGTTTCCAATGAGTGACCCCTTTGGGAACTCAACTGACTCTAAGAGATAGGAAGCAGTCAATTCTACCAGCTTGGTCTTAAACACCTATCAAAACAGTTAGAACCAAAACATAGCCATTCTTGAGCATTTATAAAACAAATAACAGTTAAATGTAACTTCAGATGTACACTTGTGTTAGCCCTCTAGAATAATATTGGAGGCTACAAAAGAGAGCATACTCAACATATTAATTCTCATTGTCTATCTGCTTTTGCAGTATTATGCCATCCATTACAGATCAAAATTGATATTGCTCCGGCTTATACTTGCTCTTCTTTTCATCAGTTTTGCCACCAATTTTGTATTGAACACAGAACAGGTATTCCTATAATCCTCAAATTCAAGCCATTGTATAATGAGTTCATTTATCTATTAAGCTACAATTATGAAAACAATAAGGGGGAGATAAGACCCCACAAAAAGGACCTTAATAATGCCTTGATTGTTTTAAACTTTTAAAATTGTGATTCTGAAGGTCACACAGCAGCTGAGAGACATGACTTCCACTGTGACAGGTCCATTGGGTCTAGTTTGGTGGAAAGATTTACAAACGGGACTGTGGAAAGGACCAGATTTGGTAACAATGTGGGGTGGAGGTCATGCTTATGTCTTTCCAGAAAGAGTATTCTGTCCTATTTAGGTACCTGAACATGCTATCAAACATGGAGGACCTGGAGCCAAGGTTTAAATGGTTGAAGATTGAACCAGAGACATCAGCCCTGAACTCCAGGGAGAACAGGAAGTCAAAGAGAAGAAGGAAGAGGAATAACAACAAGGAGAAGTTAAATCTCCAATCACAGTGTTTGTAGCCATGTTAGGTCTATTGAACTATCAGGTTGCATACCCTAAGAACCAAGAGCTGGGACCACAAAGGAGCTCTCAGAACCAAGACTGAGAACCTCAAAATAACTGTCCATCTTTTGCATTTTAAATAATATTAAAAAGGGGGAGATGTGGGAAGCAATCCTTATCTAGCAAAATCAGATGGTACCCAGTCTAGTTTCCATGAAAGAATGGCTCCCCTATCTCCACCCTGTCATGTCCATCACAGAAGAAGTTCCTACCAGTCTTGCCCCCTTTACCTGTCTGTCTATACATAAAAGAGAGTTGGGCTACTTCAGGTTGTTTTTGTTAGAGGCCAGAGCTAGTATGGCCAGACCCATCATGCTCCCTCTCATTTAAAAAGATTATTGACTGTTGTGTGTTTATTGAGTAGATAAGTTTTTGGGTAATTGAGTGATATACAACCAACATCCTCCTCTAACAGTTAACTCTTTTCTCATTCATATGAGACATGGCAGAGAGGCCCCCTACAGAAATGTATCTAACTTTTTCAGAAAATTCATTTGCCATGCAAAGTCCTCTTGGAACAAAGAACTCTTTACCAATGGCACAGATGCCATTGAAATGTGAAACCCTGCCTAAAAGCTCTGAGAAGTGGTTTTGCATAATGCCACATCACCCATGGACAAATACCAAAGTAGTCATTGACAGCCAAGTGAGTTCATGCAAGCTTAAGCTGTTTCTGTTGTGCACTTCTAGGCTGTTCGCTACCAGCACATTCATAGCACAGCTTAGGTGCAATATATAAAGTCTGATAGCAAGAGAGTCCTTGAAGATGGGATCAACAACATTTAGGAGGAAAGTTGAATGTTAACATTATTTTCTCAAAGTTTCATAAAAATGGATCTGTTCATTTTTATTTCCAAAATCTCTCTTGCTAACTTTGAAAAACCTGCCATTTACAAATAGCACACAGGCTTCAGAGTGAAACCCTGCCTGTAAACTCTGAGAAGTTGTTTGGCTTCATACATCTCTAAGAGCTCACCGAGAAACAAGTGATTTGTGCAAGGTGAGGTTGTCTACTCAGACTTCTGTTGTGCACTTCCAAGCTCTTCTCCAACGGCCCATTCTGAGTACAGTTCATGTCCAATACACAAATTTGGAAGCAAGAGAGCCTTTATACATAGGATCACTAAAGTTCAGTAAAAAGTTGGGACTGCTGAGAGATCAATTCCCCAAAGTTTCTTGGAAATCTATCTGTTAAATGTGTTCAGAATCTCATGTAAACTGTGGGTGCCCACTTGGAGTGACCTGACATTTATCAGGGACACAGAAGTTTCTAAGTGAACTCCTGCCCTCAAACTCTGAACAGTGGTTCACCTTCATGCCAATTCAACCAGTGGAAAACTACAAAATGAGGAGAACCAAGTCAGAACTTGCAATTTGAAGCTTTCTGAATAAGACAAATTTAGTTCTACACTTCCAAGCTGTTGTCAGTCAGCACATTTAGAAAAGAATTCAAGCCAATATACAAAGTCTGCAAGCAAGAGAGCCCTTCCAGATAGGATCAACAGCATTGAGGAGAAAAGTGGAACTATTGAGGCGATAAATTTCTCAAAGTTTACTGGAAATTAATCTCTCAAACTTGTTCAGAAAACTCACTTGAAATTCAAGAGCCCCCTTGGAGTCTTTTACCAATGGCACACACACTAAACCGTAAAACCCTGCCTGTAAGCATTGAAAAACATGGTTCTGCTTCATGCTAGTTCATCCAGTAACAAACTACAAAGTGTTCACTGAGAACCAAGTGAGTTCCAAGGTGAAACTGTCTGCCCAAAGTGCATCTATTGCACATTTCCAATCTGTTCCCAGCCAGCACATTCAGAGCCCTGTTCAGACCCAATATCAAAAGTCTGCTAGCAAGAAAGCCCTTGTTGATAGGATCAACAACATTGAGGAAGAAAGTGGAACAGTTGAGGAGATCAAATTCACAAATTTTCATAAAAATTAATCTGTCAATATTATTCAAAGAACTCATTTGAAATGCAGGTGCCCACATGGAACAAACTGTATTTTACCAAGGGCACAGAGGTTACATAGTAAAACCCTCAACGTAAGCTCTGAGAATGGTTCTGTTTCATGCTAGTTCAACCAGAGACGAAATGGAAAGTTCTATTTGAAAAACAATTGAGTTATTGCAAGTTGAAGCTGCCTAAATAAAACTGCTTCAGTTCTTCACTTCCAAGCTGTTTTCAGTCTGCACATTCAGAGCACAGATACAGAAAGTCTGGCAGCAGGAGAGTCCCTGTCCGTAGGCTCACCTTCTTTAAGGAGAAAATTGTGAATGCTGAGATGAATTCCTTCAAATTTCATGGATATCCATTCTATAAGTCTTGTTCAGAAATCCACTATCTACTTGTGACTGCTTGGAACAAACTCCCATAAATCAAGAGCAGAGAGGTTAAAAAGTAAAATCCTAAATTCAAGCTCTGAAAGCATTTCTACTTTATACTACTTCAACTAGGAATAAACTGCAAAGCACTGAAAACCATGTGTGTTCCTGCAAATTGTACCTGCCTACAAACATCTACTTCAGGTCCTCAGCCGGCTGTTTCAATAGCATAATATACAAAGTCTTCTAGCAAGAGAGCCCTTGCTGCTAGGATCACCAACACTGAAGAAGAAAGTGGGACTGCTGAGGGAAATAATTTACCATAGTCTCATAGAAGTTCATTAAACTTTTTCAGGAAGCTCACTTACCTGCTGGTGCCTGCGTGGAAGAAATAGTGATTTACCAAGGGTGCAGAGGTTTCAAAATGAAACCCTGCAAACAAGTTTTGTGAAGCAGTACTGCATCATACTAGTTCAACCACCGAAAAACTGTCAAATGCTCACAGAGGACTGAGTTCTTCCAAGTTGAAGCTGCCACAGAAAACTGCTTCAGTTCCATACATCCAGGTTTTTCTGAGCAAGCACATTTACAGCTTAGGTCAGGCCAAATGTCAAGTCTGCTAGCAAGAGACCCTTTGTAGATAGTATCAACAAGATTATGAAGGACAGTTGAACTATTGAGGAGATCAGTTTCCAGAGATTCATGGAAATGGATCAAACATTTTCAGAAAACTCACTTGAATTGAAAGTGTATAATTTCAGTGAACTGCCATTTACCAAAGGCACAGATGTTCGCATAGTTTTACTATGCTTCCAAGCTCAGAGAAGCTGTTTTGCTTCATCTATGTTGAGCCAGGTAAAAACCCCAATGTGCTCACTGAGTGAAAGTATGTTCCTGCAATTTTACCTGCCTACACAAACTGTAACTTATGCACTTCAAACCTGTTCTCCTCAAGCACATTCAAAGCACACCTCAGGCTTATGTTCTGCTAGCAAGATATCCCTTTTACCTAGGATCCACAAATTCGAGGATTAAATTGGGAATATTTAAAAGATCATTTGTCCAAAGTTTCATGTAAATTCATCTGTCAAACATTTTCACAACACTCCCTTTGAAATGCAGGTGACCAATTGCAGTGAAATTCAGTTTACCAAAAGCACAGATGCTTCAAAGTGAAATACTGCCCTCGAGCTCAGAGATGTGATTCTGCTTCATGCTAGTTCAACGATGGATAAGTCTCAATGGGCTCAGTAAGATCAAAATGTGTCTCAGCAAGTTGAAGTATGCTTCACAAATGCCTCTGGTCTGCACTTCCATGTACGTCTCAGGAAGCACTTCCTGAGCACAGCCCATATTAAATATGCATGGACTTTGTGCAAAGGAACCCTTGTGTTTGGGACCACCTTGAGACCATTTCTTCAATGTTTCATGGAAATTCATCTGTTGAACTTCTTCAAAAAGTAATTTGAAATGAAGGTGCTGGCTCACAACGAACAGTTGTGTGCCCAAGGCACCAAAGATTCAAAGTGAAATCCAACATAGAAGCTGAGGGAAGTAGTTCTGCTTCACATGACTTCAATCAGAGACAAACCCCTTTGTGATCACTGAGAACAAGGTTAATGCCTTCAAGTTAAATCTGTTTGTTCAAACTGCTTCAGTATTTCACTTTTCCAATTTGTTCTCATCCAGTATATTCAGATTAAGGTCAGGCCCAATATGCAATGTCTTCTGGCAAGAGAGTTCTTCTACCTAGTATCATCAACTTTGAGAAGGAAAATGGGACTTTGGAAAAGTGCCTTTCCCCAAAGTTTCACAGAAATCCATCATTCAAACTCTTAAGAAAACTTGCTTGAATTACAGGTTCCTGTTTGAAGAAGAAAATGCAACTTATAATAGCACAGAAGCTTCCAAGTGAAACGGGACTGATAAGTAGAAGCAGTGGTTGTTCATGCTAGTTCCACCAGGGACAAATACCAACAGGCTAGCAGACACCAAATTAGTTCCTGCGAGTCAAACGTGCAGGATCACACAACTTCAGTTTTTCTCTTCCAAGCACATCTCAACCAGCACATTCAGAGCACAGTTCAGATGCAATACACAAGGTCTGCTAGCAAGAGATCCCTTGCACCAAAGATCAACAACTTTTGGAGGATAATGGCACCTTGGAAATTATTATTTCCCACAGATTCCCAGAAATCCAGCTGTAAACCTTTTTCAGAAAACTCACTTGAAGTGCATGTGTCCACTACCAAAGATTTTCCTTTACCATTGAAACTTACAGTTGAAAGTGAAACCATGCCTGCAAGCTCTAAGAACGGGTTTTGTTTCATGTTACTTCAAACAGGGACAAACACCAATGCATTCACTGCAGACACAATTATTTCCTGCATATATCTGCTAGCCCAAACTGCTTCATTTCTGCACTTCCAAGATCTTCTCAGGAAGCATATTGAAAGCATAATTCACATCAAATTTCCAGTGTGTACTGGGAAAAGAGTACTTGTAATTATCTTTCCCATAATTGAAATAGAAAGTGGGACAGCTAAGAAAATCAATTCCCCAACATTACATTGAAATTGAATTGGTAAAAATGCCAATAAACTCCCTTGATGGGCAGGACCCTCTTGCCAGAAACTACTGTTTACTAATGGCCCAGAACAACCAACAGTGAAAATCTAGCTGGAAGCCCTGAGAAGTATCACTTCATGTTAGTTCAATTAGGGACAAACCTCAATGAGCTCACAGAAAAAGAAGGAATATTTTGAACTTTGAAACAGATTGCACAATCTGATTTATATTTGCAATTCCTAGAATTTCTCAGCAAGCACATTGTGGTTCAGACCCATTATGCAGACTCCCCTAGGAAAATGGCTCAAATTTGAGGAAGCCATTGGGATTGCTAAGGTCAATTCACCAACATATCATTGAAATCAAATTGGCAAACTTTTTCAGAAAACTCCCTTTAACTGCAGAAATTTCATTTGCAAGGTACTGCTATTTACCAATGGCTCAAAGTCTTCAAAAGTCCAACATTGTTTGCAAACTCTAAAAATTGGCAATGCTCATGCTAATTTGATCTGGTACAAAGTACAGTGTACTCACTGAGAACTATTTCCTGAAAGTTGCACAAAACTCTTTCATCTCTGCACGTTGTATATTTCCTAATAAAGTACATTCAGGATACAGTTCAGATTCACTATCTAGAGTATTTTAGGACAAGAGCACTTATAACTATGTGCTCCACATTTGAGGAATAAACTGGAATGGCTAAGAGGATCAGTTCTACAAAATATAATTGAAATCAAATGGGTAAATTTTTCAGAAAACTCCCTTCAAGTAAAAGTTCCCACATGGAATTAAATGCCATTTACCAATGGCACAGATGCTTCAAAAGTGAAAACTTATTTGTAATCTCTAAGAAACAGTAATGCTTTATGCTAGTTCACCCAGGTATAAACCCCCTATGTACTCACTCTGACAAGTTAGTCCCTGTAAGTTGAAACAACTTGCAGAAACTGCTTCAGTTCTGTCCCTGATTTTCTGAACAGGCACGTTCACAGCACAGTACAGACCCACCATCCTCCAGGAACAGAGAACTTCTACAAAGGTGCCCCAAGGTTGAGGAAAAACTGGAAATCCTAAGGTCTATTCTTCACCTTTTCATTGAAATTCATTGTCAAATATTTTCAGAAAACTAGCCAAAATTGAAAATTTGTTTTCAAGCCCAGTGAAGTGCTAATGTTCCATGCTATTCTACTGAGGAATAAATCCCAATATGTTGAGTTACTTCATGAAAATTGAAAATGCTCACATTAACTGCTTCTGCCATTCTCAGTGCTTCTGAGCAAGCATATTCTCAGCAGAATTCAGACCCACTATCCAGAGTTCAAGAGGAGAGGAATTATACTTAGGTGGCCAAGTTTGAGAAAGAAACTGGACTGCTAAAAGTCAAATTAGCAAAGTTTCATAGATATAGAACTGGCAAACTTTTTCAGAAAACTCCCCAGAAATTCAGGATTCTCCTTGCAAGAACTGTCATTTACTAATGTCAGAGACTGTTCAAATGTGAAACCTCTAAAATTTTCAGTAAACTCCCTTGAAATGCAGGATCCCATTTGCAATAAACTGCCCTTTAACAATGGAACTGAAAATTCAAAGTGAAATCATGAACTAGGGACAAACCCCAAAGTTCTCATAGAGAACAGTTGGTTCCTGAAAAGTGAAGCGGCATGCACAAACTGCTTCAGTTCTGCACGTCCTAGCTCTTCTCAGTAAGCCCATTCAGAGCACAGTTCATCAAATTCAGAGCTGATCTCAGCAAGCACATTCAGACCCACTGTCCAGAGTCTCCTAGAAAGAGGAATGCCCTTGCACTTAGGTGATGTAAAATAGAGCAAAAAATTTGTACCTTAAACAAGATCAGTGTTCCAAAGTATCTGAAATCAAGCTGTATTTTTTTTTTCAGAAAACTCGCATGATGTTAAGAATACTGCTCCCCCAGCCATGAAGAATAATAAAATTATGGCATTTGCAGGCAAATGGATGAAATTAGAGTATATCATGCTAAGTGAGATGAGCCAATCTTAAAAAACCAAAGGACGAATGATTCTGCTCATAAGCCAATGACGAGACATAATGGGGACTTGGAGGGAGGCAAGAATGGAAGAAGGAGGGACTGTATAGAGGGAAAAGAGGGGTGGGATGGATAGGGGGAAGGAAAAACTAACAGAATGAATCAAACACCATTACCCTATGTAAATGTATCATTACACAAATGGTATGCCTCTACTTCATGTACAGAGAAACAAGTTGTACCCCATTTGTTTACAAAAATAAATTTAAAAAAGAATACTGCTTGCAAGGTACCACAGTTTATCAATGGCAAAGACACTTCAAAAGTAAAATATTGCCTGCAAACTCTGAGAAGATATAATGCTTCATGCTGTTTTAACCAGGGATAAACCCCAATATGCTCTTTGAGTATTCAGTTTCTGCAATTTTAATTCCTTTGCTCAAACTGCTTCAATTCTGCTCCTCCCACTTGTTCTCAGGAAGCACTTTCAAAGCACAGTTCAGACCTTGTATACAGAGTCTCCTAGGAACAAAAAAGTTGGATTTTGGTGCCTCAAGTTAGAGGAATTACTGGGACTTCTAGCAAGGTCAACACCCCAAAATTCCAAAGAAATAAAACTTCAAACTATTTCAGAAAACTCCTTTAATGTTAAGGATTCCTCCTGCATGGAACTGCCCTTTACCAATTGTACAGACATTTCAAAAGTGAAACCTTGCCTTCAAGTTCTGAAAGTTATAATACTTCATGCTATGTCAATCCAGGATGAACTCCAATGTGCTTACTGAGAACCGAGAGCCTGAAAGATGAAGCTTCCTGCAAAACTTTTATTTCTGCTCTTTCTAGCTGTTCTCAGCAAGCACATTCAGAGCACCTTCATACCATGTATCCAGAATCTCCTAGGAAGAAAGCCCTTTTACCTGGGTGCCCCAAGTTAATGGAAGATACCTGGTCTTCTAGGGTCAATTCCCAAAATTCTCATAGTAATAAAACCCAGCGAACATACTCAGAATACTTCCTAGCAGTTGGAGATACCTGTTGTATGGAACTACTCTTTAACAATGGCACAGCTGCTCCAAATTTGAAACCTTTTGCAAACTCTGAGAAGTAGTCCTAGCATGCTAGTTCAACCAGTGCCACTCCTCTATGGGCAGACTGAGAACTAGGTGAGTTCCTGCATTTTGCTGCTTGCACAAATGATTTTATTTCTGCTTATCTAAGCTGCTTTCAGCAAGTATACTCAGAGCACAATTCAGACCCTATATCCAGAGTCTCCTAGGAAGAACCTGAAGTGTAATTATATTCTTGAAGTGTCCCCTCTAGATGAAATTTAAAGTGTTACTGCTTCATGTTTCCCATCTGCAATTCTGTATGACTTTCCTACAGTTGTTTTGAACAGGAACATAAAAGTTTTCGAGGAGCAATTGTTTCTACTTTTCCCAAGATTGAGGAAGCAATTGGGAATGTTAAGAAGATCAATTCTGCTAATACTCATGGAAATTGAACAAGCAAACTTTCTCTGAAAACTCCCTAAATTGGGGTTTCCTGATTGCAACAAACTGCCATTTATCAAAGTCACGGATGCTTCATAATTGAAAGTATGGTCTGAGTTGTGGCTCAGTGTTGTAGAACATGTCTATAATGTGTGCATCACTGGGTTCAATTCTCAGCACTTCATATAAATAAATTAAGGTCCATCAACAACTAAAAATATATACAAAAAACTAATTGAAACTTGCTGCGAACTCTGAAAAGTGATCATTCTTCATGCTAGTTCAACTAGGGAAACAATATGCCACACTGAGAACTCAGTGAATTTCTGCAATTTGAAGCTGCTTGCATAAAAGTTTTCTGTTCTGCTCTTCCTAGTTGTTCTCAAAAAGCACAGAGCAGAGTTCAGAACCTGTATCTAGAGCCTCCAAGGAAGAATTGTAACCTGCTGCTGAATAGTGAGTGCACTCTTGAAATGGCCTCTCTGGATGTACTTTGGAAGTGGTACTGCAACTTGTTTACCAACTACTAAACAAGTGCTACTGCTAACTACTAAACAAGTAGCACTACAACTACTAAACAAGTAGCACTACTAAAGTACTACTACTAAAGTAGCTAACTACTAAACAAGTAGCACTACAACTACTAAAGAAGTAGCACTACTAAAGCAGTGCTACCGCTTTCCCTCATGCATTTTGAATAGGTGTATGGATATTATTAGGGAACACTTGTACTTAGGTGCCCCACTTTATGGGAAGGAAGTTGGATGATTAAGATTGTTAATTTCCAAAATCTCATTGAAATAGAACAGGCAAACATTTTCAGTGGCAGTGGACATTCCACTTACAAGAAACTGCCCTTTACCAATGGCACAGAGGCTTCAAAAATAAAATCTTCCTGCCAGCTCTGAAGTATTCATGCTGCATTGTAGTTCAATCAGGAACAAACCAAATGTGCGCTCTGAGAACAAACTGCCTGCAAGTTGAAGCTGCTTGTACAAATGGTGTTAGTTCATCTCTTCCTAAATTTTCCCATGAACACATTGAGAGGAAGTTCAGACCCTCTATCCAGTATCTCCTGGGAAGAATTTCCACATGGTGTAGAAGTGTGAATGCACTCTTTACATGTTCCTTATGAATGAACTTCCATAATGCTACTGTAACAATAGGAACTGCACTTCTGTCTGCTGCTTTCTCTCAGGTATTTCCAGGATGGAAATGAAACTTGTAAGGATCTCTTATATCTAGGTTTATGAAGTTAGAAGAAGAAATTGGGCCTCTTTAGAACATTAATTTCCTACAGTGTCATTGAAATCAAACCAGCAAATGTTCTCAAAAATTACCCAAGGTGTGGGACATCCTGGTTTCAAAGAACTGCACTTTACTGATGGCACTGATGCTTTGAAAATGAAACCTTGCATTCCTACTTTGCTAGCTCAACCAGGAACAAACACAAAATGTGCACACTGTGCACTGATGTCCTTCAAGTTGAAGCTGCTTGAACAAACTGTTTCAGTTCTGCTCTTCCTAGTTGTTCTCAGCAATTACACTGAACACAGTTCAGACCCTCCATCCATAGTCTCCTGGGATTAATTGGAATGTGATGCTGAAATTTGAGTGCACTATTGACATGTCCCCTCTGGATGTACTTTGGTGTGCTACTGCAACTTGTTAAGCTGCTGCACAACATTTTATAGTTTTTTCATCAAGCATTTTGAGTAATTACATGAATGCTGTAAGAAGTAATTACTTAGGTGTCCAATTACATAGGTGTCCAATTTAGAGGAGCCAATTGGGATTTGTTCCTGTTTGAACCAACTGGAAGGAGAACAACTTCTTAGAACCTGAAGGCATGGATTCATGTTTGAAGCTTCTGGGTCATTGGTAAACCAAAGTTCATCTCAAGATGGTACCTACAATTCAGGTGAGTTTTCTAAAAACGTTTGACAGATGATGGATTTCAATGCAACTTTGAGCAATTGATCTCCTCAGTAGTCCCACTTTCTTTGTTAAACTTGGTGAACCTAGGTAACAGGGCTCTCTTCCTGGCAGAGTTTAGATATTGGAGCTGAACTCTGATGTGAATGCGCTTGCTGAAAACCACTTGTAAGTGCATAAATGAAGCAGTTTATGCAAGCAGCTTCATCTTATAGCTACTAACATTCCTAGAAAGGCATCACCACTTTAAAATCACCTTAGAAAAGCATCACATTGAAGAGTAGTTGCTAAACAGTGTGTAGTAAGGCTTCCAGATTTCATTCAAGTAGCACATTCCCAGACTTCATTCACACATTGGCAGCAATTTCCAACTCTGCCTGGGAGACTCTAGGAAGTAGGACAGTTTTGTGCTTTGGAAATGCTTGTTGAGAACAGCTAGAAAGTGCCAAATGAAACAGTGTGTGCAAGCAGCTTAAATTTGTAGGAACTAACTTTGTTCTCAGTGAGCACATTTCAGTTTTTCCATGGTTGAACCATGGAATGAGCCATACAGCTTCTCGAACCTTGGAAGCAAGGTTTCAGTTTTCAATCATCTGAGACAATGATAAATGTCAGTTCATTGCAAGTGGTTATGAAAGTACTAGGGAGTTTTCACAGAGTTTGCTACTTTGTTTTCAATGGGGCTTTAATGGATAAAACTTCTTGAGAGTACTAGTTTCTTATTCTAACTTCAGGTACCAGGTGCATGTACTCTCTATGAAACATCATGTTCCTGTTGAAAACACCTGAGGAAAGTAGTACTATAATTGTAATTGCTAAAGTGTTTGTAATAGCATTTCCAAAGTTCAACCAAAGGGCACATTTACAGATCAATCATACTTCAGGAGCACTTTCAACTTCTTCCAAGGAGACAGTAGAAACAGGGACAGAATTTTGATATGAATGTGCTTGCCAAGAAGAACTAGAAAGTGCAAAACTAAAACAGTTTGAGCAAACAGATTATCCTTTCAGGAACACATTTATAACTCAGTGTGACCACAGAGCTTGTCCCTGGTTGAACTAAATTGAAGCACCATGGTTTTTCACATATTGTAAGCAAGGTTTCAATTTTGAAGGGCTGGGTCATTTGTAAATGACAGTTTGTTGCAAGTGGGAACCTGCAGTGTTAGGAAGTTTTCACAGAGCATTTTCTGCATCATTTCTTTGAAGCTTTGGGTAACTGGCCTACTTGACAATACCAGTTTCTTAATGTAAATTGTGGGAACAATAAATAAAGTGCTCCCCTTATGGTTGTATTAAAAATGCCTGAGAAATACAACCCATAAAAGTGCAGTAGCTAAATAGTTTGCAGTAGCACTTCCAAAGTTCATTCTGAGAGTGACTTTCCATAGTGCAAACTTATGTTACACATTCCAGTTGTTCCTAGGAGATTCTCAGAACAGGTACAGAATTGTGTTGCAACTGTGAAGCCATTTGTGCTGGTAGCTTCACCTTACATGTACTAAATTCTCAGTTGTGTACATAGGATTTGTTTCTGATGATGGCACTACTGCTTTTCTGATGATGGGAACATTTTTCAGTTTTGAAATGTCTGTCCCATTGGTAAACAACATTTCATCATAAGCAGAAACTAGCAGTGCTATATAGTTTTCACACAGAATTTCCTACTTATTTTTCAAAGAGAGTTTGGAGAAATGACTTTCTTGACCCTCACAAGTTCTAATATTAACTTGGAGAACACTGACATAGGTGGTATCTAAGACACATCATGTTCCTATAAAAAATGAGAAAAGAAACACATAGATTACAGTTGATAAGTTGAAGTTAGCATTTCTAAATTTCATTAAGAAAGTATGTTTCTAGGTGCAAGTCATACTCAAGCAGTGAGTTCCAATTCTATCTAGGAGATTCTGGGAATGGAGGCAGTACAGTGCTGTGAATGTGCTTGCTGAAAAAATATAGTAAGAGCAAAACTGAAAGAGTTTGTGAAAACAGGTCCAATTTGCAGAAACTTCTCAATGTGCATATTGGGTTTTTATCTCTGCTTAAATTACCATGGGTCGCTACCACATTTCAGATGTTGGAAGCAAGATTTCAGTTTTGAAGTTTCTTTGCCATTGGTAAAAAGCAGTTCATTGCGAGGTGGAAGTGGCAGTGATAGTTTTCACAGAGTGCTATTTTGTTTTCAATGGGATTTGGGGGAATGTTTTTTCTTGACAGAATCAGGTTCTTCTTACTCTGGGCATCTAGGTACATGTTTTGCCTAAGACCTACAATGATCACATTCAAAAGGCCTGAGGAAAAAATTCATGTAGAATTGCATTTTCTGGGGCTGGGGTTGTGACTCATTGGCAGAGCACTTACCTAACACATGTGAGGCACTGGGTTATATCCTCAGTGTTCGGGAGGTCTGAGGTGACTGGATGAAGGCAGGGCATCAGGCAGCCTGCCCACACCAAAGAGCAACCAATCAGAGGCCAACAGGAAAAAATCTAATGGCATCTCACACCCACCTGTCATTCAGCAGGATTCCCAGACAATCCCAGAAGGACACGGGTCCCAGCAGGGTCTCCAGTCAACTCCAGGAAGGCACATTCACCCCTGAACCTCCCCCCATTTATCTCAAAGTACAAAAATGCTGCCTCATCAGAGCCACATCGTGACTTCCCTGGCCCCTTACTTTGGTGGACCAGTGAATCTCGCCAGAGAGCTGATCCAGATAAAGCTTTGTTTAGTTGCTTTTGGTCTGATCCCTTCTTGCCAGCATCTGATCTTATATTTTGGGGCCAAAACCCAGGAGATGGTCCTTGGACTTCCCTGTATCAGGGTTGAGGTCCACCCTCTCCTTCAGATGAACCAGGAAATTCTTGTGCTGCTTCTTTTCTCTTCACCGGGGCTGACAAAGTGAGGTAAGTTCCTTGCGTTTCCCTTGGCCTTTCAGTTGCACCTTCCATCAGGGGGATCTATCCATAAGTCATGCATGCATACCAGACCCCTGCCCATTCCATTTGGGCCCAGGTAGATTGTGGAGACGTCCCAGTCTCTGACTGCACCCCCACTGTCCATTTTGGGGCCCCAAAGGCTAAGGAGATGTTCTAGCCTCTGGCCTGCCAGCCTCCATTTCATGGGTGAACACAATCATAATTTGGAATGCCTCTTTCTGTTCCAGTTCACACACCAGGTAATGCTGAAATGTCATGGCATACTCCGAGTCTTTCTTAGAACAAAAACTCCTTTGGGCTGTCTATGTTATAATTTTGCCTAATAGAACTCACCCAAGGCTTACACCTAAGTGACTGGTCTTTTACTCTACTTAGGCCTGGCCTCAGTACATCATAGACATAGCTCAAAATGGCCAACAGAGGGAAATTTTTACTTTCAAATCCTCACTGATTTGAACAATTGCTTTCACTGAGCAGAGAAATGGTCAGAAGTGCCTTACTTTCAGGATTTTGGGGATTTATGCTCTTGTACCTCCCTTTGTTCTACCTGCTCCACTGCCCAAGTTTTCCTCCTCAGAGATGGTTCCAAGCATCTCCCCCATTGTTCTCCTGCAACTTCTTCCTCATTTTCAGATCCACTGGAACTACTCAGCTCTCCCCTCTTGTCCACCCTGTCCTTACTCAGGCCAAACATCCTCCCCTTATTTTCCACTGGAAGGTTCCTCCTCTTCTCTTCCCCCTTCTCCTCTTAATGGTCCTTCCTCCTCTTTTCTCTCTTCTCCTCTTGCAGCCAAAACTCCACCCCCTTCTTCTCCTCCTTCCATCTTTTCCCCATCTCCCTCCTCTCCTATTAATTCTCATACCTGATCTCATGAAACCCTCCCACCACCCAACTCAGACCTCCTCTGTCCTCTCCAGGAAGTGGCTGGTGCAAAGGGCATTGTGTGAGTCCATGTCCCATTCTCACTTCAGGATCTTTCCCAGATCATAAAGCACTTAGGATCTTTTTCTGCTGACTCTTCTACTTACATTAAGGAATGTAGGTGTCTTTCTCAGGCTTATGATCTCACCTGGCATGATGTTTATGTTGTTCTTTCTTCCAGTCTTGCACCAGATGAACGAGTCTGCATTCAGCAGGCAGCACAAGATCATGCTGACCAAATGCACCTAATGGACATAACCCTAACCACAGGGGCAACAACAGTCCCAACCACCGAATCAAATTAGGACAACCAAGAAGGCCAGCAGAATTGCCGCCACTGCACTCACATGGTTCAATATCTCATAACAGGCATGCAGGCAGTCTCCAATAAAGTGGTAAAACTTGATAAACTGAGGGAAATTACCCAGGATCTGGATGAGAATACAGCCTTATTTCTTAACTGCTTTACAGAGGCCCTTACCAAATACACTAAACTGGACCCTGAATCTCCCTCTGGGGCTACAGTGCTAGAAACCCACTTCACTTCTCAATCGGCCCCTGAGATTAGAAAAAAGCTCAAATGAGCTGAGGTTGGCTCTCAGACCCCTACCAGAGATCTTGTAAAAATGGCCTTCAAAGCATATGCCCAAGAGGAGTGGGCCAAACTAGCCAGGCAGGCTCATTTACAGAATAAAGTGATGGTCCAATCCCAAGCCTTGGCAGCTGCCCTGGGGCCTGTAGTTCCAGAGAGTTTCAAAGGGGATCCAGCAATCCTCTCCACCAGGGGCTTGCTTCAAATGTGAACACAAAGGTCACAGGGCCAATTGGTGCCCAAACCCACAGTCATCCTCCAGGTCGTGTCCCACCTGCAAACAAGCAGGACACTGGAAAAGCAACTGCCCTATGGAAAGTCCCTCTCCAGCACCTCCAAACTGGAGTGTGACCAGCCTGGTGGTCCTTTCCCTTGAGCTGTTGGGATTCAGAGAGGATTGAGGAGCCCAGACTTGAGGACCCTCAACACCCTTGCAGAACATATGGTAATGATCCAGGTAGTGGGTAAGTCCATAACATTTCTTGTGGATATGGGAACTACCTGTTCAGTCTTGCCTGCCCACTCTGGGCCTTTGTTTCCTTCCCAGATTTCAGTTATGAAAATTGATGGGAAACCCTCCTTCCCAAACAGAACAGCTTAATTATCCTGTATCTTGGAGGGACATCCTTTTACACAATCTTTCCTGGTCTTTCCCTTCAGTCCAGTTCCCCTCCTAGGCAGAGATGTTCTCCAACTCCTAGGAGCCACCTT
This sequence comes from Sciurus vulgaris, assembly GCF_902686455.1. Taxonomy (NCBI): domain Eukaryota; kingdom Metazoa; phylum Chordata; class Mammalia; order Rodentia; family Sciuridae; genus Sciurus; species Sciurus vulgaris. Next base: position 87,172,925 of record NC_136471.1, on the reverse strand, counting down.
ACAACTTCTACCCAGGGATACTACTACTCACCTCCTACCTCTGATTCTTACACTCTCTAGCACCCTCACACCACCTACTCTACTGCTGCCCCCAGACCTGGTTGACCCTCAAGTCTGGGATACCTCCAAACCAGTCATAGCCTCCTATCACTAGCCAGTCCTTATCCAACTGAAACCTCAAATTAAATTTCCTTTGCATCCCCAGTTTCCTATCTCCTGTACCCACAGGGAAGGACTTAAACCCATCATAGACTGGTTACTTACTCAGGGACTCCTCATCCCTACTAATTCCACCTGGAACACCCCCATATTGCCAGTATGCAAATCCTTAGGGGTCTATCGCTTAGTCCAGGATCTCTGCCTAATTAACAATGCAGTTATTCCCATTCACCCATTGGTTCCCAACCCTTACACTCTTCTTTCTCACATTCCCCCTTCTACCATTCACTTCACAGTCCTGTGACTGCTCCTTAAAGATGCATTATTTACAGTTTCTCTTCACCCTGACTCCTATTTGCATTCACATGGGAGGGTCCTACATCTCTTAGGTCTCAACAGCTGACATGGACAGTTTTACCCCAGGGATTCTGGGACAACCCCCACCTCTTTGGGCAAGCTCTAGCTCAGGATTTGGCTATTTGTGACATAGGAGATAGCACTCTCCTCAATATGTGGATGACCTTCTCCTATGTCATCCCTCAAGACCTCTCAAACTCACACTGCTCAGTTCCTTAACTTCCTGGGGTCTCAGGGCTATAAGCCAAGGCCCAGCTCACCACCTCTTTAGTCACATATTTAGGCATACTCCTCACACCTACCTCTAAGAGCCTCACAACTGAGAGTCTCTAGGCCCTCCGTGGCCTCCAGCTGCCTGAAATGGCAGATTCTATTCTCACATCCCTGGGTCTGGTTGGCTTCTTCAGGCACTGGATCACTAACTCTGTAATCCTTGCCCAACCCCTGTACCGGGCAGGAAAGGAGACCCCACATGGGCCCCTTACCTCTCCCAATATGATAGTTAACTTTTTTTACAAGCTTAGGGATGTTCTTAAATCCTCCCCTACTCTTTCTCTCCCTTATACTAACTGTTCTTTCCATCTCTTCACAGATGAAAGACAGAGTGTTGCCATGGGCTCAACCAACTTGACCTTCCTATAGACCGGTGGCATATCACTCCAAGCAGCTTGATTCTATGGTTTGTGGGTGGTTACTATGCCTCTGGGCCCTGGCAGCAGCAACTGAACTAAGGAAGTCATAAAACTCACCTTACTCCAACCAGTAACTGTACTCTCCACTCACCAACTCCAGGACCTCTTAAGCCATAAATCCCTTTCCCTCCTAAGCCCTTCACTGATTCAAGAATTCCATCTCCTCTTTATAAAAAACCCCACCATCACTCTCTGCTCTTCCTCTTCTCTCAACCATGCCACACTTCTTCCACTGTCCCTGCCTCCCTCAACCATCAGTCATTCCTACCCACAGGTACTGGAGGCCCTATGCTCACCCCGTGAGAACCTTTTTGATTAACCACTCCCCTCACCTGACTTAACGATTTTTGTAGATGGCAGTTCAGTGCTAGGTCCCGAGAGATGCCATAGAGTCCCTTATGTGGTAATCACCACAACTTCAGTTCTGGAAGCCAGCTGCCTTCCAGAAGTGACTGGCTCCCAAAAAGTCAAACTCTTTGCCCTCACTAGGGCTCTCATTCTATCCAAAGGCAAACAGGTTAACATTTACACAAATTCCAAATATGCCTTATTGATTGCTCACTTACATTCAGCTATTTGGAAGGAGCATGTGTTTCTAACCACAAAGGGATCACCAGTGGTCAATGCCTCCCTGATTTTCAAACTCATGGAGGCACTTCAGCTGCCATCCCAAGTTGCCAAAATACACTGCCAAGGACATCAAAATTCCTCAGACCCTATAGCCATGGGTAACAACCTGGCAGACTCTATAGCATGGGGATTGGCAACAAAGTCCTCAACATCCCCCATCCTATTACTATCCACTGCAATCAAACCTGAATATTTTCCACAGGAGCAAGAAGACATAACAACCAAGGGTGGCCATCTTGGGGATGATGGCTGGAACTTCCTGGGGGACCAGATTGCCCTTCCTAAGCAGCAAGCTTAAAACTTAATGATGGACATTCATAAATCTCTTCATATTGGCCCCAGGCCTCTTGTGCAATTTCTCCAGCCTCTCTTTTATCTTCCAGGAGTGAGAACTATTCTTCAGCAGATCCACTGCCCTTGCCATGTATGCTCCACAGTATCCCCACAAATGGACATCAAACCCAAATTCCCAGATGAGAGGCCATTAGTCAGGCAAAGACTGGCAGATCTACTTTGCCTACATGCCTAGACACAAAAATCTCCATTAGTTTCTTATTTTGGTTGATACTTTTTCAGGCTTAGTAGAAGCCTTCCCTACCTCCAGAGAAACTGAAGACACCATTGCCTCCATTCTCATTGAGTAAATCGTTCCCAGATTCAGACTTACTGCATCTATCCAGTCAGAAAACGGACCTGCCTTCACTTCTCAGGTTGTTCAACTAGTCTCCAAAGGCCTCAATATCACGTGGAGGTTCCACATCCCCTATCAACCCCAATCTTCCAGTGCCGGGGTCCAGACCTAGCAGGGGTTGGGGGTCCTAGGTGAATGGGAGGCATTGGCACAGTGAAGAAACACAGCACACAGAGACACCAAGTGTTCTGAGGCTGAATCTGTCTTTATTTTTTCTGCCAGCCTTTTTATAGATATTTTTCTTTAGTAATTATTATGTCATTTTATGGTTAGTTTAAAATAAGAAAAACCTTCAAAAGTACAATCTATGCTTCTTCTCAAAGTACACATTCTCTCTGTATGACAGCCCAGACCAAAATAACCTTATTTCCCAGCTAGATTAAAACAACCTTGTCTCCCAGATAAACTGAAACAAACTTATCTCCCAGCTAAACTGAGGACACCATAATCTGCCAGCCTTTAACCTTCAGAACAAACACATCACTAGATTTTCTGAGAAACAACACCACCATGAAATCCAGTGTTTAACAGTGAAAAGTTTTTACTATTATTAAAGGGCAAAGAAATCAAATTGTAGTTAATATTCTATTCTATTTCATATAATGGCGACCTACAATCTTATTCTGATTCTTGAAGAAATAGAATAAACATAGGAAAAACACAAATTATATTTATGACTAACCTAAATATTTTTATTATACAAAGTATCTCTAGAATCAACTATTGAAACTAGGAAAGCAACAAAGGCTAAACACCACATCCAAACTCAGAGGAATGCCTCTTTATCCATCTGTTATTATACTAAAGCAATCACAGGCTCTTTTTAACTTGAACACAGCTACAATTGTTTATTTTTATATATTTTATCCATGTATTACTGCTAAATTTTTACTGTGTACTATTCTGTCTCCCAATACAGTAAAAACTTCCCAATGTTTTTTCAATAAGTTTCTAATGATATATTGATTATTAATATTAAAGAGCAACTACACATGGAGACATGCCATGCCTATGGCCCCCAAGAGGGAGGGTGACCAACAGACCATGTCAAGTGTCAGATCCTCTACTCCAACAGACCATGTCAAATGTCAGAGTGGCAGGAAATAGATGCAGCACTCCAATAAGGTTTAAAGGGCTAATAACATGCTCAAGGACCATCTCACTAAATGTATCATTGAACTCAAACTCTCCTGGCCCAATATTCTTCCATTGTCCCTTACCCACATTTGGGTAGCCCCTAGAGTCCCCTTAGGTCTTAGCCCTTTTGAGCTGCTCTATGTGTGCCCTTTCCTAGTCAACCCAAACTTCCCAGTCCCTGCTCCCCCTTTGGCATCTTACTTACCCTATCTCACAATCTTGCACAAGCTCTTAAGGGAGCATGTGGACCACTATCTCCCTGTTTCATCCACAGCCTCATCTCCAGCTGAACCAACAACCTAATCAATCATTGTTCCCCTGAAATTGGGAGACACAGTTTTGCTCCAGGAATTACATTCTCAATCACTGCAACCTCACTGGATTGAACCTCATACAGTTATACTTACCATCCCAACCACAGTCCAACTTCTAGACCACTCCTCCTGGTACCATGTCTCCCATCTTAAAAAAGTGCCTGTCCCAGTTACCCAGACCTGGGCCTCCATTGTGCTGGGGCCTGCCAAACTCAAAATCTCTCACCAATCCTCTATTACTCCTACTAATAATTAATCTCTCTCAGGTCTCTATCCCAACCTACAGGTGGTGTTTCTATGTCCAGGAGACATGGCAGATGTATGGAACATTGCACTCTCATGTCATAGTGGAAAAGGACTGTTCCCCCACAGGATGTGACCAGGAAATCACTTTCAATCTCAAAGATTTTAACCTTCTATATGTTTCCTCTCAGTCCCTGCTATAGTTTGGTTCCTATATGATCAGACTAAAGCATTTTTCTAGACGGAGCCCACCATCTATGGGGGTGCCCCTACAACCAGTGTAAAAGGAACTTCAGTGGCACTGTGAGGGACCCAAAGGGCAACTTAATAATTAGTGCAAATGGTGAATGGCAATTTATAACCATCAATATCAAAGACCCCTGGGCCCCCAATGTGGGCCTCGGGGGTTGATGGCAAAATCTATTCATGGTACAGAGTCAAACATCTCCTAGATTCACTTAGAATCTGGAAAGCCTGTACTCAGGTGGTTCCTCAGGTTCACATAATGGTTCAAGAGCAAGAAAAGGAGATCCAATGCCAACTCAATGTAGCCACTCATTCCAATGTTAACCCCTGTTCATGGCTTACCCTGGTACATCAAGGCCTTCAGCTTCTCAATTTGTCCAGGGTCAACAATATCACAGATTCCTTTCTCTGTGCAGGTTTGGATTGCCCCCCCATCAGTCATCCCTATCAATGCTCCCCTTAACTCTTCCTCAGCACCTCACAGGGCCCCCTCTTTACCTTTGGAGGGGGTTTCCCTTTTTCACAACTCCTCAGAAAACTTTATCTACTGTTACACTTCCTCTACATTGGTACCTTGAAATTGAACTGTTCACATCTCCTCCTCTGTTTGCTTCTCCAGGATTCTTTTCTGGTGCGATGGCACCCTAACAAAGAAATTAGATTCTAGTATGCCCTCTGCTTTCTGTGTGCCCTCCTATGCTGTGTTCCTCAGCAGATACTATAGAGTGAACCTGAATTATTCTGGCCTGCTCAGAATCCCATCCCTAGAGTGAAATGGGCCATATTCCTACCAGTGTTGGTTGGGCTTGCCCTAGCCTCCTCACTCATGGCCTCCGGGTTTGGGGCAAAAGGACTTGGTTATGCAGTCACTACCACCCAGAAACTAGAACAGCAACTTCAAGAGGCAGTAGAGGCCTCTGCTGCCCCCCTGACATCCCTACAAAAACAAATATCTTCTGTTGCCCAAGTTTCCTTACAGAACCGTTGAGCACTAGATCTCCTGATGGCAGACCAAGGGGAAACATGAATCATCCTAAGAGAAGAATGTTGTTACTACATCAGTGAAACTAAACTGGTAAAGAAAAACATTAAGGCTCTCCGACATCTGAGTGAAAGATGAAGCAATAACATCAAATGGTCCTTGGCCAGGATGGCTAAATTCCACTCTTGTCACCTGTATGACCCCTATCCTTACTCTCATATTAGTTATAAGACTCCTACTAATGATTGCTTCCTGTCTTTTCAGGTTTGTCCAGAATTGCATGAGCAAGGTTGCCAGAGTAACATACAACCAAATGTTCTTGAACTCTTATAGCCACCTCCCTACTGAACCCACATCCAAACCTTCTTCCCACAATGACCCCTAATAAGTAGGAAGTAGTTAGATGGAGTCCAGCACCTTATATCACCAAAAACGTGATATAGGAATGGTAGGGCCATCTGAGGTGACTGGATGGGGGCATGGCATCAAGCAGCCTGTGATTGCCAAAGAGCAAACAGACACTGACAGATAATCCCTAAAGATGTCTTGAACCTGCCTGTCACTCAGAGGGATTCCCAGCCAATTCCAGAAGAGACACAGGTCCAAGAAGGGTTTCTGGCCAACCCCAGGAAGTCATATCCACCCCTGAACCTTCCCCCACCTACCCCAGAGTACAAAAACACTGCCCCATTGGAGCCGCAGCATGGATTCCCTGGTGGACCAATGAATCTCATCTGAGAGCTGATCCCAATAAAGCTTTGTTTAGTTGCTTTTGGTCTGATCCTTTTTTGACCAGCATCCGATCTTACTCTCAGCACCATATAACAATTAAATTTAAAAAGTTTTTAAAAAAGAGTTAATAAGTGTGATTGCCAAAGAATTTGGAGCTGTACTTTCAAAGTTCAACCTGACAGCAAGGTACCAGAGTGCACTCACATTTCTGTATCACTTTTTAGTTTTCCCTAGAACACTCTGGGTGCTCCCAGATGCAGGACCTTCCTGTGAATGTTCTTGGTGAGAATGACTAGAAAGAACAAAACTGAAACAGGTTGTGAGAGCAGCTTCAATTTGTAGAAACTAACTTCATTCTAAATGTGCACAGATTTTTTTCCCTGTTTGAACTACCATGAAGATCAAACCCTTTTAGGTCTTTCAACGTAAGGGACCAATTTTGAATCCACTATGCTATTGGTATGTGGTAGTTCATGGCAAGCAGAAACCAGCTTGTGTATGAAACCTCAACTTGCAGAAACCAACTTGGTTTTGTTCTCAGTATGCACATTGGGTTTGTTCCTGGTTGAACTAATATGAGATACTATTACTTTTTTAGACTTCAGAAGCAAGTTTTGAAGCTTCTGTGCCAACTGTAGTTCAATTCAAGCAGTACCTGAAATTCCTGGCACTATTCAGAGAAATTTGCTACTGAATTTTACATGGGGCTTTGAGGAATTTATTTTTGAAAATGCCTATTTTATTATTACTATGGCACTAAAGTATAAGTGCTTCTAGTCCCATGATGTTTCTATTCAAAATATCTCAGAAAAGCAGAATATACAACATCAGTTGCTAAAGAGTTTGCAGTTGCACCTCCAACTTCATCTGGAGAGCCCATTTCCAGAGTGATCTCACAGCAGTAATATGAATAAATTCATCTTTGAGACTCTAGGGACAGGTGAACAACAGTGCTATGAATGCTGAGAAGAACTAGAAAGAGCAAAAGTGAAACATGTGCAAGACGCATCAACTGGAAAGAACTAACTTAGTTCTTTGTGTTCTTTGTCCCTGGGTAAAGTACTGGTTTTCAGAGGTTGGAAGCATGGTTTCAGTTCTGAGTGCTTTACAACTGGTAAAGGGCAGTTTATTGCAAATTGGAAATGACTGTACTTTGGAATTTCACAGAGAATATGCTACTTCATTTTCAATGGGGCATTGGGAATTTGACCTTCCAAAAATACCAGTTTCTTATTTTATTTGGGTCACACCTGTTCCTTTACTCTGTAACATCCCTCATGGTCCTATTATTTAAAATTACTAACCCACACATTTTTTAGGTGGTAAAGGTTGTTGGTTTCTATAAAATGTTTAACATACAATACCCACTGTTTCTAGGAGTTTAGCAAGAATAGATGGCTTGTATTGTTAACTATACTTTTCTGATATCTTGTTTTATGGGTAACTATAAACTCAACTATAATTGAGTAAGTTAGATTAAAATTAAATGAGATGAGTTTTCATAAATGTGTTTATTAGAAGAGATATTTGATTAATTTACAAAGTTAAATATTAAAACATCACTTCCAAAATATAAATTCAAGTTCTCCTAAGAGAATAGTCCCTAATGTTTCCAAGGGAAGCCATACATGTTCAGCAAAACCCTTATCCATTTTTCCTATGAAACTGTAGAAGCTAAGAGGCTTACTACTTGTCTCCAAGGGTAACCCCATGAGGAAACTCAGCTGATCCTCAACAATGTATAGGAACAAGGTCAATTCTGACCAACTAGATCTTAAACACTTGGCAGGAGAGGCATAACCAAAGCACAGTCATATGTGGCATGATGTTCTTGCCTAAGGTGACAAAGAGGTGCCATGACCAGTGTGCCAAAACTTGTGGGCTCCAGTGGGGGTCAATGAGAGATTAGAAAATAAAGATTCACACAAGCAGATTATGTAAGTAACCCTGGAATCAGGTAGAGTGCTGCTTTCTGATCGAGAAATAGAGCTCAAGAGCTATGACAACAATTTTTATATCTGTCTCATTATCAGATGAAAGACTATGCAAGCAATATTCTTTGAATTCAGAAAAGTTACAGGAAATAGAAACATTAATGAAGATTTTCCACAGTTGAAATCCATAGTTGCAAAGTACAATGCTAGGAGATTTGTATAGCTCTCAGGAATGTTCATTGTTTAAAGTTACTGTTAAGCTGGGAGGCTCAGAAGTAGCAGAGTTGGTGAAACATTGTGGTAGTCTAGCAAGAGAATTCATCTATTCCCAGGAGCTATGTGACTAAGACGAAGGTCAAAGCTGATAGGACTCTTGCACAGAATCTCCCCATGCAGGGCATTAGCACAGCAGCTGAGCATTCTGTGCCCTTGCAAAGGTACATTCCCAGGCAACTGGCATGCCACAGTCATCAGAGACCCCATTCTCAGACATTGCTCTTCCATTCTCTGTCACTGCTCTTCACAGAGGGGTTAAAGTTCACCTGGAAGTTCCAACTAAGCAAATTGTGTAAAGAAGCCCATCTACACTGGATCAAGTGTTATAAATTGATTTGTTAAGTAATAAGTCCAGGCCTACTAGATAGGATTCTTTCCTTATATGATTCCCTTAGGAGATGAAATATTTGGAATCACAGGGAATTATTTGGAGGATTGTTTGCAACTTTGGAGGGAATTCAAGAATCTCATAAGTATGATGGATTTTTATGTTAGGGGTCTCCTTCTCATGCTTTGCTTGTTATCCCTGATTATAAGATCTATTTCTAATTTCAGAGAGGTTCTAATTAAAAGGACAAGGGCTACTCATGTCATAAAAATATATAAAAATATATTTAAAAATATAAAAATATAAACCATTAATTCAGGATTTTTGCTCTTTGACCCTGATGTTTTCTCAAAACCTCCATAAAAGATAACATGATGTCATCAGTATCAATGTGAGACATCCAGAACTCAGTTGTAGCTTTATTTGCTTTCAAATGCAAAAAGCACTCACAGGAACTGAGAAACGACTGTCTTTTTCAAGACTTCCTCAGGGATTCAAGAGCTTCCATACACTCTTGAATGGAGCCTTAGTCACTGACTTGGTTTTCCTCCCAGGAGAGGAACCATTTTGTGTTTTGTTAAAATATTTGATGATAGCCACAGGGAACAACCATGCTGAAGTTGTTGCCAAACAGGATGCCAAGAGGGAGTTGCCAGAAAAACCCAAAGTTCTGCTAGCCCCAGAAATTTAACTGTCCTCAGGTACTCTCCTAATGAACAAAAAGTGAGAAAAAAATGGAGAACAAAGGCCAAGAGAGATTGATGGCTTACATGAGACCACCAAGTATATATTCCAGAACAGCAAGCTTACAGACTCGTCCATCAATAGCATGAACTTGACCACATGGGGGAAACTGCCATGGAAATCTTATTAGATTGGTACTACCTCATTGATTATCTCCCAAAACTCTACTCTTCTGTCTCCAAGCATTGTATGACTTGCTTACAAAACAATGCTCATGAGGTCACTGTGAACTTTCCACATTTGAGAATATGGAAGTGGACTTCAATGAAGTTACCCTGAACTGAGATATACTTATTAGTTTTCATCTGTATTTTCTTGGGATGGATGAAAACGTTTTCATCTTGAACTAAAAAGACAAAATAGCTAACTAAGCCTCTCCTAAGGGATGTTATTCCCAGATATGGGATGCCCCTAACAATTGTGTCAAACAATGGACCAGCAGTTGTGGCCAAGGAAGTACAAATTGGTGAAAGGGATTTAAAAATTGGATGGAAACTATATACTTCCTATCACCCACAGAGCTCAGGAAAAATAGAGCTCAGGAAAAAGAGATTACATGAATCAAACTCTCAAGCAATCACTAGATAAACTATTTTAGCAGACCAGTATATCTTGGGTAGATGTGCTTCCTATTGCCCTCTTAAAAATGAGATGTTCTTCCTGGGCAAGCATAGGTTTTTGTCACAATTTGAAATACTATAGTTGTGATCACCCTCATTTGTCAGCATAAGGGAAGACATCAGAGAATCAGAAGACAGATTTACATAAACACCTACAAGGACTGGGACCCACCATCTCAAAATTTAATCCCTTCTGATTAAGTGTGGCTCGAAGTCCACTTTAACTGATATAAGGATAGAAATCCCTGCTTGCTTATTCAGTCCATGTGAATAATATGTTTTCTCCCATCTTTTTATTACTTTCAGACTGTGGATACCTTTGCCTATAAGGTTAATCTCTTGGGTATTGTTCCTTAGTCCAATTTGCCAGTCTATGTTTTCTTTCTTTTTTTTTAATGAGAAGTTTTTTTAAATTTTTTATTTATTTTAATTAAAAACCATAAATTTACATAGGGCAATGTTGTTTGATTCATTCTGTTACTTTTTCCCCTTCCCCCCACCCCTCCCACCCCTCTTTTCCCTCTATACAGTCCTTCCTTCCTCCATTCTTACCACCCTCCTTATCCCTAACCCTAAACCTAACCCTAACCCTAACACTAACCCCTCCTACACCCCCTTATATGTCCTCATCCACTTATCAGCGAGATCATTCGTCCTTTAGTTTTTTGAGATTGCCTCTCTCACTTAGCATGATATCCTCCAATTTCATCCATTTGCCTGCAAATGCCATAATTTTATCATTCTTCATAGTGGAGTAATATTCCATTGTATATATATGCCACAGTTTCTTTATCCAATTGATGCATTTAGTCCATTGATGTTCACAGTTATTACTGAGATATGATTTGTGTACCTGGTCAGTTTGGTTTATTTTCAGTTTTTGATTTGAATTAGTTTCTCTTTGATTGACTATTCCTTTAATGTAATTTCTCACTTCATTGCTTTTTGCTTTTTAATTTTATCTTTGTGGAATATTTTTTTGAGAATATTTTGAAGTGCAGACTTTCTGGTTGTGAATTCTTTTAACTTTTGTTTATCATGGAAGATTTTTGTTTCATCTTCAAATCTGAACCTTAATTATGCTGGATAATAGTTTCTTGGTTGGCATCCATTTTCTTTCAATGTTCTTTCATAACTTTGAGGGACTGGGTTGAGAAATCAACTGAGATCCATATTGGTTTTCCCATATATGTAATCTGTTTTTTTCTTTCAGCCTTTAAAATTTTATATTTTTTCTGTATGCTACATATTTTTATTATAATGTACCTTGATGTGGGTCTGTTGTAATTTTGTGCACTTTGACTCATATACAACTCTTGTATTTTATTTTCAATTTCATTCTTTAAATTTGAAGAATTTTCTGATATTATTTCATTGTAAAGGTTGTGCATTACTTTGGTATCTCCACACCATTTATCCTGATAAATATTAATTTTTTATATTATTCCACATTTCTTGGCAGTTCAGTTCATGTTTTTTTTAATATCTCTCCATAGTAAACTCTTTTAAAGATTTTATATTTTGTCATCATTGTCTGAGGTTCTGTCTTTCAGTTAGTCTAGTCTGTTGGTTATACTTTCAACTGATTTTATAATTTGGTATATTTTTGCCTCATTTCAAGGATTTCTGTTTGGTGTTTTTTCACAACATATATATCTTTATTGATGTGATCTTTTGCTACCTGTATTTGCTCTCTTACATCATCTTTTAATTCACAGATCAGTTTAACTCTGTACATTTTAAACTCCTTCTCTCACATTTCTTCCACTGTGGTATCAATGTATTCATTTATTGAAGTATCTTGGTTTGTTTGGGACAATTTGTTCTGTTGTTTTGTAGTGTTGTTAGTTTTTCTACCCCATCTAACTATGGATCTGAGGCAGTAGAGTTTCTACCCAGTGGACTTATAGTATACCTGAAAGTTTCTAGTACCTCACTGTTTATGGGGAGACAAATAACAACAACAAATGCAAACAATTTATAGCATTAAAGCAAATAGTTCCTACTATGACATCTACAATGTTAATTATCACAATAAACTGAAATAGTATTAGCAGTTATTGCCAATAATAAAAAGTTGGCAAACAGGTTTACATTTTCAAATGGTGGACAGGGATAGAAGAGAAGTGATATAGGATATGATGATTATGAGGGAGGAGAAAAGACAGAAGTAAAAGTTTAAAGGAAAATTGAAAGAGAGAACAATAGAGAACATTATCAGAAGTAAAGAGAGAATCAAGGGAAACAGGTCAGAGAAAAAATATATAAAGTAAAAATTAAAAAAAAATACAAAATAAAACTAAAGTATACTAACCAAACATCCTAGTTCACAAAAACTAACCCATGTAAAATAGCTGGTTTAAAAAGTGCTAGAGTTAATAAAGAAGAATAGGAAACTGTATAAATGTCCACATAACATTAAGTTCATAATTAAACAGTGAAAAGGAATATTTTAAAAAAGGAAAAAAATCTTGATGAAAAGATAAAGAATTCTTCTATTAGAGTTCAAAATAATCTCAGTTTCTCTTCTCAGCAGTTTTAGGTGGGGCCTTCTGGAGTATGATACTCCACCCTCTGGATTGTTGTAGTGAGAGAGGTAATCCCATTGGTGGAGTTCTTGGAGGCAGGGTTTAGGCTTAGGCAGGCTCCAGGCTTACAGGAACTTAACTTGGTCTGGAGATTTTAAATCAGAACACCTTAAGTACCCAGTACTTACTGTTCTGCACTGGAAGACTTTAACCCAGGGATCTCCCCTGGGTTCCACTTATGTGGTCAGTGTCCCAATTCTTTGTCCCCTATATCACCTTAGAGACCACATTTCTTGGTCTCAGGTTCCATCTCCAATTTCACTCCACTCCCTGCTGCCCTTCCAAGTTCTTGGTTGGATGTGTCTTTCCCAGCCTGTCCTGCAAGCAGTCATATTGGAGGTGGAGGGGTAGAGTCAGCTTGGTTTCCAGGACCTGTGGAAACCTCTTTCCACAGTTGATTATATTCTGATCACTTAAGCACATTCTATGTCATGCAGTGTGTGGCCTATATTTTAGGCCAAACACGGGTTTGCCAAGAACCAGCTTTCTCTGTTGTCCCCACCAGCTGAGGCTGCAAATTGGCTCTTTCCTTTGTCCTTAGGACACTGCCTGGAGAAATGGTGGGTTCTTTCTGAACACATAGATATGGTGCTGTGAGTCCTTCAGGTTTTTAGGGCAATGTTCTTGGTCTTTGAATACTCCATATCCAGACACACCTCAGTCCCCTGCAAAATGTAGGTTCCTTTAATTTCATTATCCGTATACTGTGTTCATGGAGGGATCACTTAGGCTGTAGCTTCTGACCTGGGTGTGACAGCAGCTGTGTCATGGGGATTTTATATCCTTATTTTATTATATTCACCTTCTGTGATCCTGGTCTACTTTGAGTGTCCAGTGTTAAATTCAAGTAAAGCCTCTCCCTATTTTTTGTTCACCCACATTTCAGAGAAGCTGCCTGTCCTTTATCTTCAAAAAATACGCAGAATTTTATTTTATTTGGGATTTTGGAATAGCATCTTAACAGTATGAGTGAACTCTGGAAACTTGACACAAAAATGCTGACACTAAGTACAGTAAGACGTGGAGGAAAAGTTTAATAAAGTTCCATAATACTTCAAATTATATAGAAAAATGTAAAGAGAAGAATGTCTACTTCACCAAGCAAGATGTTTTCTTCAAGATATTCTATGATAATTGGCCTCAGCATAATGAAAAGGCCCTTTCTGGTAAAATATAATTAATCATGAGACAAAAAAAATTGCATTTGAGTAATTCAAGCATATTTTCTGGGAATTAAACCAAAAATTTACTTGCTTTGTGTAGCTTATTTGGAATATCTATTGTTTGGTGAAAATGCTTTTGAATAATGCACAATTTCTTATCTACAGTAAATTTGCAAAATTAGGATAAGAATATTATGTAAACATCTTCCAGGTAATTAACAATATGAGACCATTATTCTTTTCAACTAGATTTTCCAAATGAAATGGTCTTTCAACAGTAGTTTGAGAACTTATATAAATATATATCAATATTATTATTTATTTTCTGGTATATCCTGAGGACTAAATGAAACACTATCCAAAGTCCCAGGCATAAGGTCAAGTTTAGCTCATTTGCTTAGACCAAAAGCAAACCTCATTTTAAAGGATGTAGCTATCTTAGTAATTGATGACTGGAAGAAGAAGAGCCATTTCAGTCCTAAAAAATGAGATGCTGATTCATGGAATAAGGAACATTAGCGTATTCATGAGTCCTCTGTGGATGAACTTTGGAAGTGCTACAGCAACTTGTATAGAAACTACACTTCTATGTTCATTTTTCTGGGACATTTTGAATAGGAACTTCAGGGATCTCAGTGAGCACATGGAGTGATGCTTTTCTTAGGCATTATGGATAGAAACATTATGGGTTTCAGGGAGCACAAATATTTAAGTGTCCCAAATTAGAATAAGAAACTGATACTTTCAAAAGTGTTAATTCCCATATACCTCATTGAAAACAAAGAAATAAACTGAAAATTCCCTAGCACTGCCTGTTCCTTTTTGAAATGAACTGCTGTTTACTTATGAAATAGGGGCGTCAAAACTGAAAATCAGCCTAAAGTTTGGAAAATCAGTAAAGGAGCATGATGGTCTCAGATAATGCATGAGTAATCTCAGATAAACATTCTCTCTCAATAAACTTCGGAATTGTTATTGTAATTAGTTTATAAAGAACACTTCTATGTTCTCCTTTTCTCAGTGTTTTGAAGAACATCTTATATATTTGGAAGCACACATACTTAGGTGCTCCACATTAGAAAAAGAAACTTATATTCTCAAGGTCAATTCTCTAAAGTCCTACTGAAAATGAAGTAGCAAATTCCCTGTGAAAACTCCCTAGCAATGCTGGTTTCCACTTGAAATTAACTGCATTTTACCAATGTCACAGAGACTTCAAAGAAACATTTTAATGTCTGAAAAGCAGTCATACTTCATGGTACTTCAAATAGGGAAAAACTACAATGTGCATGCTGAGAACTATATTACTGTAACTTGAAGTTGCTTGTTCAAATGCTTTCTGTTCTACTCTTTATAGCTCTTCTCAGAAGGCATATTTCATAGCAAGCGTAATGCTCTGTGTACAGAGTTTATAGAATTTAAATAAGCTGCTGAAATATGAGTGGAATTTGGAAAGGTCCTCTTTGTATGAATTTTGGAAGTGCTACTGCAAACTTGCAACTGCAATTTTTTTATTTTTTATTTATTTTTTATTGTGAACGAATGGGATACATGTTGTTTCTCTGTTTGTACATGGAGTAAGGCATACCATTTGTGTAATCATAAATTTACATAGGGTAATGTTGTTTGATTCATTCTTTTATTTTTTCCCTTCCCCCCACCCCTGCCACCCCTCTTTTGCCTTCCACCATTCTTACCCCCTCCCTAACCCTAACCCTAACACTAACACTAACCCCTCCCACCCCCCATTATTTGTCATCATCTGCTAATCAGCGAGATCATTCGTCCTTTGGTCTTTTGAGATTGGCTTATCTCACTTAGCATGATATTCTCCAATTTCATCCATTTTCCTTCAAATGCCATAATGTTATCATTCTTTATGACAGAGTAATATTCCATTGTACATATATGCCACAGTTTCTTTATCCATTCATCAATTGAAGGACATCTAGGTTGGTTCAACAATCTGGCTATTGTGAATTGAGCAGCTATGAACATTGATGTGGCTGTATCTCTGTAGTATGCTGATTTTAAGTCCTTTGGATTATAGGACAAGGAGTAGGATAGCTGGATCAAATGGTGGTTCCATTCCAAGCTTTCTGAGGAATCTCCATACTGCTTTCTAGAGTGGCTGCACTAATTTGCAACCCCACCAGCAATGTATGAGTGTACCTTCTTCACCACATCCTAACAAACACCTAATGTTGCTTGTGTTCTTGATAGTTGCCATTCTAATTGGGGTGAGAAGGAATTTTAGGGTAGTTTTGATTTGCATTTCTCTTATTACTAGAGATGTTGAACATTTTTTCATGTATGTGTTGATTGCTTGTAGATCATCTTCTGTGAAGTGTCTGTTCATTTCCTTAGCTCATTTGTTGATCGGATTATTTGTATTCTTGGTGTAGAGTTTTTTGAGTTCTTTATAGATTCTGGAAATTAGTACTCTATCTGAAGTATGAGTGGCAAAGATTTCCTCCCAATCTGTAGGCTCTCTCTTCACATTACTGATAGTTTCCTTTGCTGAAAGCTTTTCAGTTTCAATCTATACCAGATGTTGATTCTTGCTTTTATTTCTTGTGCTATGGGAGTCCTGTTAAGGAAGTCTGATCCTAAGCTGACATGTTGAAGATTTGGACCTACATTTTCTTCTGTAAGATGAAGTATCTCTGGTCTGATGCTGAGGTCCTTGATCCATTTTGAGTTGAGTTTTCTGCAGGGTGAGAGATAGGGGTTTAATTTCACTCTGTTGCATATGGATTTGCAGTTTTCCCAGCACCATTTGTTGAAGATGCTATCTTTTCTCAATTGCATATTTTTGGCACCTTTGTCTAGTATGAGACAATTGTATTTATTTGGGGTTGTGTCCATGTCCTCTATTCTGTACCATTGATCTACCTGTATATTTTGGTACCAATACCATGCTGTTTTTGTTACTATTGCTTTGTAGTAGAGTTGAAGATCTGGTATTACGATACGCCCTGCTTTGCTCTTTCTGCTAAGGCTTGCTTTACCTCTTCTGGGTTTCTTATTCTTCCAGATGAATTTCATAATTGCTTGCTCTATTTCTGTAAGGTACATCATTGGGATTTTAATTGGAATTGCATTGAATCTATATAGCACTTTTGGTAGTATGGCTATTTTGACAATATTAGTTTTGCCTATTCAAGAACATGGGAGAACTTTCCATCTTCTAAGATTTTCTTAATTACCTTCTTTAGTGTTCTGTAGTTCTCATTGTAGAGGTCTTTCACCTCTTTTGTTAGATTGATTCCCAAGTATTTTATTTTTTTTGAGGCTATTGTGAATGGGGTAGTTATCCTAATTTCTCTTTCTGAAGATTCATCACTTATGCATAAAAATGCTTTGGATTTATGAGCATTGAATGTAACCTGCTACATTCCTGATTTCACTTATGAGTTCTAAAAGATTTCTGGTGGAATTTTTAGGTTGCTCTAAATATATAATCATGGCATGAGCAAACAGGGATAGTTTGAGTTCTTATTTTCCTATTCATATCCCTTTAATTTCTTTGGTCTGTCTCATTGCTCTGACTAGAGTTTCAAGGATGATGTTGAATAGAAGTGGCAAAAGAGGGCATCCCTGCCTTGTTCCAGGTTTTAGGGGGAATGCTTTCAGTTTTTCACCATTTAGAATGATATTGGCCATGGGCTTAGCGTAGATGGCCTTTAAAATGTTACTGAATGTCCCCACTATCCCTATTTTTTCTAGTGTTTTGAGCATGAAGGGATGCTATATTTTATTGAATGCTTTTTCTGCATCTATTGAAATAATCATGTGATTCTTAAATTTAAATCTGTTGGTATGGTGAATGAAATTATTGATTTCCAGATTTTGAACCAACGTTGCATCCCTGGGATAAAACCCTCTTGATCGTGTGCACTATCTTTTTAATATATTTTTGTATGCAATTTGCTAAAATTTTGTTGAGAATTTTTGCATCGATGTTCATTAAGGATATTGGTCTGAAATTTTCTTTCCTCAATGTATCTCTGTCTGGTTTAGGTATCAGGGTGATATTGGCCTCATAAATGAGTTTGGGAGGGTTCCCTCCTCTTCTATTTCATGGAATACTTTGAGGAGTATTGGAAGGAGCTCTTCTTTAAAGGTTTTGTAGAACTTGGCTGAGAACCCATCTGGTCCCGGACTTTTCTTTGTTGGTAGGCTTTTGATGACCTCTTCTATTTCATTGCTTGAAATTGATTTATTTCAGTTGTGTATTCCTCCTGGTTCAGTTTAGGTAATTCATATGTCTCTAGAAACTTGTTGATGTCTTTGAGATTTTCTGTTTCCCTTGAGTATAGGTTTTCAAAATAGCTTCTCATTATGCATTCTATTTCACTTGTTTCCATAGTGATATTTCCTTCTTCATTCCGAATTTTAGCAGTTTGATTTTCTCTCTCTTTCTCTTTGTTAGTGTGACTAAGGTTTATCAATTTTTGTTTATTTTTTCAATGAACCAACTCTTTATTTTAATTTTTTCTGTTGTTTCTTTTGCTTCAATTTCGTTGATTTCGCCTGTGATTTTAACTATTTCCTGTCTTCTACTACTTTTGGTGTTGGTCTGCTCTTCTTTTTCTAGGGCTTTGAGCTGTAGTGTTAAGTCATTTATTTGTTGATTTCTACTTCTTTTGTTGAATGCGCCCCAAGAAATAAATCTTCCTCTAAGTACTGCTTTCATAGTGTCCCAGAGATTTTGATATGATGGGTCTTTGTTCTTGTTTACATCTAAGAATTTTTTTATTTCCCTCCTGATGTCTTCTGTTATCCATTCATCATATAATAGCATATTATTTAATCTCCAGGTATTGGAGAAGTTTCTGTTTTTTAATTCTGTCATTTATTTCTAATTTCAATCCATTATGATCTGATAGAATACAAGGTAGTATCTGTATCTTCTATTTGCTAACAGTAGCTTTGTGGCATAAAATATGGTCTCTTTTAGGGAAGGATCCATGTGCTGCTGAGAAGAAAGTGTATTCATTCTTTGTTGGATGGTATATTCTATATATGTCAGTTAAGTCTAAATTGTTGATTGTTTTATTGAGATCTATGGATTCTTTATTCAATTCTTGTTTGGAAGATCTATCCAGTGGTGAGAGAGGTGTGTTAAAATTGCCTAGTATTATTGTGTTGTGGTCTATTTGATTTCTGGAATTGAGAAGGATTTGTTTGACATACATGTATGAGCCAATGTTCAGGACATAGATATTTATGATTATTATGTCTTGCCAATTTATGCTTCCCTTAAGCAGTATGTAATGTCCTTCTTTATCCCTTCTAACTAGTTTTGGCTTGAAATCCACATTATCTGAAATGAGGATGGATACTTCAGCTTTTTTGCTGTGTCTGTGTGCATGGTATGTTTATTCTGATCCATTCACCTTTAGTGTGTGTGTATCTCTTTCTATGAGATGAGTCCTTTGCAGGCAGCAAATTGTTGGATTTTTCTTTTCAATCCAATCTGCCAGTCTATGTCTTTTGATTGATGAGTTCAGGCCATTAACATTCAGCGTTATTATTGTGATATGATTTGTACTCCCAGTCATTTGACTGATTTTTTTCTTTTTTTGACATGATTTTGTTTCTCCTTTATTTGGCTATTCCTTTAGGATAATTCCTCCCTTTGCTGATTTGCTTCTTTGTTTTTCATCTCTTCCTCATGGAATATTTTGCTGAGAATGTTCTGTAATGCCGGCTTTCTTTTTGTAAATTCTTTTAGCTTTTGTTTATCATGGAAGGATCTTATTTTGTCATCAAATTTGAAAGTAAGTTTTGCTGGGTATAAGATTCTTGGTTGGCATCCATTTTCTTTCAGGGTTTGGTTAATGTTGTTCCAGGCCTTTCTAGCTTTTAGGGTATGGACTACAAAATCTGCTGATATTCTTATTGGTTTCCCCCTGAATGTAATTTGATTCTTTTCTCTCACGGCCTTTAAAATTCTGTCTTTATTTTGTATGTTAGGTATTTTCATAATAATGTGCCTTGTGGGTCTGTTGTAATTTTGTATATTTGGGGTCCTA
This sequence comes from Sciurus vulgaris, assembly GCF_902686455.1. NCBI lineage: Eukaryota > Metazoa > Chordata > Mammalia > Rodentia > Sciuridae > Sciurus > Sciurus vulgaris. Next base: position 87,153,048 of record NC_136471.1, on the reverse strand, counting down.
TAAGCCTCTTTTACCTGGTTTTCCATTTCATTCTTCAGATTTGGGAAATTTTTTGATACTATTTCATTGAATATGTTATTCATTCCTTTGGTTTATTTCTCTAAGCCTTCCTCAATCCCAATAATTCTTAAATTTGGACTCTTCATGATATCCCATAATTCTTGTAGATTCTGTTCATGATTTCTTACCATCTTCTCTGTTTGGTCAATTTTGTTTTCACGATTAAATATTTTGTCTTCAGTGACTGTGATTCTGTCTTCCAGGTGTTCTATCCTATTGGTTATGCTTTCTATGCAGTTTTTTACTTGGTTTATTGTTTCCTTTTTTCAAGGATTTCTGTTTTTTTTTTTTTCAGTACCTCTAACTCTTTAATGAAATGGTCTTTTGCTTCCCATATTTGCTCTTTTAACTGTTGATTGGTGCAATCATTTAATGCCTGCATTTGCTCTTTCATCTCCTTGTTTCCTTCCCTGATTGTTTTAATTACGTACATTCTGAGTTCCCTTTCTGACATTTCTTCTGATGTGCTGTCTTTGGGTTTTATTGATATAGTATCTAGGTTTGTTTGGGACATTTTCTTCCCTTGTTTTCTCAGATTGGTCAGATATCAGTGGACTCTGAGACATTGCAGATTTCCTCTGTTTGCTTAATGTGTCCCTGTAAATTTCCAGTATATCACCTCCCTGCCTTCAGTAGCCTGAAATCTTGGAGGAACTTGATAATTCAGTGGTGCTGAAGAATGCTGCTCCTAGCCCACTACTGGGTCCAGGGCTGGGGGCTGGTTCTTTGTGGAAATCCTCTCACTGGGCGGGCCTGCTCCAAGAAACTGACTGTGGACCCCGCCTGCCGCTGGAGGGAGCTGAGCTGCCCGGGAAGGACTCTCGCTGCCCTGCCCTGGTCCTGGAAGTCCCCTGCTGGCCGTGGCCTGCAGCTGGGTCCGGGGATTGCGGTTGGTTCTCTGCGGAAAAGCTCTCACTGGGCAGAACTGCTCTGAGAACGTGGCTGTGGAACCGGGCCTGTCGTGGGAGTGAGCAGGGCTGCTTGGGGAAGTCTCTGGCTGACCTGCCCTGGTCCCAGAAGCCACCTGTGGGCTGGCCCCGCCACTGGGTTCAGGGCTTGGGGTTGGCTCTGTGCATAAAAGCTCTCACTGGGCAGGCCTGCTCTAAGGAGCTGGCTGTGGATCGTGCCTGCCACCAGTGGGAGCTGGGCTGCTTGGGGAAGTCTCTCGCTGCCCTGCTCTGGTCCAAGAAGCCGCCTAGGGGCCAGGGCCCAACACTGGGTTCAGGACGTTGGGTTGGCTCTGTGCGGAAAAGCTCTCACTCAGCGGGCCTGCTCCTAGATGCTGGCTGTGGATCGCATCTGCAGCTGGAGAGAGCAGGGCTGCTTGGGGAAGACTCTTGCTGCCCTGCCCTGCTCCAAGAAGCTGCCCCCTGTCTGGGACTGCCACCCAGGCCAAACTTCACCCGGTGGGAGAGACTCACCTCGGGGCTCTGTGTTGGTCCGAGTCTTTCAATACCTCCCCTTCTTGAATCCTGAGTTTTGGAGTGACAGCAGATACAGTCACCCTCTAGTCTGCCATCTTGGATCTCTTGCAGCTGCAATTTTATGTGCTGCTTTTCTCAGGCATTTTGAACAGGAACATGATGCATCTTAAGGGAGCACATATATTTAGGTGCCCCAAGTTAGAGTAAGAAGTGGTGTTGTCAAGAAGGTCTTTCCCTAAAGCCCCATTGAAAATGTTAGGGTTAGAGTTAGGGTTAGGGAGGGGGGCAAGTATGGAGGAAGGAAGTACTGTATAGAGGGTAAAGAGGGGTGGGAGGGGTGGGGGGAAGGGAAAAAATAACAGAATGAATCAAACAACATTACTCTATGTAAATTTATGATTACACAAATGGTATGCCTTTACGCCATGTACAAACAGAGAAACAACATGTATCCCATTTGTTTACAATAAAAAAAAGAAAAAAAAAAAGAACATGAAGTAGCATCTCTCTGTGAAACTTCCATAGTGCTGTTGGTTCATGCTTATATTGAACTCTCAAATGAACTATTCTTTACAGATGCTTCTAAAGTGAAACTTACTTCCAAGTTCTGAAGTCTAGTTGTTTAATTGTAGTACAGAGACAAACCACAATTTGCACACTGGGAACTAAGTAAATTCCTCTATGTACAGGGCGCTTGCATAAACTTTTTTTTATTTGGAACTTTCTAGCTGTTTTCAGCAAGCACATTCAGCATGGTTCATTTTCTCTTCCCAAAGTCTCCTAAGAAGAATTGGGAACTTATTGCTGACATATGAGTGATCTTGGGAAACATTCTCTCTGGCTGAAATGTGAAAAGTGTACCGAAAAATACCTCCTGCACTTTTTTATGTTCCTTTTGTCAGATATTTTGGCTAGAAACACAGTGGTTCATAGGGAATACATGTCCCTAAGTGCCCTGACTTAGACTAAGTGATTGGTCCTCTCAAAAATGTCAATTGTCTTAAACTACATTGAAACCTAAGTAGTAACTTCTATGTCAAAACCCCCTCATTCTCTCAATTCCTTCTTGCAATGAACTGTTGTTCTGAGAAATCACATATACAGCCTAGTTGTACCTTTCCATTCCTACTGCAATATGAAGAATTAGAACTTCATATAGAAATATGAGTAAATTTCTGAAAACTCTTCTGTGAATTAACTTTGGATATCTTATTGGAAGATCTTTAAAACTTCCATTTCTATACTGCTTTTCTGTGGTGCTTTATAGTGTAATATTTTTGGTCTTAGCACAGGTCTGAGATAACCACAAGAATGGAAACACAGGTCCAAGGTGACCATAGAAAGAATGGAAAGTGGTACTGTAATGAATGAAAATTCACCAGACCCCAATTGAAGTCTAAGTAAGAAAATTTCAGTGAGGATCCACTTTTTTTTTTTTTTTTTTTGCAGTGTTCTGCGTACAATGAAAACCAATTTATATCGGACACATATGCTTCAAATCTGAGAAATTTCTCCAATGATCTGAAATAAATAATTGGTTCATGGTATTTCATCTATGGACATGTTATGGGCTGTTATGAAAATTAGGTCTGGCTGACCCTATTTTGTTCAGACATCTCACCTTGTGTGAAATTGTACCCCTTTCCTCATGAACCCACTCACATAGAAGTTAATATTTCCATCGCCTCACACACTTGCACCCTAACTACAATATCTTTGAACTACGTAGCCAATTCAAGCTTGCCTTCCTCAGTATATACAAAATGTAAAATTTCTGAGACCGTTCTTGTGAAATGTGTCTGCCTTTCCCCACCCCTTCTTTGTGGTTTTATGTTCTTAAGTTGCTCTCAACCTGCATTTGGAGTCAGAGGCTGAAGAACTGTTTGGTTTCTGTTCCCTTGTCCCTGGTAATAATAAATCTTTAGTCTTTAATCTTTAATCTAGTCTTTAGTCTTTAAATCTTTAGGAAAGAAGTTTTTATTTGGGTTTTTAGAATAATGCCCTAAGACACAAAACCTACTGGGCACAATAAGAAATAAATTAGATTAAGCAAAATTTCTACATACCTATAGCAAATAACTGGAAATGTTTCTAAAATGAATGTGCAATCCCTAAATCCCTAATTGAAAACTATGTATGGATTTCTCAGTAGAAATTGAATACCACTGCCATTTTCCAGTGAAAATAAACAACTGTGTACAAAGGGCATTATAGCTTCAAAACAGGTCTTGTCCCCATTGTCTGAAATGAACTGTTTTTTCATGTTCACTAATCTAGAAACAATCCACAAAATACAAAATGAGAATTCTATTAAATCATACAAGTGAAGTTGCCTATACATACTGTTTAATTTCTGCTCTTTCAGGTTTTCCTCAGAAAGCCCATCACACCAGGATTGAACACTTCCTCGTTACCAGCAGAAATTGGGTTGAAATACATGTTGTGTAGAATCACAAATGAACACCTTCAATGCCAAGGTAAGCAAATGGGTAGAAATCTATTAAAAAGGAAGTTAAATTTAAGAAGTATAAAAAATATACCAAGTTGCCACATCTATTTCCTGTCACTCTGACACTTGACACTTGACTTGAGTGGTAAGTAAAGTCACATTTCAGGGAGGCTAGTATCCTGTCTAGGGTGCCGCATACCTCTGGTACAGAAAAGGCCAAGTGAGAAAGGACAGGTAATCACAGAATTTTGAGAAGTTAGTAGGACCCTCATTAAAGAAAAGGCCGAATGAAAAATGATAAGAAATCACAGAACATTAAGAGATTAGTAAAAAAAAAAAATGGGTAACTCAAAATCTAAGGAAAAAAGCTTATTTATAGAAGTTGCTAAAATTATGCTTACTAAAACAGGAATTTCTGTTTTGTCTTCTCAGTTGAGATGTTTCTTTTATTTTGTACAAGAATGTTTTCCATGGTTTCCTGAGGAAGGTACTTTAAATTTGACTATATGGAAAGAAGTAGGGGATGAAATGACATTATATTATCAAAATCATGGAGCTGAAAGGGTCCCTGTTGATGCTTTTGCTCTTTGGAATCTTCTTAGAGATGCACTAGACCCAAATCATGAAATTATGCATCTTAGTGAACATACCTCTACTCCAGAAGAGGCTTCTCCAGAGGAAATGCCTTTGTTCAAATCCTCTTCTATGATAAAAATTACCAGGCTACCTCCTCCTCTGAGAGTTCATCTGACTCACAGAAGGAAGATAGGGAGTCACTTTCTCCACAAGATAAACTAGATTTAGAGGAGGTGGCTGCTAAATATCATAATGAGCACCGGCCACTGGGCTGTTAAAGCAGTAGCCACTGCACCACCGATACCAAAGCCAAGGAAAAAAACATCAAACTCCAACTAAGGTAGGATTTCTGGGAGCTATTACTGAGGCTCCTGCCCAAGGTGATACTTCTTTTTCTTTCCATGTAGCACCAGAAAAAATTTCAGACTAACCCACCCTATAATTATCTGGGAAAAATTATTGATACTTGTAATATAAAAGTGTCAAGGTAATTGTGGAATGGTCATTCTTTTTATATTAAATGTGTTCATGTTTCCCAGGTGTACAAGCATTTAAAGCAAAAAATTTATCAGGCTGCTGTACTCCAAACTAAACTTGTCTGTAATGGTAATTTTAAACTTGGCAAAATAACAAATTTTATTGGGGACTTGTGTGTTATCTATCATTTAATGTTGTGTTATAGGCCCCGTTCTGTTTCTGCTCCCATTCCCCTGCAAATGTAGACTACAGCAGGCTCAGCGAGGGACTAACCTGAGACTAAAGAAAAAAAAGTGTCCATTTTAAACTTCTCCTGGACTGCAATACAGAACTAGGTCACTCTCTCTCTCTCCCTCCCTCCCGCTCAGCCCTTCTCTCTGCCTTCCTCTTTCTCACTCTCTCATGCTATAATCAATGGTTATTATCATTTTTTCTTCTAGGATTCTTGTTTTGTTTTGTTTTTCTTAAATGCTATATTTTTTGAGCTCACAATTTTGATCCTACATATCTACGTTAATGATTTGTTGGTCAGTTCTAATTTTTTTATCCAACTTTAGAGTTATTTTTGAACATCTTTTACATTGCAATGGAGATAAATGTTACAAGGCCTTTGCTTTTCTGTTATGTGTATATCCTGTTGCCTGATGTCATTTGTCTATGTACATGATATTTAAAATAAGCATACAGAAAATTAAAATTTAAAAAATGGATCCAAATACTTTTAATTCATGTGATTTAGAAAGGTTCCAAGTATGAAAATACATTTAGTAAAAGAAAAAATGTTTCTGGGTAAGAAAGTGCTTATGTGATTAAATACATGAGGGTCTAAGTAAGTGCTAAGAAAGTCAGTGTAAGTAAAGGACAAATTTCAACAAGTTTGTGTGTAACTAAGTTGGTTATATGTATGTGAGACTATCAATTAAAGCCATTTAAGGTTTTTCCCTAAGGTCAAATACTATTGTACTTATATAAAACTAAGGTTTAATCTATATATTAAGCTGACAAGGATTTCTTTGGAACACTGATTTGCTTTTAACATTTTGTCTGTTAAATTTTATTCTTTAGAGAAATTAATCTTAAAAAATTGGGACTTGTACAATTATAGTTAAACGACAAATGTTAAAATATTATACTATGTTGGAGTCTGAGTTTTTTTAAAAAACTAAACTTAGTTAATATAAAACATTAATGTAATTTTGGTGCTATTACTCTTCTTTGTATATTTAAAGGTGTTTCTATTTTCCAGATATACAAGTCTTTTAAGCAGAAAATCTGAAAGAATGTTTTTATCAAACTGTTGTTCTCCAAAGTAAACCGTAATAGATGATGACTCTCCATTGTGGATTCCTGATTGACTGATTCAACATCTTGAGCCCTCAAAGCAGAAGGAGGATTCCTCCCTAGCCATATCCACCATTCCTCTACACCCTAGGTGATAGACTACTGATCAATTTGCTAAACATTTTCATGTTATTTAAATATTTCTAAAACTAAGAAAACTTATTCTATACAATGTGATCATTGAATTTTATCTAATTGTATTAATTCCTCATTTCCAAAAAAAAAAGAAAACTATACTGTTCTTTTGATAGTACATCAGCCATCATTTGTGATGTTACCCTGATGCTAAAAGAAGATTGGTTTGATGATCCAGGAACTGAAGTGCTTCAGCAACTTAATGAGCTTATGAGACCTAAATGTTTTGTAGCTGCCTTAATTTGGGGAATAACAACATTAATAAGTATAATTACTTCTTTGGTTGTATCTACTACTGCTTTAGTTCAAGAAATACATTCAGCCTCTCATGTAAATGATTTGTCTCATATCTCTGGTTTTAGCAATTCAGGAAAAGATGGACAAAAAATTAGAAAAATGCATCAATGCCCTAAAGGAAGCTATTCTTTATATTGGCAATCAAGTTCAAAATATAGAAACTCAAATGACTTCTAGATGTCATGCTTATTATAAGTTGGTTTTTATTAACCCTTTAAAACATAATAAGGAAGGAACCTCATGACAGCAAGTACAAACTCATTTAAAGGGAGTTTGGAATAATTTCAATATAGTCCCTGATATTAATATTTTACAAAATAAAATTGAAGATTTATCTCAAGATCATTTACAAATGTCCCCTACTGGTAATTTGGCACTAGAAATTTATTAAAATAGCAATAGTAAAATTGGAAATAGCACCTTTTTGACATGTATTCAAATTGAAATAGGGATATTTTGTGTTCTTATATTGTTATTTCTCTTTCCAGTCATCTTCCGTCTAATTTGGAAAAATATCCATAATCTACATACTGAAATTGAAACCATCAAATTAAAAAATACGAAATAAAATAAAAAAGAGGGAAATGCCAAGTCTATTTCCAACCACTCCAACATTTGACATGGCTCTGTTGGAGTAGAGGATCCAACAATTGACATGGTCTGTTGAAATAGAGGACTCAACACTACACGATTCTGTTGATTGTCCTCCCTCTTGGGGGGCATAGGAATGGCATGTCTCCATGTGTAGTTCCTTTTTAATATTAATAATCAGTATATCATTAGAAACTTATTGGAAAAACATTGGGAAGCTTTTACTGTATTGGGACACAAAATAGTTCACAATAAAAATTTGGCAGTAATACACAGATAAGATATATGAAAATAAACAATTGTGGCTGTGCTTGAGTTTAAAGGAGACTGTGATTGCTTTAGTATAATAATAGATGGATAAAGTGGCATTCCTCTGAGCTTGGATGTGGTGTTTACCCTTTGTTTCTTTTCTAGTTTTAATAGTTGATTCTAGAGATACTTTGCATAATGAAAACTTTTAGGTTAGTAATAAATATAATTTGTATTTTTCCTATGTTTATTCTAATTCTTCAAGAATCAGAATAAGATTGTAGTCTGCCATTATATGAATTAGTATAGACTAAATATCAATTATAAGTTGATTTCTTTGCCCTTTAATAGTAGTAAAAACTTTTCACTGTTAAACACTAGATTTCATGGTGGGGGTAGCTTCTCAGAAAATCTAGTGATGTGTTTATTCTGAAGGTTAAAGGCTGGCAGATTGTTGTGCCCTCAGTTTAGCTGGGAGACATGTTTGTTTCAGTTTATCTGGGAGATGAGGTTGTTTTAATCTAGCTGGGAAATAAGGTTATTTTGGTCTGGGCTGTCATACAGAGAGAACGTGTACTTTGAGAAGAAGCACAGGTTGTACTTTTGAAGGTTTTCCTTATTTTAAACTAACCATAAAATGATATAATCATTACTAAAGAAAAATATCTATAAAAAGGCTGGCAGAAAAAATAAAGACAAATTCAGCCTCAGAACACTTGGTGTCTCTGTGTGCTGTTTCTCCACCACGAGGACACCTCCCATCCACATAGGACCCCTGACTCCTGCTAGGGCTGGACTCAGGCAGAGGTTTCAGCCATAGATAGAATATTAGCTGGTATAGTGAATACCAAGAGGATTTCATCAAGAGTGAAGGTGTTGCAAAGAGAAGGTTTAGACATAGGAAAGAAAAAGCCTGGATATATGGGATCTCTTTCCATTTCCCCTAGTGCTCATAGAAGTTAAAATACCCATAAGAATATTGGGATCTATGGTACCCTTCAGTGACTATTTGGAATCATTACCAAGAATACAGGCGATCCAAGATGGCGGACTAGAGGGTGACTGCATCTCCAGTCGCTCCAGAACCCAGGATTCAAGACTGGTAGGCATTGAGAGAATTGGACTAAAATGGAGCCACAGGGTGAGTCTCCCCCACCTGGTGAAGCGCTTCCCCGGGCCTCAGGCCCGGATTCGGGTGTCTTATTAGAGTAGGGTAGGGCAGCTACAGTCTTCCCGAGGCAGCCCTGCGCACTCCGGCAGTGTGCTCCTCCCACAGGGCCAGATTCTCCAGCATCTCGGAGCAGGTCCCCCAGTGAGAGCCTTCCTGCACAGAACCAAGCTTCAAGTCCCTGAACCAGGGCAGCGAGTTCCTGCCCGCAGGTTGCTTCAGGGACCAGGACAGGGCAGCCAGGGACTTCCCCAAGCAGCCCGCAGCCCGGCCCCCTCTGGCGGGAAGTGCCTTTCCAGGCTAGCTTCTCAGAGCAGACCACCCAGTGAAAGCCTTTCTACACAGAGCCAGCCACAAGTCCCCAAGTCAGCAGAGACCTCTGCCCTGCAAGCAGCCTCTGAGACCAGGGCAAGGCAGCCAGAGACTTCTGGAGGCAGACCTGCCCCCCGGCTCCCCCCCTGCAGGCTTTTTCCACGGGGTGATCCAAGATGGCGGACTAGAGGGTGACTGCATCTCCAGTTGCTGCAGAACCCAGGATTCAAGAAGGGGAGGCATTGAGAGACTTGGACTAAAATAGAGCCACGGGGTGAGTCTCCCCCACCCTGTGAAGCGCTGCCCGGGCGGCAGGTCAGGATTCAGGTAGCTAATTAGAGTAGGGTAGAGCAGCTAGAGTCTTTCCCAGGCAGCACTGCGCACTCCATCGGTGGGCTCCTCCCACAGGGCCAGATTCTCCAGCATCTCGGAGCAGGCCCCGCAGTGAGAGCCTTCCTGCACAGAACCAAGCTTCAAGTCCCTGAACCAGGGCGGCGAGTTCCTGCCCACAGGTTGCTTCAGGGACCAGGACAGGGCAGCCAGGGGCTTCTCCAAGCAGCCAGCAGCCCGGCCCCCTCCGGTGGGAAGCACCTTTCCAGGCTAGCTTCTCAGAGCAGGCCCCCAGTGAGAGCCTTTCCACACAGAGCAGGCTCCAAGTCCTGGAACCAGTAGCGGGCTAGGGGCAGCTTTCCTTGGAAGCACTGCATTATCAAGTTACTCCAAGACTTCAGGCTATTGAAGGCAGGAAGGTGATACACTGGAAATCTACAGGGACACTAAGCCAATAGAAGAATTGTGCAATATCACAAAGTCCCACTGACATCTGACCAATATGAGAAAACAAGGGAAGAAAATGTCCGAAAAAAACCTAGATACTACATCAATAAAACCCAATGACAGCACAGCAGAAGAAATGTCAGAAAGGGAGTTCAGAATGTACATAATTAAAACATTCAGGGAAGCAAATGAGGAGATGAAAGAGCAAATGCAGGCATTAAATGATCACACCAATCAACAGTTAAAGGAGCAAATACAGGAAGCAAGAGATCATTTCAATAGTTAGAGATATTGAAAAAAAAAAAAACAGAAATCCTTGAAATGAAGGAAACAATAAACCAAGTTAAAAACTCCATAGAAAGCATCACCAATAGGAGAGAACATCTGGAAGACAGAACCTCAGATATTGAAGAAAAAATATTTAATCTTGAAAACAAAGTTGACCAAACAGAAAAGATGGTAAGAAATCATGAACAGAATCTACAAGAATTATGGGATAACATGAAAAGGCCAAATTTAAGAATCATTGGGATTGAGGAAGGCTTAGAGAAACAAACCAAAGGAATGAACAATCTATTCAATGAAATAATATCGGAAAATTTCGCAAATCTGAAGAATGAAATGCAAAACAAAGTACAAGAGGCTTATAGGACTCCAAATATACAAAATCACAACAGACCCACATCAAGGCACATTATTATGAAAATACCTAACATACAAAATCAAGACAGAATATTAAAGGCTGCGAGAGAAAAAAATCAGATTACATTCAGGGGGAAACCAATAAGAATATCAGCCGGTTTTTCAATCCAGACCCTAAAAGCTAGAAGGGCCTGGAACAATAATTACCAAGCCCTGAAAGAAAATGGATGCCAACCAAGAATCTTATACCCAGCAAAACTTACTTTCAGATTTGACAATGAAATAAGATCCTTCCATGATAAACCAAAGCTATAGGAATTTACAAAAAGAAAGCCAGCATTGCAGAACATCCTCAGCAAAATATTCCATGAGAAAGAGATGAAAAACAACGATGCAAATCAGCAACGGGAGGAACTAGCCTAAAGGAATAGCCAAATAAATGAGAAACCAAATCATGTCAAAAAACAAAAATGAGTCAAATGACTGGGAATACAAATCATATCACAATAGTAACCCTAAATGTTAATGGCCTGAACTCATCAATCAAAAGACATAGATTGGCAGAATGGATTAAAAAGAAAAATCCAACAATTTGCTTCCTGCAAGAGTCTCATCTCATAGAAAGAGATACCCATAGACTAAAGGTGAAAGGATAGGAAAAAACATACCCTGCACACGGACACAGCAAAAAAGCTGAAGTATCCATCCTCATTTCAGATAATGTGGACTTCAAATCAAAACTAGTCAGAAGGGGAAAAGAAGGACATTACATACTGCTTAAGGGAAGCATAAATCAGCAAGATATAACAATCATAAATATCTGTCCCGAACATTGGCTCATCCATGTATGTCAAACAAATCCTTCTCAATTCCAGAAATCAAATAGACCACAACACAATAATACTAGGTGATTTTAACACACCTGTCTCACCACTGGATAGATCGTCCAAACAAAAATTGAAAAAGAAACCATAGATCACAATAACACAATCAACAATTTAGACTTAACTGACATATAGAATATACCATTCAACAAATAATGAATACACTTTCTTCTCAGCAGCACATGGATCCATGTCATATGCCACAGAGCTATTGTTAGCAAATACAAAAAGATAGAGATACTACCTTGTACTCTATCAGATCCTAATGGATTGAAATTAGAAATAAATGACAGAATAAAAAACAGAAACTTCTCCAATACCTGGAGATTAAATAATACACTATTATATGATGAATGGATAACAGAAGACATCAGGAGGGAAATAGAAAAAAATTTAGAAGTAAATGAGAGCAAAGACACATCATATCAAAATCTCTGGGACAGTATGAAAGCAGTACTTAGAGGAAGATTTATTTCATGGGGCGCATTCAACAAAAGAAGTAGAAATCAACAAATAAATGACTTAACACTACAGCTCAAAGCCCTAGAAAAAGAAGAGCAGACCAACACCAAAAGTAGTAGAAGACAGGAAATAGTTAAAATCAGAGCCGAAATCAACGAAATTGAAACAAAAGAAACAATCGGAAAAATTAACAAAATAAATAGTTGGTTCTTTGAAAAATAAACAAAATTGATAAACCCTTAGCGACACTAACAAAGAGAAAGAGGGAGAAAACTCAAATTACTAAAATTCGGAATGAACAAGGAAATATCACCATAGACACTAGTGAAATACAAAACATAATTAGAAGCTATTTTGAAAATCTATACTCCAACAAAACAGAAAACCTCGAAGACATCAACAAGTTTCTAGAGACATATGAATTACCTCTACTGAACGAGGAGGACATACACAACTAATAAATCAATTTCAAGCAATGAAATAGAAGAGGTCATCAAAAGCCTACCAACAAAGAAAAGTACAGGTCCAGATGGGTTCTCAGCCGAGTTCTACAAAACCTTTAACTAAGAGCTCATTCCAATACTTCTCATAGTATTCCATAAAATAGAAGAGGAGGGAACCCTCCCAAACTCATTCTATGAGGACAATATCACCCTGATACCTAAACCAGACAGAGACATTTCAAGGAAAAAAAAATTTCAGACCAATATCCTCAATGAACATCGACACATCTCAACAAAATTTTAGCAAATCGAATACAAAAATATATTAAAAAGATAGTGCACCATGATCAATTGGGTTTTATCCCAGGGATGCAAGGTTGGTTCAACATCCGGAAATCAATGAGTGTCATTCACCATATCAACAAACTAAAAGTTAAGAATCACATGATTATTTCAATAGATGCAGAAAAAGCATTCAATAAAATATAGCATCCCTTCATGCTGAAAACACTAGAGAAAATTGGGGTAGTGGGAACATTCCTTAACATTGTAAAGGCCATCTACAATAAGCGTATGGCCAATGTCATTCTAAATGGTGAAAAACTGAAAGCATTCCCCTAAAAACTGGAGCAAGGCAGGGATGCCCTCTTTCAACTCTTCTATTCAATATCATTCTTGAGACTCTAGCCAGAGCAATTAGACAAACCAAAGAATTTAAATGGATACGAATTGGAAAAGAGGAACTCAAACTATCCCTGTTCACTGATGACATGATTATATATTTAGAGGAATCTGGAAATTCCACCAGAAAACTCTTAGAACTCATAAGTGAATTCAGTAAAGTAGCAGGTTACAAGATCAATGCTCATAAATCCAATGCATTTTTATACATAAGTGATGAATCTTCAGAAAGAGAAATTAGGAAAACTACCCCATTCACAATAGCATCGAAAAAAATAAAATACTTGGGAATCAATCTCAGAAAAGAGAAGAAAGAACTCTACAATGAGAACTACAGGACACTAAAGAAAGAAATTAAAGAAAACCATAGAAGATGGAAAGATCTCCCATGTTCTTGGATAGGCAGAATTAATATTGTCAAAATGACCATACTACCAAAAGTGCTATACAGATTCAATGCAATTCCAATTAAATTCCCAATGATGTACCTTACAGAAATAGAGCAAGCAATTATGAAATTCATCTGGAAGAATAGGAAATCCAGAATAGCTAAAGCAATCCTCAGTAGAAAGAGTGAAGCAGGGCGTATCGCAATACCAGATCTTCAACTCCAGTACAAAGCAATAGTAACAAAACCGGCATGGTATTGGTACCAAAATATACAGGTAGATCAATGGTACAGAATAGAGGACATGGACACAAACCCAAATAAATACAATTTTCTCATACTAGACAAAGGTGCCAAAAATATGCAATTGAGAAAAGATAGCCTCTTCAACAAATGGTGCTGGGAAAACTGGAAATCCATATGCAACAGAATAAAATTAAATCCCTATTTCTCACCCTGCACAAAACTCAACTCAAAATGGATCAAGGACCTCGGTATCAGACCAGAGACCCTGCAATTTATAGAAGAATAAGTAGGTCCAAACCTTCAACTTGTTGGCTTAGGATCAGACTTCCTTAACAGGTCTACCATAGCACAAGAAATAAAAGCTAGAATCAACCACTGCGATAGATTCAAACTATAAAGCTTTCTCTCAGCAAAGGAAACTATCAGTAATGTGAAGAGAGAGTCTACAGAGTGGGAGAATATCTTTGCTACTCATACTTCAGATAGAGCACTAATTTCCAGAATCTATAAAGAACTCAAAAAACTCTACACCAAGAATACAAATAATCCAATCAACAAATGGGCTAAGGAAATGAACAGACACTTCACAGAAGAAGATCTACAAGCAATCAACAGATACATGAAAAAATGTTCAACATCTCTAGTAATAAGAGAAATGCAAATCAAAACTACCCTAAGATTTCATCTCAACCCAATTAGAATAGCGATTATCAAGAACACAAGCAACAATAGGTGTTGGCGAGGATGTGGGGAAAAAGGTACACTCATACATTGCTGGTGGGGTTGCAAATTAGTGCAGTCACTCTGAAAGCAGTATGGAGATGCCTCAGAAAGCTTGGAATGGAACCACCATTTGACCCAGCTATCCCACTCCTTGGTCTATACTCAAAGGACTTAAAATCAGCATACTACAGAGATACAGCCACATCAATGTTCATAGCTGCTCAATTCACTATAGCCAGATTTTGGAACCAACCTAGATGCCCTTCAGTTGATGAATGGATAAAGAAACTGTGGCATATATATATATATACAATGGAATATTACTCCACCATGAAGAATGATAAAATTGTGGCATTTGCAGGCAGAAGGATGAAATTGGAGGATATCATGCTAAGTGAGATAAGCCTATCTCAAAAAACAAAAGGATGAATGATCTCGCTGATAAGCAGATGAGGACATATAAGGGGGGGTAGGAGGGGTTAGCATTAGGGTTAGGGTTAGGTTTAGGGTTAGGGATAAGGAGGGTGGTAAGAATTGAGGAAGGAAGGAATGTATAGAGGGACAAGAGGGGTGGGAGAGGTGGGGGGGAATGGAAAAAAATAACAGAATGAATCAAATAGTATTGCCCTATGTAAATTTATGATTTTTAATTAAAATAAATAATTTAAAAAAAAGAATACAGCATGGGGCTGGGGTTATAGCTCAGTCGGTATAGTGCCTGCCTCAGAAGCACGAGGCCCTGGGTTCAATACCCAGCACCACAAAAAAAAAAAAAAAAAAAACCAAAAAACACAATACAGCATGGTCAAATTTTATTACAACAATGAATAAGCTTTTTTAGTTTAAGGTCTGTTGTAAGGTGCAGGGACTCTAAATTAGCCAAGAGGCATCCCAGAGGGCTATGGATGTGGATTAAGGTGAGCCACCCATTGTGAGAGTGGATTAGATGAATATAGATGTGAGGCATCCCCCAGTCTCTAGGGAAATACCTGAGTAAAGGATGAGTTACCATAGGGGGCCATCACCACCACTAGGTAAGTTTCAAGTCTTATCCTGGCAAAGACTGTAAGGTACCTGGGTGCTCCAGTCCAGGGGGCTTTTGTAGAAAATGAGTCTTAGACATGAGATTAGCTCTAGCAAGGGATAGGAAAGAATCCTCCATTTACCAGGAGGTCTGCACCAGCAATCAGTATAAGGATTCAGCCTTAGTTGCAAGAACTATGGCTGGGGATTCCCTGACCTACAGAGAGCCTTGCCAGGCAATCAATGCTCACTTCCCAGTTTTTGCTGGTCATTTAACCAAAAACCAGGGAAGGAGCTACTTACCAAATGAGGCCAGTGTTGGGATGTGAAGAAGATCACCTAATGAGATGGAAGTCTGGTCTCTGGAGAAGATCAGATTGAGTCCCAGGGTAGCTCACACCCTTAAAAGGGAGCAGCAGGCTGCTTCCAAGGAGCCTGGGTCCTAGGGAAACTCAAACCCTCAGAGTAAGGGGAGCAAGGATGCTGGGGAGTCTGATCTGAGTTATGGCACCAAATGAAAGGAAAGTGAAATGCAGACAAGCAACTCAGAAACCAGGCAGAGGGATCCACACAGAGAAAGTGTATATGCCAGTCAGAGTCTGACAAATACCATCATTCAAAAAGATGAGAGAGGGCAAGGAAAATCTAACTCTGGGGCATTTTCCAGGGTTATTTGTGTAGGCTTACATGAGCTGTCCATGTGAAACCCTCAGGTGAACTTTTCCTATTAAATCTCTGGGTGGGAAATTCCTAGGAACTGCCTGCGTAAAGTCTTGTAGTTTGCTATCCTAGTATGAAATGCATGTGTGAGGCTTTGTGGTAAGCCCTTAGGAGGACAAAGGGATGTTTCACCTAAGTTGGTTAACAGGTGATGAGGAGGACGAGGTGCTATCTGCTAACTTTCGTTTTGTCTGCAAATGCTTCTCTAGGGCAGTAAAGCAAAATTTGGATGGTGAGCTACCTGCTAACTTTTGTTTTCTTTGCAAGTACCTCTCTATGGCAGGAAGATGAAACTTGTTTTATAAAATGGCAATAAGAACTTAAAATGTTTTCACAGATGTTAAGCTATAGATGTTATATAAGCCATCTTAAAATTGCATTCATCGGGTCAAAATGAACACTCACACTAATGGGGTGAAATGAAGAATGTAAACATGGTACTGCAAAAAGGAATGATCCCAAACTCCCTCTTTGAGAATTGTTTGAACCTGCCTGTAGAACCTTCCTGTTGAGTTCCACTGCTCCCTTTTCAAGCTGTTTTCAAATACCACATATTCTGTCAAAATATTCGCTTGTCCTTATGGGTCAGAACAGTTTGTAGTATTGGTAATGGAAGATGAGACAGTTACTAATTTGGTATTTGAAAATGAATCATGAATCTGCTCCAGAAGCTCCCAACTATTATTTTTTCATTGATACCCATACAAGCTGGCTTTAATGGATTGATTTGAAGCTTGTGAATCTGGTGCTGCAATAGGAGACAATTCCCTATGCCCTTATTGATTGTTAGAAACTACATCAGGAACCCTACCATTTCATTCTCCTGCTATGAATATTTTTCAATGGCACGTTTTCAGCAATAATAAGCAATGACACTAATGTTTCAAATGAAAATTGTGCACCCAATAAGGAAACAAGAAATGATTTCCAATATCCAATATACCAAAACTTGAGAATTAAGTTTGAAGTCACTATGTTACTATGTTTTACTGGTACTCCTAATAAGTTGCTTTCAAACTATACATATTTGATTATAATGAGAACTGTCTCCGACAGGGCCCATAAAAAGAATGTGCACCAGGTCCTATACAGAGAAAGAGTTTCTAATGCTATTTTTTTTTATTTAAGTGAGAACATTCTGCTGCTCAGATAGGCCATATTCAAACTTCACTTATGCCTCTATAATCACTATTAGCCTTAATCAGCATAAAATAAATAATAAACTCAGTACTGTAACAAGGGAAAATTCCCTATACCATTTTTGAGAACGATGTTTGAAACTCCCTGTCTATGGAAGTTTCCTGACTCTACTGTTTCGCTGCACCTTTTACAGGTCATTTTCAAATTGCACATATGGAGCTGTAAGGAGAATTGACCATATTGGGTCCATTTGGATAACGTTGTTGTCACACCTAGGGCAACACCTAGCAACATTGTTACTACACCAAGGACAAACTACCAAAACCCTTTCTACTAATTAAATGACAAACTGCCTCTGGAAACTCCCTGCCAAATGAGTTTCAGTACTGTTCATTCAGGTTGAGTTAATTTGAACAAATTTGGCCACAATAAATATTTACCCAGCTGGGCAGAAACTAAGAATTATAATTTGCTATTCAAACAAAGGACAATACCTGATACCTCTTTTGAGAATAAAATTTGATCAGGCTCTTGAACCTCTAGATCACTTCCTTTTCCCTGATTCTCCTTTAATCTGTTTTTAAACTGAACGTATTTGTCCAAATGAGTACTGGCCCTAAAGGCATGAAATAAATTTTGTGAATCTGGTAATATGTGGGTCAATTCCCAATGTTTTTGTTGGCAACTATGTTTGAACTTACATCTTGAAGATGTTTCATTGCTACTCTTTCAAGATGTTTATAAACTCAATGTATTTAGCCATTATGAGCACTAGTCTTAATGGGCCTATGTGAAAATTGTGAACCTGCTGCTTTAACAGACTATTCTCTCATCCCCCTATGTGAATAATATTTTTAACTTTCTTTGGAAGCTTCCTGTCAATACAACTTCATTGTGGCTCCTATAAGCTGTCTTCAAATTATACATATTCACACACACAAAAAAAACCTCACTGGCATCAATGAACTGAAATGAAAAATGGGAACCTGGTACTGCAATGAGGGACAATTCCCAGAATCATCATTGAGAATTAAATTTGAACCTGAACCTCACTGACTACCATTTCTTTACTGTTCCTTTAGGCTATTTTCAAATCATATGTATTACTTCATAATGAACATAGGTTCTAATGGTTCTAAATGAAAAGTGTGAATCTGACCCTGCAATGGGGAAAAATTCTAAATACTGTATGTATGAACTGCATGAGAACCTGCCTTTAAGACATACCTGATACTTACATTTCACTGTTGTTCTTATGTTTTTTCAAATGGCAAATGTTGGCCATAGTCAGCATAGTATCTAATGGATCAAGTTGAAGAATGCAAAACTGGTGCTGAAAAATGAAACAATTTTCTAAGCCCTTTTGTGAATTAAGTTTGCAACTCCCTCTGAAACCTCTCTGCCTCTATCTTTTCACTGTTGATCCTACAAGTTGTTTACAGATTGCAAATATTCAGCCAAACCTGGTGCTACAATGGAGGATACTTTCCCTTGACATAACTGTGAACTAGGTATTAGCTTGCCTTTACAAATTCCAAAGTATTTGTGTTTCACTGTTGTTCCTCTAAGCCCTTTCTAAATTGCATATATTCAGCCATAATGATCATAGGCCCCAATCACTGAATTAAAAATATGAACCATATGCTGTAATGGAAGACAAGTCACTAAATCCCCTTTGTGATTTAAGTTTGACAGTTCCTCATGGATTTTCCTGCCACTAACATTGACTTATTACTGAAGTGAAAAATGTACATGCAGTATTGCAACAAGGGACAATTCCCAATGCTCTGTTTCAGAATTATGTTTCACGCAACCTCTGGGTGCTCCCAGACAGTATGCTTTTATTGCAAGCCCTACAACTTGTTTTAATACTGAACATATTTTGCTATAATGATCACTTGCCCTAAGGGTCCCATTAAAAGAATGTGCACTTGGTCCTGTATAGGTGAACAATTCCCAATGTCCTTTCTGCTATTTGGAAAACTTCCTCTGGAAAATCCTATGCAGTTGCATTTAAATACTGTTCCCACAGTCAATTTCAAACAGAACATGTTAGAAATTATAAGCACTGACCTTCATGGACTCCAGTGGAAAATGTGAACCTGGTCATGCAATGGGAATCAATTGTTAATGCTGCTTTGTCAATTAAATTTGAAACTTTATGTGAAACCTCCTTGAAACTACCATTTCTCTCTTGCTGTTTCAAGTAATTTTAAAACTGCAACTATCATGCCAAAATGAGCACTGGCACTAATGTTCAAAAAGAAGAATATGAAGATCAGACTAAAACAAGGGATAATTCATATTGCCCTCTTGAATTAAATATGAACCTGTCTCTGGAACTTCCCCGCCAGATGAGTTTCACTGTTGTTTCTTCAACCACTTTTCAGACTGCAAGTATACTGCCAAAATGATCACTGTTCCTAAAGGATATAAATAATTTTGTGAATCCGATATTATAATAAGGAACAATTTCTAATAGTCTCTTTGAGAATTAATATTGATTCTGCCAGTGATAGCTAGTTCCACTACTGTTTCTTTGATGGTCATAAAAGCTGGATAAAAATTGCATTTAGTTGTCCATTATGAACTCTGTCTCTAATAAGCTTATCTGAATAGTGTGAATCTGATGTTGTACAGGGACACAATTACTTAACTGTCCCTTTTTTGTCAGCTTTTTCTTTGCTGTGATCAAAAGACCTGACAAGAACAATTTTAGAAGTGGAAACATTTATTTGGGTTTCATGATTTGAGAAATCTCAATCTATTGGCAGCCAAATCCATTCCCAGAAACCTGAGATGAGGCACAACATTGTGAAAGAAGTGTGTGATAGAGGAAAGCAACTCAAGACATAGTACCAGGAAGGAACAGACAGACTAAGCTAAGTTTACAAGAGAAAAAATACGTATGCCTCAAGGACATTTCTCAGTGACCCAATTTCATTAGCCATACTCAACCTGCCTAGAGTTACCACTCAGTTAACCCTATCAGTGATTATGTTAAGGTTCTCATAAGGTAGCCATTTCACTGCTAAAATTTCTTGCATTATCTCACACATGAACTTTGGGGGGACACCTAATATCTAAACCATAAAAAGAGCATTATAGTTATTTATAGTGTTTTGGCTCATTTCAAAACATAATACATATAAGGAATTTGATTTCAATCCCCATCCCTGCTTCCCTTCCTTAAATTAAATTAAATTTAGGAGAGCCACCTATTCCTCTCCTCTTCTTTTTTGATATTGCCTTTACTCCCCCATTTATGTGTTTTTAATTGGAATGTTCTATATAGACACAAAGTTGTAACTATTCATAATACATTTATATATGTAAATAACATGATATTGTTAAATTCTTTCTATATTTCTTTTTCCTATCCCATCTTTCTTCTCTCTTGTTCTCCTTCTTCCACTCCACTGATCTACCCTCTGTTTTTATGATATATTATCCCCTGCCCCACCACCTTCCCTTTTTTTTTTCTGTAGCTTCCACATGTGAGAGAAAATATTGAACTCTTAATTTTCGGCAAATGGCTTATATCACTTACCATAATTTTCTCCTCTTCCATTCATTTACCAGAAAGTACCACTATTTCATTCTTATTTATTGCTCAGTAAAATTCCATTGTGCATATAACCACATTTTCTTTCATTTGATGGGAAACTGAGTTGATTGTGTAATATGGGTATTGTGACTTGTGCTGCTAACAGTATATCATTATACTGATTTTAGTTATTATGGATAAATACCAAAGGTAGTGTTAGCTGGATCATATGGTGTTTCCATTCATATTTTTTTGAGGAATCTCCACATTGCTTTCCATGGTGGCTATATTTATTTACAGCACTACCAGCAATGTATAAGTATAAATTTTCCCTTTCATTGCTTGTATTCTTGATAATTGCCATTCTAACTGAAGTGAGATAAAAGCTTAGTATAATTTTGATTACATTTCCTGCCGGGGACCAGCCCAAGCAGCAGAGTCCAGGGGTCCTTGATGGCCTGAAATATAAAAGCCCCGAGTGATTAGGCGGCGCAGCGTCGGCAATGGACAGCAACCACACAGACTCAGGTCAGTGTTAGGTTGCTGACAAGTTTATTGAATTCACCAGCAATTTTTATACCCTTTACAAACTTACTAAGAATAAAGGAGGGAGTTTCAAGGGCATAGATAACAGAAGAAGGATTTGGGCATTTAGCCAACAGGCGTCATCTGGTAATATCTTATCTTTATTATATTTCCTAAGTAACATTAAACAAATATAATGAATTTATTTTGACCCGACACCTTCAGAACATAGCTTAGATGTGGAAATATTATTCAAAGTCTAACTTTTCCTTGACCTATATTTGACACTGCCACTTAAGTTATAGACTAGCTGATACTCAGTCTTTGTAGTCTGATATTGGTTTTTGTGGTTCTCTAGGCCAGTGTCTTCTTAGATATAAGGGGGGATCAAAGTGTATGTTTTTAGTAGGTTTTCTTTCTGGGAAAACTGGGGCCTGCCTTTGATCTGAAAAGTTTATCCTTATTTAGTTCCTACTGTGGGAGGCAGCTGATGTTCTACAGGACTAGACGTAACTAACGAGCTAAAGGAGTTTTTATTTTTGCCTTAGAAGCCCGGGAAAAATCTGTAATAGAAATTATCCTAAGGGAGTCAAAACACTGTTCCCAAGAAAAAGACACAGGACACGGTTGCTCAAGAATGTTTTTCACCCTAAGACACATAGAGTTTTTGTTTTGTACAAGTCTCATAGATATCATTTGTCTGGAACCTGAATGAATCATTTAATAAAGTTGTGTTCCCTTTATCCCCCAATGCATTTATTCCATGAGAGAGACTCTGCAATGAATAATATGTCAGTAAAAACAGCAGGCACAGAAAACCCCAGAATATGCAGATGGCTTCCTGGCAGGACCCAGTTTTCAGATGAGACCTTGCAAGCATCTTCCAGAGGAACCTTGTCATGCTCTGGTAAGGGTCTTATTTGCCAAGTGCCCCCGCAATTTCCCAGATAGTTGGAGATCTTAAACATTTTTTCATATATTTTTGGTTATTTGCATTTCTTCTTTTGAGAAATTTCTGTTTCGCTATTTCATTTATTGATTTACTTTATTTTGGTGTTGAATTGTATGAGTTCTTCATATATTCTGGATATTGACCCCCTATAAGAGGAGGAGCTAGCAGTGTTTTTTCATTCCATATAATCTGTTACTTTTCTTAATCATTTGCTATCCTCTGCACGGAATTTTTAATTTGATGTTATCTCAGTTATTTATGCTTGATCCCGTTTCTTGACTTTAAGGAATCTTGTTAAGGATGTGGGTGCCTTGTACCTCTGTGAAGGAGTCTTGAATCTGTATTTTCTTCTAAGAATTGCATGATTTCTGATCCAGTTTCTAACTCTGATCAATGTTGATTTGACTTTTGTGCATGGTGAAAATTAAGAATCTAATATCATTCTTCTACATATAGATATTGAGTTTTCCCAGCACCATTTGCTAAAGAGGTTTATTTCTCCAACATACATTTTTGGAAACTTTGTCAAGAATCAGATGGCTGAATTTGAGTTAATCTATTCTATTCATTTCTTAACCACAATTTTCGAATTGTTTGAAATTTTCTCTGGAATATCATTGTCACTAACATCTCACTTTGCTCACATAAGCTATTCTCATATTGCAAATATTCAGTCAAAATGAACCTTGGCACTAGTGGTCTTAAGTGAAGAGTGTGAAACTGGTGTCACATAGGGTGACAATTATCAATAACATATGTGTAAATATAATGAGAACCTGCCTTGATATTCTCCATACCCCCTGAGTTTCACTGATTCTCCTACAAGCCACTTTCAAATTGCACATGTATGGCCACAACGTGTACCAGAGTCTAATTCTTGAACTGAAAAATGGGAATCTGAACCAAAATGAAAGATATTTCCCTAAGCCCTCTTTGTGAATTGTTTGAAACCTACTATAAGACTTTTTGCCACTAATGTTTCACTGTTCCTCCTACAACCTGTTTAATTTTTCTTTTTTCAAATAGCATATACTTGGCAAAAATGAACTTTGGTTTTAAAGTTCCCAAATAACAAATGTGCATCTGATATTGCAACAATGGACTATTTCCCATGACCTCTTCATGAAATAAGTATGAAACTTCCTCTGGAATCTCCCTGACACTACCATTTCACTACTAATCCTACAAGCACTTTCCAAGATGTACAAAATTTACCATGATGAGCCCTTACCCTAAGGAGCCCATAAAAAGATGGTTCCCTTTTCTTCTTTTACAGCGGAATGACTCCCAATATACTTTCTGTGAATGGAATGAGAACTTGCCTCCAAAATTCCCCTGCTTCTTGTATTTGACTGCTATTCCTAGAAGCTGTTTTCGAATGCCATATATTCAGGTATAAAGGGACACTGTCCAAAGGGCCAAACTGAAGAATGTAAATCTATCATTTCAATGGGGGTAATTTTCCAAACCCTACCTTCAAGTTAAGTGAGAAACTTCTTTTGGAAGTTACCTATGATTTGTGTTTCACTGTGCCAACAAAGAGACTTTTTCAAATTTCACATATTCAGCAATTGCACATAATGTGCCAGTGACCATTATGACTCCATCTGAAGAATGTGAAGCTGATGCTGCAACAAAATACAATTTCCTAAGCAATCTTTGTGCCTTAAGTTTGAACCTGCCTCTGGAACCTCCCAGCCACTTAAATTTCCTTGCTGTGCCTTCAAGCTATTTTTAAATTAGAAATATTTGGCTATAATGAACACTGGCTGTAATGGGCTGAAATGACGAATGTGAACCTGGTTCATCAATGAAAGACAATGCTGTCTGTGCTGTGAATAATTTAGAGCTTGCCCTGGGAACCTTCCTACTTTTTGTATTTCACTGTTATTCTTATTAATAGTTTTCAACTTTCATGTGTTTGAGATAATGACCTTAGACCTCATAAAAGGGCCTAAATGGAGATGTGAACATGATGATGCAAAAGGAGAAAATTTCCTAGTCCACCTTTGTAAACTGTTTGAAATTTCCTCTGAAATATCCTTGCCATTATAATTTAGATGCTACTCCTAAAAGTTATTTTGAAAATGCACATATTTAGCAATAATTAGCATAGTACCTGAGGTGCCTGTATGAAGAATGTTATCCTGGTGCTGTAACTGGGTACATGTTATCAATTCCTTTTCACGTACGATGTGAGAATCTTCCTCAGGAACTGCATTGTGACAGCCATTTTAGTGTTACTCCTACAACCTGTTTCTAAATTGCACATAATTGACCATAATGAACACTGTCCCTAATAGAACAATAATAAAGCATGTGCTTCAAAGTGAGATATTTCCACATGCCTTTTCATTGAATGAAGTAAGAACCTCCTTCTGGAACCTGTCTGCCTCTAGTGTTTCACTGCTTCTCTTTCAATCTCTTTTCAAATAGCACGTATTCAGCCAAAATGAGCACTGCCCTAATGGGTCAAAATGAAGAATAGTCACCTAGTACCTCAACAAGGGAAAATTAGCAGTGCCCCTTTTAAGAAGTAAGTTTTAAATTGCACTGTAAACTCACACATACTGCCATTTCACTGCTACTCATACATTTTGTTTTCAAGCTCCACATATTTAGCAATAATGACAACTGTAATTAAGGATTCTGTATGGAGAATGTGAAACTGTTCCTTTATCAAGGCACAAGACCCAGAGCCCTTTCTGTGAATTTAGAATATACCTCTGAAATCTCCCTGCCACTTGCATTTCACTGCTCCTCCTCTCTGTAATTCATTTTCAAATTCCATCATACAAATTGCATCATACAAAATGACAACAGGCTCTAATGAACCAATATGAACCATATGAAACTGGCCCTGCAAAAAGAGACAATTCCCTAAGCTCTTTTGTGAATAAAGTTTGAAAGTACCCCTACAAGCCTCTTTGTCTATATTTTCACTGCTGCTCCTACAAACTTTGTTTCAAAGTGTCCATAGTTGTCCCAAAGAGCACTGTCCCCAAGGAACCATTATGAAAAATCTGAATCTGGTCCTACACTATGGGGACAATTTCCAATGTAGTTTCTGTGAAATGAGATATGTTCTGGAAACTTCCTGCCACTTTTTGTCCATTGCTTTCCCATAAGTCACTTTCATATTGCAACTATTTGGCCATAATGAGCATTGTACCTAATTGACCCATATTAAGAATTGCCCTGTTATTGCAACAGGAGACAATTCCCTAAAATACTTTTGTGAATTTATTTTGAAATGTTCAATATAACATCCCTTTCCTTTCGCTTGTGTTTCACTATTGTTCCTATAGGATATTTTCTAATTATACATATGGAAATAAATGAGAACTAGCACTAATGTACTGAAATGAATAAAGGGAATGTGGTAAAACCACAGGGGTAAATTCCTGATGCCCTCTTTGGGAAATGTCTCAGTCACCCTTTGGACACATTGTTATATTACTACAACTTCTTACAAGATATCTTCAAATTTCATCTTTTCAGCCATAATGAGTATTTGCCCTAAAGGACTGAAATGAAGAATGTGAACCTGTGTTTATAACATGGATGATTCCCAACGACTTCACTGGGCATTAAGTGCATGTAGTTTGTAAATTCCTGTGATTTGTATTTCACTGTTGCTCTTAAAAACTGATTTTAAATTGCACATACTTGGTCATAGTGAGCTTTGGCAATAATGGACTGACAAGAAGAATGTAAATTTATTGTTTCAGTGATAGAATATTCACAATGCCATCTCAGCATCTAAGTAATAACCTGGCTTTTGAAAACTCTATTTCTGTTGAGTTTCATTATTGTTCAGAAACTGTTTCCTAACTGGACATATTTGACCATTAATGTCTATTTAACTAGTGGTTTAATGAAGAATGTGAATTTTGCCCCTGTATGGAAGAAAATTCTTAATTCCCTCTATGTGCATTAAGTAGAAAAGTGCCTTTTGAACCTCACTTCAGTGGATTAAAGGGTGTTAACTATAAAGAAGTGGAGTAGTAGCTGGAGGAGATGGGTCATTAGGGGCATGCCCTGGAAAGTTTTACCTTTTATGAAGGCCCTCTGCCTTCCACCTTATTTGGATTCTGTTTCCTGGCTTCCACGAATGAAATAACACTCCTTCTCTATGCCCTTCTATCATAATGTTCTGCCTAAACATCACCTCTGCAATGAAATTGACCAACCATGGAATAAATCTTTGAATTCATGAGCCAAAACAAACTTATTATTGTATTTGGTCACAGTTTCCCAAAGCTAACAAATTGTGACTGCAGTGGGATTGTGCTGTGACTAACGTGACTTTGTGGTTCAGAAGCTTTTGGGGCAAATTTGGAGGAAAATTTTGAAAGTTTGGAAATGCAAAAACATTAAAAATTTTAAAGTGAAATTTAACGACTTTTTCTGGGGAGAAATAAAAGGACCATAATACTGAAAATAAAGCAGACCTTTCTTAAGGAAGTACATAAGGAAATGAAGACTTTATTCAGGATTGGACTAGTTTTTATCAGTCTTTCTGTTCTTATCCAATAAGAACAACTTAAAAGAGGAGAAGTTTATTGGAGGCTCATCACTTTAAAAGTCTCATTCCATAGACAGCTGTATGTATTACTATGTGCCTAAGATGAGGCAGGACACCATGTGGGAATTTTCCAGTGGAAGATAGTTGTTCAGATCATAGCATAGTCAGGAAGAAGATAGAGTGAGGGGTGAAGTTGCCACAGGGAGATGCACCCTTCCAGGAAACATCTCCTGTGACCCACCTCCTCTGGTCATGCACTTTTCCAGGGCACACGCCAATGACCACCTTCTTCAGTCATGCCTCACTACAGTTACTACCTAGTAATCCATTCAAAATAGGATGGGGGATGGGGTTGTGAGTCATTGGTAGAGCACTTGCCTAGCATGTGTGAGGCAGTGGGTTCGATTCTCAGCACCACATATAAATAAATGAATTAAAAAACATCTTTCAACATCAAAAAATAAAACTAAGATGTACTGTTTAGGTTATTGCTCTAATTATCTAATCTTTCTATCTCTGAATATTCCAACTTAACAAGAGTTTCTTTGGGGGAACACCTCACATCCAAACCATACAAGAACTAGAGATCATTCATGATGTATTCTGGCAAAACAACTTGTCTACATTTTTCCCATGTCTTGAGACTTTGTGTGAGGCAGAATTTAAAGGTTCTTTACTAATTAATTTGGTGGTGGAAATTTAAATGCATCACAGTATTCAGTCAGTTGCAAGGATTTTTTTTTTTTTTCTGACAACTTTAAACCATCGGTACTGTGAGAACTAGGAGTAAAAACTGGAGGAGGATTTTTAAAACTTGCAGTTTAAATAAAAGTTCTTACAAATCTAGGGTCAAGAGATGGCAGCCAATAAAATGACACTAAGTGCTTTGCATGGACACAATAAGAGTTATTACTTGAGGGAATCCCAATTATTTGCAAGACTGTGTACATTGCAGGTGCCAGGATAAAGAAGGAATAACTATTTTGAGAAGAGTTCATGGGGACATACTCCTTGAAGAGAGGGACACAGAGAATTTTTCCCTCTTCTCAAATGTCAAGACACTGAGAAGCATCTGAAGCCATAATTTCTGGGGGCCCAGCTCTTGTGCCACCAGGGGGCAGACCTTGTCATCATCCATACAGTGCTGTTTCTACAGAATTTCAGGTTATTGGAGTTAGGATGGATCTGGATTGTTCCACTGAGATTTCAAAGGAAGGTCTTGGAGGCCAGGAAAATTATGTGTTATAACATAGATGTGGTGTCCCCCAAGAGCTCACGTTAGACAATGCAAATTTTTGAGGAGAAATGATCGGTTCATAACCTTAACCTAATCAGTTAATTAATCCCTGATGGAATTAACTGAGTGGTAACTCGAGGGAGGTGGAGTGTGACTGGAGGAAGTGGTTTATTGGAAGTGTGGCTATGGGGTATTTATTTTGTATCTGCAAAGTGGAGTCTCTCTCTCTCTCTCTCTCTCTCTCTCTCTCTCTTTCTCTCTCTCTCTCTGCTTCCTGGTCATCATGTGAGCTATTTCCCTCTGTCACACTCTTCTACCATAATGTTCTGCCTCACCTTGTGCTCTGAGGAATGGAGCCAGCCTTCTATGGACTAAGACCTCTGAAATCTTGATCCCTCAAATAAACTGTTCTTCCCAAAATTGTTCTGCTCAGATCTTTAATAACAGCAGCAAAGAAAGCTAACTAAAACAGAGTGCCAGGGTCTGAATCTCTGAAGGCCCTCCCATACAGGGATTTGCATGTGAAGTCAAATATGGTGTGGAGACACAAGAGATTAAGAGATACCAGAAATGTGTATGGCCTACTGAGATAAGCTGCTGACTGTGGAGGGATAGAGGCTAAAAGATTGTATACCTCTGCTTCAATCAGCAAGAACAAAGAGGCAGGGCTGCTGAAGTTCAGTAGTGAGAACATCTTATAACTCTGTGTCCTACGTTTTGTATGTGGAGTTATAAAAACTGTTTGGTCAGTTGCATTTTGATATTATCCCTTATTCCTATGCTTCAATTACTCTGCTGTGGAAAGGATATATTTACTCTGCTCTTCTCTATACTGGATTTATGTTACCTGCAGTTGAATTTTACAGGACCTCACAGCCAAGAATCTGCCTTTTGTCTTAGAGGAAATTTTGAACTTGGACTTTTGGTCAATGTTGCAACTATTATACAATAGAACTCTAGGAGATAAACTAAATGCATTTTGCATTGTGAGATGGACATGAGCCTTTGGGAAACATAAGTGCAGTTTCATAATTTGATGTGTTGTTCCTCCAAGGCTCCTGTGTTTACACAAGAATTTTTAGAGACATAATATGTAATATAGCAGATACTTTGTTTTAATATGGACTATTCCTAAGGAACTGAAGAATATGAACCTTGTGCTGCATGTATATAATGACAAGTCAAAATATCCTCTGCATGAATTGAGCAATAATTTGCCTTTGGAACCATCATTGGAATGTGTTGCATTGTTGTTCTTACATGTCCTTTGAAAATGACAGATATTATTCTATACTGTGGACCAGTCCTAATGGGCTGAAATATATAAAGTGAACATGGTGCTGGAAAGAATTACAATTCACAATAACAGCTCTATGAAATTAGTGAGAAACATCTTTGGAAAATTCATGGGACATTTAATTTCTATTTTTTCTACCCATTTAAAATTTGTTCATTTGCCCACAGTGTGCACTAGTCTTAAGAAGATGAAATGAACTTTTGGCAGATACCTCATATCTGAACCATAATAGCTTGTAAAAGCAGTAAAGTGTGTACCAGCTATAGTACTATAACAGGTATGTATGCTTTCATTGTTCACACCAGTTATAGTCATGTGTGAGAATAAAAAAAAAAGTTTAGACATGGATCAATTGTGTTATAAGAGCCTTTATCTATCAGTACACTAATTTACTGATATGAATTAACAGGGAGGCAAATGTAGGCAGTTAGGGTATAATTGGAAGAGGTAGGTCACTGAAGGTGCATTTTTAATGTTGACATTTTATTCTTCATTAGCAGAACTTTCTGCTTCTTTGTTGCCATATCCTGAACTTCTTTCCTCTGACATGCCCTTCCATCATGGTATTTTGCCTCACCTCAGGCCTGGAATAATGGAGTCTGTTATATGTGGACTGAGATCTCTGAAACCATGAGCCCCAACTAAATATTTCCTCTTCATTATTCTTCCTCAGTTTCCTTTTTTTTGTTGTTGTTGTTACAGTGATAAAAAGTATACTAAACACAAACCTGGGAGAGGTCTATGTTATTACCTTTAAATAGAACCTGCTTAATATGCTAAATCCTACCATAATGTTAGGACTAGCCTGTATACTCTTCATTATAATTCTTGTAGTTCTTAACCTTAATAGATTAATCTGAAATAGGTGAATTATGCATGGCAATTTCAAATGCTTTTTCCATGAATTAAGTGAGAACCTGTCTTGAGCACATTCCTCACACACATCTTTCATTTCTGCTACTAGAAGCCATGTAGAAAACACATACATGCAATGATTGTTGACACTGGGTCTAGAGAGCTTAATGGACAAGGGCAAAGGGCACTTAATGAAAGTATTGGAAATTTACACTTGATACAATGGTAATATCAAATTTTCTTTCTGAGTAAAAATTTACATCTCAAACACTCACACTCATTTGGTTTTCATTAGTACTCATGCAGTTTCTCATGTGCTGGGCTAGCTCATACTTGAGGTAAGGGTGTGGAGTCAAGACCCAGACTCCAGGAGCTGGGTGGAAGCAGGCTTGTGTCCAGCAGCCTGCAAACTCATTTATTATGGGAACAGCTATACATTTAATAGGTTTCACGCCCAATCACAATGTGCCACATGGGATCAGACCACCAGGTTCCTATACAGGTTCCCTTGGGAACACTGAGTCAATTTGGGGCAGTTGTTTACTTTCCTAGGTAGCCGAAGTGGAATGCTCCTCCCTGCAAGTATTTCTTACACACTTGAGAGGTTCGCTGCTACCAGACAAGAACAAGGATTTCTCCCAACACTTGCCACACTTTTATTAATTTGGACAAGGAATTCCTTCAGGAGGACTTGATTGACCTGAATCCTTGTGATTTTTTTGTTGAAAATGGATCACAAACATTTAAGAACTGCAAGAATTATAATGAAGCGTATACAGGCTAGTCCTAACATTATGGTAGGATTTAGCATATTAAGCAGGTTCTATTTAAAGGTAATAACATAGACATCTACCAGGAGGGAGAAGGGGGGCCACAGCTGATGTACTAAAGTCCCAAGAAGGGAGAACACCCTACATCCATTATAGGTTAAGGTCTCTTATGTTCTCCAGTTCTGTCCCCCCTTATCTCTACTTCCTGCCTATATGCCTGGTTATGCAGGTGAGATGCATAAAGTGAGAAGCAAATGGGCAGGCGAAGGGCCAAAGTGACTCAGCCAGGTTAGGGCCCAGAGGGCATTAATTAGCAGCTCTTTGTCTGCAGTCCGTGATAAGGGCAGGTAAATCTGTTAATCAATCGGCTCTGCAGATCCTTGGTAGTCCATTCTCCCAGGGGCAGTCTCCAACTTCCAGGGGCAGATGGCTTTCATGGCATCCATTTCCTCCATTTGACCTGATCCCCTATTTCTACACTAACTGCCTGTGCCCAATTTTGGCTTCATTCCCCTCTTTTGCTTTAGGAACTCTTTATTGCTGTAAGGAAAGGGGGCGATGACCACTCTGGCTGCTTTGAGCTGGAAGGGGGCAGCATGGGGCAAGCAGTTTAGAGTTCCCTTTTAGAAACCAGGTCAATCAAAGGGTCCATGGTGGAAGTCCCTTTGGGGAAAAGCAGATTGTAAAGTCATCTGGGGGTGGGTGCTTCTATGAGAGAGAAACAAAAAGATGTATTGAAATGAGATTAATACAATATAAATGTTGCAGCATCTGGAACATGTCATGAATATTACAGAAATCAATAATCTATCACCAGGAAGTGGAAAACCTGAGAAGTTCCCATAACAAGGCCTAACAAAAGCTGGAGAGGGCAAGGCCTTTACTTGGGAACTTTAACACTGTCCAAGTTATCAGGAATGTAAACACCACATTTAACTGTTAATGTCATTAATGTCCCCAGAAGATAGAAGTAAGCTACTTAATGTCATCTGATTTTCTAAAATATTTTTTATTGGTATAACCTGTGTTTAGTAGAGATCTCTTTATTTCTGTTACTTAGGGCTAGATATTCATACTAGAAAACATAAATTAAGCCTACCTGTGTAGCTTAGGAAGGTCTGTAGGCCTTAAACTGACTACAAATGTCTGACTCTGGCAGTTTCTCTTGATAGTTATCAGGCACATTTGCCTAAGAATCTCTCTTTTGTAGCTTCCCGTTTTTATTCTAGTGGGTTAACACAAGTGTATTATTTAAGATACATTTAACTAATGCTTCTTTTAAATGCTCAAGAATGGCTGTTTTGGTTTTAACTCTTTTGCTAGATGTTTAAGATAAAGCTGGTCAAATTGACTTGTTTCTGTCTTGTTAAGAGTCAGCTGAGTTCCCACAGGGGTCACTCGTGGGGAACTTGAGATCAGCTTCTTAGCTCCTTTTGTGCCATTTGCTAGGTAGTGTCTCCTTGATGAGATGGCTTCCCTTGGAAGCATCAGGGATGTCTCCCTTTTCTAATGACCATCCTCTGCAGCAGTTGCACTGATTGACTTTTCATCCTTTAGTTGTATCGTCAGTCACTCTGATCAGGAGGTCATGTGACCCAGATTTGCAAAGCTCCGTAAAGAAGTCCTCTTGTTCCCTAGATTCAGGCTGACTGTGAGGGTGAGAGCCAAATACTGGTTTTTCTTGGCCTCTGTGTTTAATTTCAATCTCTAAGTTTGATCTTAACCAACCAGCAAGCCAGTCTCACCAGTCATAAAGTAAGAGTACTGGGCTTTAATGTCAATCTCTATAACTTGACAGTTATTTACCCTTTTCTTTATCTGGAATCTGTATTAGTACTGGAAGTTACCATTACATACTATCTGTTCCATAATGATGACTTATTATCACAAGTTACTTAGGTTGTGTGTTCTACCTCTGTAAAACTAAAAGGTAACAGTTTCCCAAAATGAAATTAGCAAGAGTAAAAATACATTCAGCTTGTATAATAGCTATCTGGAATTTTGACTGAAAATTTTGGCTCTAAATTATATCCCCTGTTTGAGATCAAAGTAATTCCACAACAACAACCAATTCTTTGACTATAACTTTAAATAAACTGAAGCCTGGCTTATTTTGGAGCCACTCTGACATGTAGTAGGGTGGGAAGGCAGAGCTTTATCTGAGGTAAGTCATGGTCCCTCACAAATCTTAAGTGTTCTAATACTGATGCTGATCTTTGATTTCCTTAAATATCATTTTAAGTTTACATATATTGTTTCTTGAGTCTGTATGAACAGTAGTCAATACAATTTAACAGTACATCCAAAACACAAATCAAAGAAATACTGAGAGAGCTCTTAAAAGTTTTTTGTATGGCAGAACTGCAAAATGTTTTTTTATGTTTCAAGATATTAACCTTTAGACAAATCAGACTCTCACTAACCCTTAGAAATACATTTACATTTAAATTTTTTTATTCCAGTGTAAAAAGTAACAAATTTTACATATAGCCTACTGATAACAGGTCTTATAATAGAGCATTCAATGATAGAAACAAATCCCCAATAAAATTTATGCTTTATAAGTTTAAAACTACCATTAAAGACAAGTTTAATTTTGAGAAGAGCAGTTTGATAAATTTATCCTTTAAAGACTGGTATATTTGGAAGTAATGAACACATTTAATATACAAATAATGACCATTCCAATTACCTTGATACTTTTATATTAACCAAATTTAGTTTGTAAAGAAAACTTTAGACTCTGTAATGTAGTACAACACTCTAACAGTTGTTGTTTAACCATAACTGTATAAACCCCAATTTTCAAGAATAATTGTTCTAAAGAATAAAAGTTAACACACATGATGTTAAGAGTAAATGAGTTTTTCTAAGAAATCCTTGTCATTTTAACATATAGATTACAATTTGGTTTATATCAGTACATTAGTATTTGACCTTAGGAAAGACCTTAAATGGCTTTAACTGATTGTCTCACATACATATAACCAACTTGGTTACACACAAACTTGTTGAAATTTGCCCTTTACTTCCACAAAGACTGTCTTAGCACTTAGATGCTTATGTTTACCACATAATCATTTTCTTAACCAGAAACATTTTGTTCTTCAATAAATATATTTCCATATCTAGAATATTTCATTTTTCTTTCCTATCTGTTGTCCCCTTGTTGTTCATATCCTAAAACAACTCTTATGAAACTTCTGAATTTAGAGAAATTACTCCATTTTAACAAGATTAAATGTTTTGTTGTTTATAGTACTCTACTTGAAACACACTTGAAACTTTTGGAGCCCTTTGTATATAGAATCGTACCTGTTAGGACTTCACTCTTAGTTACCTTGTTATTAGTGATGACACAAAGCAATTTTAAACCCTTTTTATTCACCAATCTATGAAAACTCCAATAACATTTAAATATGTTACCCCATGGAATTAAAGGACTTAAGAATACTCAAAGTTATTTAATAATTAGCATTTTAACTTTGAAAATTAATCAGATGTCTCTAACAAACACATTTGAGTAATCTTGTATATGTTAAGTATAATTTACTTATTTTACTGTAAAACCAAGATATCAGACAAGTTTATTGAACAGTATTTGTCAGCCCTCAACTGTTGAAGAAAAGTCCTAGAAAAACTTGGTATTAGACATTTATAAACATCAACATTTTATTAGTTTGACCACCCAGAGACTTGTGAGTTAATTTTAAGGACATTTACTTTTATTAGTGTTCCTAATTTAAATTGAACCTTTTTAAATCACATGAATTAAAAGTATTTGGATCCATTTTTTAAAATTTTAATTTCATTCGCACTTAATGTTGATATCATGTACATGATATTTAGATGCACATAGATAACATGACATCAGACAACATGATGTACACATAGCACAAAACAAAGGACTTGTAACGTTTATCTCCATTGCAATGTAAAAGATGTTCAAAAATATCTCTAGAGTTGGATTAAAAAAATAGAACTGATCAACAAATCATTAACCTAGGTATGTAGGATCAAAATTGTGAGCTCAAAAAAATATAGCATCTAAGAAAAACAAATCAAAACAAGAATCCTAGAAGAAAAAAATGATGACAATTAATTATAGCATGAGAGAGTGAGAAAGAAGAAGGCAGAGAGAAGGGGTGAGAGTGAGGGAGAGGGAGAGAGACAGTGAGTTAGTTCTCTGCTGAAGCCCAGGAGAAGTATAAAATGGAGACTTTTTTGTTTCTTCTGTCTCAGGTTGATCCCTCGCTGAGCCTGCTGCAGTCTACATTCCAATGCAGGCTTTAGCAAGGACAGGTGGGGGAAATTTCCTAGGGTCTTTTAACCCTTTTACCTGGTTGGGAATCAAGTCAGGTTTGGATGTAGAAAATTATGAAACACTATCTCCCACTATTTTTGAGTAATGGGACTACTATATCATACTTCTTACTGTGACATGCCACAGGCTATTGGGCTGGTTAGGGTTATGTCCTCCACACCAGCCACCTCCCGTGGGGGTTTTAGGGTGGGGAGTTCCATGAGGAATGTGACCAGACAGGTTTCTCTGCCAAGATTAATTGCTTAGGAATGTCCTGTTCTCAAGTTACTGGTGTTCTGAGAAGAAAGAGGAGTAGCTGGAGGGGGGTTATCTTTTGCAATCTGTGCTGCATTTTCTCTACCATTTTTCCGGGGGCAGGGGGGAACTACAGGTTTTGTGTCACTTTCTTCTGTAATCTGAGAGAGTAAAATTTTTGGATTTACATCTTCTGTTTGAACTCCCTTTAAACAGCCATAAATCATTGATATTATAGGATAAAATGGTGCTGGTGGGACTAAACCTTCTCTCATTTCTGCCTTCTTAAGGAGGACTAGGTCTGGGTGTGGCGTGGGGATCCAAGGCCTTTCACCCCCATAAGGGCCCAAATTGACAGGGTATGCTGCAAATGATTTCTCGGAAGAAAAAGAAGACCATTTAAAGCTAGCTCCATGCTTCATGGAGGTAACTCCAGAGGGAGCGAGAGAGGACAATTCATTCCAAGGGTATAGAGGGAGAGGAGCAGATGGCAGGAGGCCTTTGTTACTCCATGGGAGGTTATTGTTATTATTGGTGTGTTCTTCCTCATCCTTAGAAGTTACAACACTTGAAGAGGAAGCCTGGAGTGTCATTTTCTTGTAAGTAAAGAACTCTCATCCAAATTTGGGAGTCCCAAATGTTTTCAGGGTGACCCATGGTGCAATGATTACCAATTCATCCCAGAAACAGTTTTGGTTTCACTTGAAGCCCACCCTGCAAAAGAAGTGCCTTTAAAAGGTGGCAAGCTGTGGAGCTCTCTGTGTAGGGGACAGATTTCCCATTGTTGTGGAGTAGAGTTATGTGAAAGGATGGTATTGAGTTGTGGATTGGAGTAAACAAATTTCTGAGGAACAAAGAGAAGGACTGTAAAGTAATCTGCAATGAGTATGCCTAAGCCTAAGAGAGGGGACCCTTGGGAGGACAAAGAGAGCCTGTCTTCTGACAAAAAAAGAGGCGTTTAGGATCCAATGTCTCATGCTTAGCTGGGAATTTCCATGAGTTCTCAGTTCTCGGCTCTATGCCTGAATAGTGTCTCCAGTAGAAATCTCCACAGAGAGAGATTGGTTCTGAATTCTGCGGGATCAATCCCTTATGTGAATTCACCAGGAGAACCAAAAATGAAAGTGGGGCCTCAGGTGGGAAGGTGCCCAATAGCTGCTGTGTGTGCCTATTCTCAGGGATCAGGATCAGGAAAACACAAGGAAGAAAGGGGGAAGAGGGGTCCTGTGCTCACCCTCACAGGTCCATCAACACACTGAACACGAAGGGACCCTTAACAAATCAGGGGGGACTCACCACTCCCGAAGTGTGTGAGTAGTCAAAGCATGTGGGGCACCAAATGTAGTTTCTCTTGTGCTGGGCCAGCTTATATGTGGGGTAAGGGCATGGAGTCAAGACCCAGACTCCAGGAGTTGGGTGGAAGCAGGCTTGTGTCCAGCAGCCTGCAAACTCATTTATTGCAGGAAGAGCTATACATTTTATAGGTTTCTTGCCCAATCACAATGTACCACCAGGGATCAGACCACCAAGTTCCTATACGAGTTCTCTTGGTAACACTGAGTCAATTTGGGGCGGTTGTTTACTTTCCTAGGTAGCCAAAGAGGAATGCTCCTTCCTGCAAGTTTTTCTTACACACTTGAGACATTCACTGCTGCCAGCCACGAATGAGGATTTCTCCCAACACTCATAAGCCAAATTTATTTTTACTTTTTTATTTTCATAAAGTATTTTTAAATATTTTTTAGTTGTCAGTGGACATTTATTTTATTTATATATGGTGCAGAGAATTGAACCAAATGCCTCATGCATGCTAGGCAAGCACTCTACCACAACTCCAACCTATAAGCATGTTTTTATAGGCATGTTTTTATAGGCATGTTTTGCTATTACAGATACTGGATGAAGTGAGTTGAACTAAGGAATCTGAAGCTGGGGTTCACATAAGATTAATTTCCAGAGCCCTGTCTAAAAATAAAGAAATAGAAATTGTATGTGGAACATTGCTGCCACTTTCATTCAAATATTTTTCTCCCAAGCTTTTTAAAAATTGGCAAATATTTGATATTATGGTATAGGGAATCAGGACATTAATTTAAAAATTGGAACCTGGTGCTTGATAAAATGAAAGTTTCCACTGTACTCCATACACTTTAAGTAAGAATAAAATAAAAGTTAGATTGATTTTAGAGATGGCGTACGGCTTAGAAAACAAGTTATGGAAGGGAAAAAAATCTCAAAACAAACTTTGCCATTTACAAATTAACCCATATTTTGGCTTGTCTGGATAACAGCTGAGTTTTAAAGTAGAAGAAAAGGTTGCAGGAGGTGGGGGACCCAAAAGTTCTCTTTAGCAAGTTGGTGTTTTGTTTTGATGTTTCAATGAATTGCTAGAATGTGTCAAGTTCAAAGCTATATGACTCTTAAGAATACTGGGAAAGAGAGGTGAAATGAAGAATCTGAACCTGGTTCTTGAAAGAATACCAACTGCAAATTCTCTCTAAATGTATAGAGAACAGATTCCATAGTTTTGGGTAAAAGATAAGACATAATGTCAGGTCAGAATGATGTGGGAGAGAAAGGCAGCTTATGATGAGGAAAATGGAATGAAAGAGGAGAGAGCGAGACAGAGACAGAGAGAGACATAGAAAGAGACATGGAGATCTGTGATCCTCACACAAAATATAAACCCCAAAAGGTCAACTCCAAAAGTGACCTCCCTCTTCAAACCACAATCTACCTGCCAGCAGTTACAACCAAGTTAGACCTTATCAATGGATAAATTCACCATTATGGCTCTTACAACCCAATTATTCCACCTATGAAAATACTTTCATTGTTTAACTCATGAACTTTTGGGAGACACCTCATATCTAAACCATACCATATTTTTGTTGTTTACAACAGTTATAGAGAAATGAAGTGAACAAACTTGAACTTTCAAGCTGTTTTCAAATGACACATGTTCATTTATAATGAGCACTGAGAATAAACACTTTAAATGAAGATTCTAAGCTTTTTTCTTGAACTAACAGGCACTGCCATTCCCTTCCTATGAAAAAGCAAAATCCTCCCTTAGAAACATTCTTGCCACTGGTGTTCATTACTGTTTTTACAAGCTTTATAAAAGTAGACCATAATCTTCCAGTATGAGTGCTTGATCTCTAAATCTGGAGGAACCAATTTGAACTTTATGCTCAAAGGAAAGTCAATTCTGAATTCTATCTCTATAAGTACAAATATGCCTTGGTGTTTAACTCACATTTTTTGATACTGTGAAGAAAAGACCTGACCAGAACAATTTTAGAGGAGGAAAAATTTATTGTGGTTTCAGATGTGTCAGTCCAAAGATGGTTAACTGAGATAAGGCTGAACATCATGAGAGAGGTGTGGAAGAAAGCAGTTCAGTACTTGGCAACCTGGAAACATATTTGGCTCCTCTTACAAGGAACCAAATACAAATCCCAAAGGCATTCCCCCCAGTGACCTACAACTTCTAGCCATAACTGACCTGCCTATAATTACTGCCCAGTTAATCCTTTCAGGGGAATTGATGGTCTGATTAGGTTAAGGCCATTATATCCCAATCTTGTCACCTCTGAGTGTGCTTGCATTGTCTCACACAGTGAATTTGAGGGAATACCTCCTGCCTAAATGGTAACACTTGGTGACCTTCCTATACCTTTCATTATTTGCCCATGCTTTCAATCTCTTTAAAAATGACACACACACAGCTTTCGTGAACACTGGGTCTGGAAGGCTAAAATGTAGAATCCAAAATAGTTTCTCAAAAGAATGCCAACTTCCCATGCACTATGATTTAACAACAAACCCTTCCTAGAAATGTAATTTCTACTTCTGTTTCATTACTGTGGGTTTAGTCACCTTTTATGTTGCTGTGACCAAACGACCTGACAAGAACGACTTTCGTGTAGGAAAATTCTATTAGGCACTCACAGTTTCAGAAGTCTCTGTCTATATATGGCCCAGTCCATTAATCTAGGCTAAACATGAAGCAGTATATCATCATGACAGAAATCTGAGGAGGAGGAAAGCAGCTCAGGACCTGGCAATCAAGAATCAAAGAGAGCTCTTTAAATCAGGAAAACATATAGACAGGGACCTATTGCATCCAGAAATTGCCTACTTGCTTGTAATTACTGTTTGGTTAATATATATGTTCTGATTACATTAAGGCTATCATAAACCAATCACTTAATCTCTAATCTTCCTTGCATTGTCTCACACATGAGCTGTTTGAGGATGCCTCAAATTCTAAATCTTAACAAATACTTGTTAGAAGACATTGTAAGGTGGCAAAATTTTAATTGTGTGGATACTGGCCTTAGAGAGTTAACATCAAGGATGTGAACCTGGTGCATGATAGAATGAAAATTCCCAATAACCCCATATGAATTAAGTACAAATCTCTCTAGGAGACTTTTTGTCAATTGTTTTCACTACTACCTTTTCAAGTTGTTTATACATGGTTCATATTCATCTATTCTCTGGAGGGAGGAAAAGGATAATTTGAACCTAGAGCTAGAAGAATGACCACTCTCAGTGCCCTATTTAGGAAATAAATAAAAATGACCCCCTGAAACGTTCCATCATCTGTCATTTTACTAATGATGCTATAAACTCTTAGTAATAACACACATTTGAACATTATGAACACTGGTCATAGAGTAATACAATAAAAAATCTGAACCTGGTGCTAGAAAAAGGTAACTTCTATACCTTGCTCTATTATATAAGTGCAAACCACTCTCAGGAATCCAGTGCCACTTGTAAATAATTTCTGCTCTTGAAAGTTGTTTTAAAATGACATCTATTTCACTATGGGCATAGAACAGGGAGGATGGAATAGAATAATATGAACCCATTGTTTGAAAGAATGACAATTCGGAAGGCCCATTATATGAATTTAGTGCATGCATTTCTCAAGAACATTTTAGCCACTTGCATTGCATTCATGTTCTTACAATATTTTCAAAATGACACATATTTTGTTATTGCGAATACTGGGCATAGAAAAACTAAAATAGTATGGAATTGGTGCATACAAGAATGAGAATTCCCAATGACTTCCTTGTGTATTAGACAAACTTTGTGCAGAAGTGAAAGTACACATTGCATTTCACTACTGCTCTTATAAAATATTTTAAAAATGGCAAATTTCTGGCAATTATTAGCATGGGATATAGAAGGATAAAATAAATAATGCAAAACTATTGCCTGATAAGTTGAAGTTCCCAAATTGTCTATGGTTAGGTAGAAATCTCCATGAATAGTCTTCATGTAACTTGCCTTTCATTACTTATATTTCAACATCTTGAAACTTTGGAAATATTCAACTATTGTGAGCACTGGGCCTACAGCAATAAAATGAATTACCTGAAAATGAGGCTAGAAAGAATGACAAATCCCAATATCCTCTCAGTGAAATAAGCTAAAACCTTCCTCAGAAACTGTGCTATTACTTTTGATTCATTACTGTTGTAAAAAGATATTTTATAATGGTATACTTTCCATTAATATAAGCACTGGTTTTGCAGTGCAAAAATGAAATAACTGAACCTGGTGCTAGAAAGAATTACAATTCCATATTCTCTCCCCATAAATTATGTACCAGCCTATTTAAGAAACCTTTTACCCAATTCATTTCATAACTTCTCTTTCAAGCTTTTCTCAGTGGGCTCTTTTTGGCTATTATGAAAGCTGATGTAAGAGAACTGAAATGAGGAATTGTATAAGGTTCTTGAAACAATGATAATTCTCAATGCCTTCTCTTAGAATTGTATTTATTGATTTATTATTGTGCTGGGAATTATAATCCAGGGCCTTATGCAGATCCTCAGAATTTTTAAGACATCCACATTTCATTACTGCTCATGTAAGTCTTTTCCACAGAAACATATTTGGCTGTTATGAGCACTGGGTCTTTAGGATTTATTTTGAAGAATATGAGCCTACTGATTGATAGAATGGTAACTACACATTCACATTCCTTATCCATAAATTAAGTAAATTAAGTATGAAACTCTTTGGGAATACCAGAATATAATTGTTACTTATAATTCATTAGTATACTTGCCGTTTTTTTTTTTTTTCTTACTTTTTCAAATGGTACACATTCTGATATTATAAGCACAGAGCCTGGAAGTCTGATAAGAAGAATTTTAAACTGTTGTTTAAAAGAATGACAATTCATGATGGTCTTTTTCATTTCAGTGCACACATCTTGGGATTCTTTCAGTCTCCTGCATTCCTTTACTGCTTTGTGAGACACATCACACAAATAGTTATATTTCACAATTCGGTATTATGAGCATTGGGTATTGAGGGCTCAAATGAAGAATTAACACCTGGTGTTTTAAAGAATGGCAATTCTCAATGCATTTTTCTCTGAATTATGTACATACATCCCTGAGGAGCTTTCACCATTTACATTTCATTACTTGTGATGGTTAACCGTGACTGTTAACTTCATTAGATTAAGAGACACTTAGTTGTGCTCATGAGGGTGTTTCCAGAAATAACTGGCATGTGGGACAGCACACAGCTGGGGAAGTCCTGACCTGAATCTGGGAAGTACAGTCCAATAGTCTGTGGACCAAGATGGGAAGATGGTGGCAGAAAAATGAAGCCATTTTTAATGTAGGCACTATTATTCTTGAGCAGGGTGCTCAGAATGCTGCTGAAGCTGCAATCACCTGTGGACCTCAGACTTCTGTACTTTTCCAAAGTGAACTCTGAATAGTGACTCTCCAGGGACTCTCTAGGCCTTAAGTTCCAAGAATCAGTCTCCATCGTTGGTCCTTCCAAGGCTCCAGCTTCTTAGATGTTTCTCAATCTTCAGTCTCTCCATTATGCAGACAGACATTGTGGGCCTAAGGAGCTTCTGATCTGATCTAATAAATAATTCTAATATATATATATATGTATATAATAAATGTGCATACACATATATATGTATATATGCACCTATATATACACACACACATATATATATATATATATAATGTCCTTAATTGAATTAGCATTTCTACCTCCCTGTTTATGATATAAATACAATCTTCCCTGAGGAGCCACCTACATATTTAGAGGCTGCTTTAGATGTAGTTCAAAGAGACCTGGCTACTTTTCAGTCTAAGAACAGATCTTAACATTGTCCACATGGTACTGGTTATTCAGGAATACAGAATGTTGTAAGTAAGGGATCATGGAGGCTTCTCTTATTATTTTGAAAGAAATCAACATCCTTTCAATTGTGACATTTCTGCCTCAGATCCAGCAGAATATGGACTGAATTTTCTGAAACAATGTGCCAAAATAAATCTTGCCTGATATAACTGGTTCTTCTATGGTATCTTTTCAAATCAGTAAACAATGACTAACAAAAGAAAAAAAATATATTAGTAAACCCCAAAACTTGATTCACATTATTTCACTCATGCAAAATTTAAAATATTTGATATCATTGTAGTGGAGTTAAAATGATGCTTATCAAAGATTTAGTGAGTGTAGTGCATAGAGAAAGATGGGGAACATTTTACCAATGGGTACTAAGTTACAGTTAGGAGCAAGGTTTCTGGCATGCTATTTATTATATAGTAGATATAACAATATCTACTATATAATATCTAGATAACAATAATGCATCATATGATACAAAATGGTAGAAAAAAGGATTTTCATCAATTTTAACATAAAGAAATAGAAATGTTTGAGGAGACAGATATACTTAACCTGATTTTAACATAACAAAATATATACATGTGTTGAAAAATCATGCATCACTCCATTAATTTGTAAAATTTTCATGCAGTAGTAAAAATAAAATTTATTATAATTTTGATATTTTTATCCCATTATAAAAAACATAATAGCGGTGTTCATTTTGACATGTTCATATGTTCACAGAATATAATTTGTTTCATTTCAATCCCCAGTACTTCCACTTTCCCTTCCCTGCTCCTTGCCCCTGCTTCTTTTCCTATACTTTATTGGTCTTCCTTTCATTTATTCATTGTTTTAGTTGGTGCATTATAGGTATGCATGAAGCTGGAATTTGATACCAATTTTTTCAATTTCATTTCACAGTCCTCTTTGTCTACTCCACTGATATTCCTTCTATCTTCTTGGGATATCACCTCTCTATTTCTCAAATTTCTTGTTTCACTCTAGTTTCCACATAAG
The DNA here is from genome assembly GCF_902686455.1 of Sciurus vulgaris. Lineage (NCBI taxonomy): Eukaryota > Metazoa > Chordata > Mammalia > Rodentia > Sciuridae > Sciurus > Sciurus vulgaris. The sequence continues at coordinate 87,109,372 of NC_136471.1, read as the reverse complement.
AGAAAACATTTCAAATTTGACATTCTGAGTTGACTTATTTCACTTATCATCATTTTCGTGTTCTCAGGTTCCATCCATTTACCAATAAGTGCCATATTTTTTTCTTCTTCATGGCTATGTAAACTGCATTGCGTGTGTGTGTGTGTGTGTATTTATATACACACACATATTACAATTTCTGTTTTCCATTCATTTATTTATAGGCACCTGGATTGGTTTCATGAATTGATTATTGTTAATTGTACTGCTATAAACATCTATGTTCCTGTATCACTATCATATGCTAATTTAAGTTATTTTGGATAAATATCAAGGAATATGATAGGTGGGTCTTATGGTGGGCCATTTCCTAGAATTCTGAGGAATCTCCAGAGTGCATTACAAAGTGGGTATACTAATTTTCATCTTGCCCACAATGTATAAGTGTACCTTTACCTCTCACATACTCATTAGCACTTACTATTGTCTATATTCAGGATGATTACCATTATAAATGGAGTGAGAATTATTCTCAGTACAGTTTTGAATTACATTCACTTGATTTTGTAGGGATGTGAGCATTATTCCATTTTTTTTTTTTGCCATTTGTACTTTTTTTTTCCTGAGGAATGTCTGTTATTTTCTTCAGTTATTGGTATTTTTTTTTTCCTGTGTGTGTGAGCGTTTGTGTGTGTGTGTCTGTGTTTTCATTCTTTTGAGCTCTTTACATAGTCTGGATATAATCCGTTGTCAGAGGAGTAAATGTCATAGATTTTCTTCCATTCTCTAGGCTCTCTCTTCATGTTCTTAATAGTTTCTTTGCTGTGGAGTAGCTATTGAATTTCAAGCCATCCCACTCATTTATTATTGAACTTTAATGTTCTTGTTTAAGAAAAGTTAGTCCATGTGCCAATATTTTAATGTGCTGAGATTATGCATTCTTCTGGGATTTGCAAAGTACCTGATCTAATTTCTATTCTATGATCAACTTTGAGTTCACTTTTTGTGCAGTGTGAGAGATAGGAATCTAGATTTATTCTTCTACATATGGATATCCAGATTTCAAAATATCATTTATTAAAAAGGTTATCTTTTATCCAACACATAGTTTTGCCATTTTATTTTCAGATGACTCACATTCTGTGGGATTGTTTCTGTGTCTTCTTTTCTATTCCACTGATCTTCATGTCTTCTTTGATGCAAATGCCATTCAGGTTTTGTTGCTATAGCTCTGTAGCATAATTCAAGATCAGGGCTGTGATGCCCCCAGCAACATTCTTCCTGCTCAGTATCACTATGGCCATTCTGAGACTTTTATACTCCATTATAATTTACAGGAATTTTTTATGTCCATGATGAATTTAGTTGGTATCTTAATTAGGATAGTAATTACTTTTGGTAATATGACAATCTTGACATTATTAATCTGCCTCTCCAAGACCAGAGGATGTTTTTATATCTTCTAAAGTCTTCTTCAGTTTCTTTCTTCAGTCTTCTACTGTTTTCATTGTAGAGAACTTTTAATCTGCTTGGCTAGATGCATTCTGAAATTCTTTGTTTTTTTAAATGTGAATGGAAAACTGTTTCTGATTTATTTTCCAGCATATTGGAGTATAGAAAAACTACTGCTTTTTGTATGTTTACCTTATATACTGGTACTTTGTTGAATTTATTAATAAGCTTTAAAATTCTTCTCTAAATTATTTTGGATCCTCAACACATAGGATTATGTCATCAGACAAAATAGATAATTTGACTTCCTCTTTCCCTATTTGCATCCCATTAATTTCTTACTCTTGCATAATTGCTCTGGCTAACGTTTTAAGAACTATGATGAATAATCATGAGAGTGAACATTCTTGTCTTTTTCTTGACTTTAGAAGAAATACTTTCCATTTTTTCCATTTAAAACTGATGTTGGCTTTGTGTTCATCTTTTGTAGCCTTTATAATGTTAGGATAATTTTATATTCCATCCCTAGTCTCTTTAACGTTTTTAATATGTGGTAAATGATTTCTTCCATTCTGTAGGCTCTCTTGTCACATTATTGATTATTTCCTTTGCTGAGAAGCATTTTAGTTTGAATCCATTCCATTTATTTATTTATTTATTTTAATTATTTTTATTGTAAACAAATGGGGTACATATTGATTCTCTGTACATGGAGTAAAGGCATACCATTTGTGTAATCATACATTTACATAGGGTAATGTTGTTTGATTCATGCTGTTTTTTTTCCTTCCCCCCACCCCTCTTTTCCCTCGATGCAGTCCCTCCTTCCTCCATTCTTGCCCCCTCCCCCCCCCAATATGTGTCCTCATCCACTTATCAGCGAGATCATTCTTCCTTCGGTTTTTTGAGATTGGCTTATCTCACTTAGCATGATATTCTCCAATTTCATCCATTTGCCTGCAAATGCCATAATTTTCTTATTCTTTATGGCTGAGTAATATTCAACACATGGTAGTCATATGTACACATTTTCTAGAATTTTACACATATTCAATTATAGACCATATATCCACTTTAGTCTGTCTTCTTCCACTTGATATATTGAGAATCATCAGTGTTGGACAGTATGTTGATAGTTTACTTTTTGTTCTAGGAGTATTCTGCTTTAGGGAAATACTATAGCATTTTTATCAATTTGCACAGTGAGACGTGAAAGCATCATCAAAGAAGAAATTTAATAATATCTTAAACAAGTGGTGATGGAGGGAAAACCTACCCAAACATATGTTATATAGAAAAATCGATATTAAGAGCGGTGTCTATTGCAATCAACACCTATATTAACAAGCAGGAAGAGTTCACAAAATGGCATTTCCCTGTACCTGAGGGAACCTGAAAAAGAAGAACCAATCATATGAAAGTTAAATAGGAGAAAAATAATAAATCAGAGGAAAGGTAATGAAATATAAATTAAAATTCAAAAAGACAGCATAATGATGAGATGATTCTCTAAAAACATGAGCAAAATAAAAAAACCCTTTAGCTAGAGAAAATAAGAAATGAGAGAGAATACTCAATGAAAGTCAGAGATTTGGAGACAGAAATGGTAAATGACGCCACAGATATGCACATGATTACTAAGGACACTTATGGAAAATTATATGTGAAAAAATATAATGATGATCAGATACTCTAAAAGAAAGGTAAAAATTCCAAGACACACATGCCTTACATTATTCTTTCAAGATTGGATCATGAAGGAATAGAAAATCTGAACAGTCCCAAAACAAGTAAAAGCAAAAAGATGGAGTGAGTAATATAAGAAGCCCTGATAAAGGATTTCCAAGGAGCAGATGGCTTCGTGATTGAGTAGTATCAGACATTTATAGAAGGACTAATTCCAATTTCCCTTAACCTCTTCTCAAAATTAAAAGAGGAAGGAATTTTTCCAAACATGTTTTATGAAGACAGCATTATTCTGGTTCCAAAATAAGATGAAGACACAATCCCCAAACAAACAAACAAACAAACGAACGAACAAACAAACAAAAAATCCTCAACAAAATACTGGAAAACGGAATAAAACAGCACATAAAATTCCTTCAGCATGATCAGATTAAATTCATTCCAGGAAGTTAAGGATGATTACAAACATTAATATCAATAAATGTCATACACTATGTCAAGTAAAAATAAAGATTAATCTGATCATCTCAACAGATATATAGAAACATTTTATAAATCTCAATATACTTTCATGATAAAAATGGTGAAGAAAGTAACCATAGAAGGAATCCACCTTACTATATAAAAGAACATTCATAGTAAGCCATTATCTAAGGTTACAATCAGTGTGGGGGAGCTAAAAATCTTCCTCTCTATGATCTGGAGTAGATCACTATTCTGAAAGTCTTGACAGAGCAATCAGTTAATAGAAATAAAAGAAACCAAAGGCATCTAAAATGCAAAAAAAAAAAAAAAAAAAAAAAAAAAAAAAAAAAATCAAATCATGCTGTCATATTTCATGGGCATGTATTGCCAAAGTCAAAGTCAATATTGTTAAAATGTGTATAGTTCCCCAAATAAGCTGCAGATTTAATGTAATTCACCTGACAAAGCTAAACCACAATAGAATATTACCTCAACCCAGTAAGAATGGCTGTAATGGAAAAAACTAAAGTTATCAAGTGCTGCAAGGATATAGAGAAAAGTGAAACCTTACAAAATGTTGGTGGAAATTCCTGACAAGAAATCCACTATGGAAAAGAATAAGAAGGTCCATGAATAAATTGGAAGTAAGGTTGGGGTGGCCGGTCATGGAGGCATACACCTGTAATCCCAGTCACTCAGGAGGCTGAGGAAGGTGGATTGCAATTTCCAAGCCAACCTCAGCAATTAGTGAGGCCATGTCTCAAAAATATATAATAGAAATTGTCCCCTAATTCAATCTTTGATACCAACAAATATATATGGAAAGAAAGAAAGAGATAAGGCTGGGGAAGTAGCTCAGTTGTAGAGCCCTAAGTTCAATGTGTTACTGAATTCAATTCTAAACACTGAAAAGAATGAAAGAAAAAGGAAAGAAAGAAAGAAAGAAAGAAAGAAAGAAAGAAAAAAGGAAGGAAGGAAGAAAGGGAGAGAGGGAGAGAGGGAGGGAGGGAGGGAGGGAGGAAGGAAGGAAGAGAGGGAGAAAGAGAGAGGACTACCATAAGATCCAGCAATTCCACTTCTGGAGAAATATCCATTAATAATGAAAGATTTTCATAGGGACATCTGCACTCCCATGTTTCCTGTATCACTACTGACAATAACACAGAAATGGCAAATACAACCAACTTACTGCCCAATAATTTAGGAATTGATAAAAGAGGATACATATCTGCCTGTAGCAATTGTTCAGTCATAAAAATAATGAAATCCTCTGTGTGTTTTAGAACAACTTGGATGGAACCAGACACCATTATGTTAAGAGAAAAAAGCCAGGCACAGAAAGACCATTACTACAGGATCTCACTCACATACGGAATCTAAAATCGTTGACATTATTGAAGTGCAGATGAGAATGGTGGTTTCCAGAGGGTGGAGAATGTAGTGGGGATGGAAGGATGAGAGGAAGTTTCACCATTGTATACTAACTTAAGTTTACACAGGAGCAAGTGTTCTCGTGTGCTATTATCATACTGTAGGTGGATCCAGATAACAACGATGTACTGTATACCACAAAAAAGATAGAAAAAATTGATTTTTTTTTCATGTTTGTATCATAAGGAAATGATGAATGTTTGGGGAGACTGGTATAGTTAAGCTGATTTTAATGTTATACATGTTTTGACACATCATACATTGCCCCATTAATTTGTGCAATGCTCATGTACTAATTAAAATAATTTTAATTAAACATTTAAAAATCCAATTCTCATGTAAAGTGTATCAATTAAATATGAATTATGTCACAATGTAAAATACCAAGAAAGGGAAGAAAGATAATTTATCATTATAGACCCAAACACACTTATGTGAGAGACTTAATAAGTAATATTCATGAGAAATACAATCCTTTCTACAACTGCACAAGTGGTCATTGCTGGTGTATATAACTACCTAATTCACATGTCCTCTGTCTCCAGTGAGTACTTTAGCCAGCGATGCTACTTTATGCATTAGGGTGCTGCAAACCTTCATTCCTGAATGCTCTAGGCTATTGCAAGTCTGACCTGAATTGGGTTGTTGTAATTTCCCATTGACTTTAATCACAGAGTGTGGTATTACTAATGAACATCCAAGGGACTTCCTGTATTCCACACATACATTGTCATATTGTTATTGATCTCTTGAGTTCCCCACCAGTGGTCCAGTTAAATAACCCCAACCATCACAGTAACTCATTTCTTTGATGTTGATTCCACGTGGCAGTCTTAACTTTCAGGTCAGTAGAATCATTGGTATGCCCTTTGTTGAAAAATTCCTCCCTCTGAGAACAAGAACTCTAGGCCAACCGAGAATAAGGACTTCAGTCAGAAAACAAATAGATATTGTTAGCAGGCAACTAGGGACAATAATGGCTGTAGCGACTGCCATTCCAACACTTTGATTCTGCACCTGTGACTTCTGGAGATAAGAGAAATAGTGTCACCAATCAGAACCCCTGATTACTGAATTATATTACTTACAGACACTTTGAGGACCATGTCCCAGCCTCGAAAATTTTGTCAACTAGTGGATGTGAAAGTGAATCTTCAAAAGATCATTTTCAGTTTGAATAAGCTAGTTGATTCAGGAAGGTGGGGAACATGCCAAGACCAGTGGAATCAAAAAAGCATGAACCTATTGTTAAACATATTCTTATGTGAAGCAAGGTACTTGATAAGAAGTAATTCTGTGTGGTGTGTTAAGATGGTGCATAAAACCAGGATGCATGACAATTCCAGACCTTAAGTTATGCTACAGTGCTACTGTAACAAAAACAGCATGGTACTGGCACCAAAACAGATAAGAAGACCAATGGAGCAGAATAGAAGACAGACAGAAAAATCCAGTTACCTCTTACTTGATAAAGGCACGAAAAAGAAAAAAATATTGGAGAAAAGATAGCCTCATCAACAACTGGTGATGGGAAAACTGGAAATCCATATGTAGTAGAATGAAGTTTACCCCCTGTCTCTCACCCTGCATGAAACTCAACTCAAGTGGATCAAAGACCTAGAAATTTGACTAGAAAACCTACACATACTATAAGAAAATGTAGTCCTAACAATCCAACATATTGTTGCAGGAACTCACTTCCTTAACAAGACTCCTGAAGCACAATAAGTACAATCAAGAATCAATAAATGGGATGGTATCACATGAAAAGGCTTCTTCACTGCAAAGGAAACAATCAAGATTGTGAAGAGAGATCCTACAAAATGGAAGAAAGTCTGCCACCTGGTTCTCAGATAAAGTGTTAATTTCCAGGATATATAAAGAATGCAAAAAAAGAACATGGCACCAAAATAATAAAATAAACCAATTAATAAATGGGCAACAGAACTCAACAGACACTTCTGGGAAGAAGAAATAAAAATGGTCAACAAATATATGAAAGAAATACAGGGTCAACATCTCTAGCAACTAGAGAAATGAACACTAAAACTACACTGAGATTCCATCTGACTCCACTCAGAATGGTAATCATCAAGAATACAAGTAATAATAAACATTGGCAAGGATGTGGTGAAAAAGGTACACTCAAACATTGCTGGGGGTACTGCAAATTGGTGGAACCCCTCGAATCAACATACTATAGGAATGCAGCCACATCAGTGTTTTTAGCGGCACAGTTTACAATAGCCAAGTTATGGAACCAACCTTGCTGCCCACCAACAGATGAATGGAAAAAAAGAAACTGTGGTAGACATACACAATGGAATATTATTCAGTCATAAAGAAGAGTGAGATTATGATACTTCCAAGTAAATGGATGGACCTGGGGAACCAGTCCCCAAAATACCAAACCTTCAATGTTTTCACTGAAATGTGGAATCTAAACCACAATAAGTGGGGAGTGGGAGGGAAGAATAGATATTCAGTATATTAGACAAAGGGGAATGAAAGTAAGGGAGGGGGAGAGGAAAAGGAAAGACAGTGGAATGAATCCAAAATATATTTCCTAAGCACTTACATGAATAATGCATCACAGTGAATACCACCATCATGTGCATACAAAAGAATGTGGTCCTAACTAGAATAATACACATTCCATGCTTTTGAATTTTATCAAAATGTGTTCTCCCATCATGTATAACTACAAAGAACCTACAGCAAAGATGGTGCATACGGTGTGTATTGACAAGGAAGCTAATGTTGAAGAAAGGCACTTTGTGCAGAGAAGACAAATTCATATCCATAATGACGGTCTATTCTAATTCTAATAAGAACAAAACAGTTCCCTTCTTCCATTGACTCTATGGCAGGGGCCCAGTGTAACCAACCTGCATCCAGGTAGTTTGGATGATCACCATGAAGACTCACTGTGTCTATCACATTGGGCACTCATTGATTGTTTCTGCTGCTCACTAGCACCCAGAAATCTTTCTGAAACTCATCCTTAAGATTCCATTCTCTGGAACTAGTCCTGGTGTCAAAATCTTATTATGCATTGTTCTCCAGAGAAACAGCGGCCATGAATATATATCTGTGTATTTCAAAGAGTTGGCACACACCATTATGCAAGGTGGTGGCTCCAAAATCTGCAGGGATCTGTCGGGTGGCATGTCAGCCTGGAGTCACAAGGGTTAGCCACAGCTCCATTTCAAGTCTTATGAAGTGTATCACCTGGAGAATTCCTTCGTGCTTGTGTATGGTCCAGGTTTTAGTCTCTTCAAGCCTTCAACTCATAGGAGAGACCCATTTACCTTGTGGAGGAAAATATGCTTTACTCATTGACCATGGATCATAGTTATTTTCATCTTAAAGCACCCTCACAGAAACATCCACAAGTATGTTTGGCCATGTATCAGCACTGCATCCCTGATGAGTTGACCCATAAAATTAATGGCACATTTTTCAGGATTTATGGTTTATACAATACATTTTTCACATAAAGACTTCTACAGAAGTGCTCCCTAGATCCTATGAAGTCACATTGCTATGTTAATTTTATGCATGAGAAGATTACGTCTAAGAGAGATGAGGTGATCTGCTCAATACTGAACAACCATTATTTTGCTGGCTGCCTGGGGAGTGAAACTCAAACCTTCTGATCTAAGACTACCATCTCCATCAAATCTTTCAAACTTCATTGGAGAGTGCTCTGAATATTGGAATTATGAGTATGCTTGAACCACTTACTGACATTCAAAGTATCGAGATTCACACTGACTTTTCTGATGTATGATTTGCAAGGTGTCTGGGCAGGGCTGGGGGATGTGAGCTCTTTTGTACAATTTTCTAGATTGCTTTCATGCATGCATTCTACTTCATTTCAGTTACCTTGGATAGTTAACAGACTTTAAGCGACACTGGGATCGATGGTGCGGTTCTAGAAGGAGCAAAATGAATTAGGTTGGCCTCCCATCACATGGGAGCCACCTGTGAATCAAGAAGAAGGGCTGTGGCACTTCCCTTCACTCACATGGCTGCCAGATTTTACTCCTTATATTAGATAATGTTATTACCTTTTATAATGACCTGAATGTAATCTGATGCATCAGAGTCAACACAGTTTTTTGACTGAAGCTACAGAGAAGGATTTCATTTTTTAAATGAGAAGCCTATGGATCAGAGAGTATACTTAAACTTTGGTTGACCTCTATTTCATTGACAACTCTTAACTGATAGCAACAAAACTGTGTGCTTCAAAGGATGCATGGATAGAAGTACAACAGGACACAAGGACAGAGAGAAACTGATGGTTTCAATAAAAAATAATGCAGTGGCCTTTGAAATTTTTACCTTGAAGTTGAACTACTAATTCATATTGTATTAATGCTATTTTTTCCACAAAGACTTTCTTCATGCATAATATAAAAGCACCAGGAAAGTTTAATAGCTCTTCTTGATGACACCAAAGCATATTATACAAAGGCACACACACATATACATAAAATACATACATATATATATATATACATATCTAATACATATTTGTGTGTGTGTATATATATATATATATATATATATATATATATATATATATATAAAAGAAACAGATTCAGTAGAACATATTCAATCCACCTTGCTCAATCTAGTTAGCATCTAATTTGCATCTAACACTCTGTGAAGAACTTAAGGAAAGCAAGACCAGGACATAGTCGTTCCCAGTGAGATAAAAGGGCATAGATTTCATTCAGAAGCATGTGTTCATGGTGGCCTTTCAACCAACCAGCAGTGTTCCAGGCACCATGGTTCTCAGAGAGGAACCTGGGAGGAGGAACTTAAAGTGTTTTCTCCTTTTGGAGCTTTAGTGAGCTTAGAACCTAGTGGGAACTAATAGTGAAATCAAACCTTACACATAGGCACACGGTAGAGGAAAATTAGCAAGTTATTCGACATTGATCCATAAGTGCAACTAGGCTTTTGTGAAGAATGCTCAAGGTGGACTGGTGCATATGGAAAGGGGGTGGCAGGGCATTCCAAAGCTGGAAACAGTGGAAACAGTTGGGCAGATCAGATTTATACAGAGAGATGGGAGAAGAATGAGGGAAAAGGAGCACAGCACAGAAATGGCAACGAGTGTGGCATATATGGGAAGCAGCAAGAGAGCAGCAAACTGGACATGAAAGAAAGACGCATTGGCGTGATATCACAGGAATGAATTTCATGAGACCCTGGAGGACACAGTGCACTTGGAAACAGATCAGAAGCCCCAAGGAATTCTGCTGGCTCTGCACTTATGAAGTGAATGGTCTCGGTTAGGCCACTTACCTGCTTCATGTCCTGGCTTACTTGTTGTCATGCGCGTGTCTGTTGTACTCTCATGCATGTTGTAAAATCCACAAGAGATGACACCTGAAGAAATGTGTTTTAAAGTGTAAATTGCAAACCCAAACTTCTGTCTTCCATTTTGTATTACACCACGATGGTGAACAAAATTTTCCTCAGTCTACAGGAGGGTTTGTTTTCCTGTCAACTCCAAGCAGAAGGTTACCATGTGGCAGGACAGAGAGTGCTGATTAACTGATATGAGGGTGACTTTTGCCTCTCCAGGGGACTAGGCCAGACCATTCCTGCAAGTGGTGGATCTTGGTATATCTGTTGGGATGTATGGGATCATGACTTCTGTGAAAGAGCTCCCTGATCTCTGACATCATAAGAGAGAGGAGACAAAGTTGTTCATGAAGACCAGTGGGGTACTGTTGAAGTAGACCTGGACCTAGAGTGAAATCTGAGAAGCGATTTGGGGGCTCACACTATACTAAATATCTGAACTTATGCAAGCAACTTCCTGTTTGGGTCCCTGTCCGCATACCCCCCAAGCTGAACTAAAATGGCACCTGTTCCATCTGCGTATAAGACAGGGTTGAATCAAATGCACAAAACAAGAGGGGATTATGTAAATACTAGGGTGATAGGACAACTTATGTTTATTTTTCTTATTATTAAAAGAAATCTGGGTTATTTGACCAGCTCCTGTGTTAGCATGTGCTGTCATCACTTCAAAAATGTCATATTTCACAGACCTAGCTATGCTCTAGTACAGTATCAGCTCAGCAGTTAGGCTGGTTTCTTAAGGTCTTTGTCTAAAAAGTAAATCAGAATTTCAATTTAGGAGGAAGGTCACAGAATCAATAAGCTTTTAAGAAATAAGATTTAGATCTGCAGCCAGGCATAAACGCAAATTCCCTCATTTCTTTTTCACTCTGCCTTATCATTGATTTTATGTTTCCAAGATACATGCTGTCATGTTAGCACCTGTTGCACTTTCATGGGTGTTGTAAAAACTGTAAGAGATGAAGACTGAAGAAATGTGTTTTGAAATGTAAAACTGAAACAAAGATCCCCTTCTTCCATTTTGCATTACACCACCATGGTAAACAACATGCTCCCCAATCTGTGACACAGTTTGTTTTCTAGCCAGGTCTGGGCAGAAGCACAGAGCCCAATCAGGTTTTCAGAATAATCCAGGTACAAAAGTGTTTCCACTCAGCTTTGCAACCTAATGCTAATCTGAGTTATCCTGCATCTGGGGGAATTTAGTGTTCTCTCAGTACAGGAATTCAAACCCTGTCAGGATTTCACTGTCCCTCTGGAAGGTAACACACACACACACACACACACACACAGAGTTCTTCTTTTTTTGGATTTGAATGCCATGCCTTTGTCAATTTGTTTCAAGTTACATACAATTCTTCACTCAAGTGGCTGAGGACAAAGGGGGTTGGAAGAAGACAAGGGTATTGTGGAGATATTTAGAGAGTGCCCTTACAAGACTGAATCTCCCTAACCATGCCTGAGATACATGGATGTTGGTTCATTTCTTCACATCTGCTCAGGCAAGCAAGAGGGCCTTCAGAGACCTCTCCCTGGAGAATCAAGCCTCTGCACCTCCAAGAGGGATTAATGTGCTTTGTCTTGAGGCCGCGATCCTGGGGAGGAGTCCATTTGCCCCTCCCCCACCAACTGGAGCTCCTTCCAGTATTCCCCCATTGAGACGTCATCAGCAGTCACTGTTGGTCTACTTCTTGTTTCCCTTGGAGACACTATAGGCCTCTCCAATAGCCTCAGGGTGAAGCCAGAGAGTCCTTTCCCTTGGCCAGCCCTCCCCTCGGAAAGCAACCCCTCCCTTAGCCCCCGAGGGCCCACTTTTCCCCAGATTCTCTGAGAAAAGAGAGCAAGGACAGCCTCATGAATGAAGCTGGAGAGGGCACCACCACAGAGATGGCCGCCTCAGTCTCTCCCCAAGCCTCGCAGGAACAACTCATATCGTTGGGAAGCGGAGATCCTCCAGGGGCCCTAGTGGCAGGCACCCTCAGCGGGGACCCGATCATGAAGGCCGCTGTAGCAGGGGGCACCAAGGGAAAGGCTCCCAAGAAGGTCATCGCCAAGAGGGTGCGAGGCTCCGTCAAATGGTTTAATGTGAAGAATGGGTACGGCTTCATCAGCAGGCATGATACTCAGGAAGATGTGTTCGTTCACCAGACCGCTATCACCCGGAACAATCCTCACAAGTACCAACGCAGTGTGGGCGATGGAGAGACGGTTGAGTTCGATGTGGTGCAAGGTGAGCGGGGCACTGAGGCTGCTAACGTTACTGGACCGGAGGGTGCTCCAGTGGAGGGCAGCCGCTATGCCGCTAACCGTCCCCGCTTCCGCCCAGGCTGCTACATTCACCACCGTGAGCCACCACCGGGAAGATCCCGGGATGCCAAGGACCATCTGGATGAAGGTGAGGACAGCTGCGCGGGCTTCACTGCATGCTTCACGGTAGCCCAGGCTCCGCGGCGCTACCTTCCCAGTCGACCTCAAGATCAACCACTGTGGCGCTTCCCACCAGTCCGCAGGCCCCAGGTTCTGGCGCTCCGCCCATCGCTCATCCCTCACCCCCATGGCCCATGGGCCCCTCGCCTGGCCTGGTCCGCGCCAGCCTCAAAGCCTGAGGTTGCACCGAGGCGGGGGCTGGGCCCCAGCTACTTGCTGAGTCGCCCGAGAGGCAGGGGCATACCTCAGGAGCCAGCGCCCTCACCAGCCAACTCTGAGGAGCTGGAGGCAGAAAACAAGGAGGGCACTCGCAAAGCAGGCAGCCCTCAGCAGAGACCCCCACCGCGCTATGGATCCCGCCGTCCCAACAACCCGGGCCACGGTCTCCAGAAGGTACAAGACACTGAGAGCCAAGACCTTCAGGAGAAAGAGGATAAGACCACTGGGAAGGGCCCAGTTGAAAGTCCCATTTGTGCCGTTGTGCCCGAGAAGAGCGGCGCTGCTGAGAAGGAGGACCTTGACGTCCCAGATACCCCCTCGGCAGCCCAGGCCCAGTAGCCTCTTGGATCCCTCCCCAGGGACTACCTAGCCTGTGCCGCAGGTGAAGTCCCTTTGAGGAGATGATGCCCTTTGGTCTGACCTAGTCCCCAAAGGGCACGTTAGCAAAATAGACATTCAATATTGGACTTGCCATGAGAAAAATACATGACCCTTTCCCCAAGATTTGAGGATTAAGCTACAAGAGCTCTGTATTTCTAAGTACCATCTTAGCATCTGCCTCCAAAGTCACAGCATACATGCTAGCACACATCTCTCTGAATATATAGTTTCTGATGACCAGGACCTCAGTTAATATTCTGAATTTCCCTGTTGAATTAGATGAACTCTTTAGAAAATGGCTTTCATTTTACATTAAACAGCAAGGAAATTACTATAAAATATTGAAGACTATCTGACATTGCTGTGTGATATTACTCAACTGAGCGGTCAATTTCTCAATAAATCATTTCATCTTCTTTCAACTTTTATTACTGTTGTTTGATTTTTCTTTAATTACAGCTTGCAGCACATAATTGCATAATTGAATGGAGAAGACTGTAAATCCGTTTTGCTTCTTTTGCAGTACCAATTTTAGTCCAAAAAAAAAAAAAAAAAAAAAAAAAAAAAAAAAACACAGGAACAAACTAACCAAATGACAGAACAGGTTTACCATACTTAATTCATGAATTTAAAATTATTTTGACATACCTATTGAACTTCTGTGGATATTCTAAAATATTATCATAGTGCAAAGAAAAGAAATCACTCAATTACTTTAAATCATCTTAATTTCCCTGCTCCTCCCCTACCCCACAATTTGAAAACAAAGTCTGGAGGAAAATAACTCTGTAATTAAAGGCAGGCCCCAGTACCCATACTTCCTACTTTAAGTCCAGTATTCAAAAAAGAAAAAAAAAAGTGAAGACAACAACATTACATGTCAAAAATGGGTCCTCAGGAAACAGATAATACCAACTTCTATTTTTCCTATTAAGTGATTTTATCCAATACCATTTCAGTATTCAAAAGTGGTCATAGCAGCAGTCATAACTTCTATTGTGCCTACATGCAGAGCTGGATATAAACATCTAGTCCAGAGTTTCCATCTCTGCTTCCTGGTGGGAGATTATCCAACTAGCTTTTATAGAATCCTTGAAAGGCTGGGCAGGTGAAGGTCAGAGCACTTTCCAAGAGAATAGAGATATGCCAAGTGGGAATGGCACACCCTTCCTGGCTCTCATTTGGATATGTGGTGATGTTGGTGGGTGGGAGGTAGGGCCTACATTTGCCATGGGGTGGGGGAAGGCTGTTAGTAAGTTTGAAAACAAAAACGTCTTTAATATTTTATTTTTTGGGTGACTGACTTTGGAATATCAGTAGCAAAATCAAAATATGTGTGTTGTTTAGACGTTGAGGCAGTTTCACACCTCATTGCTTGACTAGGATAAGAGATTTGGAGAATGAGTATTGAATCATTAATTTTGGGTAAATATCCTCAAGCCATTTGAGTAGAAACTGGGATTACTCATTCAACAGATATCTGACCACTTACTTGTGCCAGAATCTGTGCAAGCCACTGGTAGCGGTGGTGGTTGCATCACGGCGAAGAAGATGACTCCTCCTCTTAAGGAGTCTGCAGTCTAGTAGAAAGTGAGACAAAACAGGAAGTGATTGCTCAATGTTATGAATATACTAGCAGAATTATCAGGGAAGGTGAAAGTTAATGCAGGCAACCCAAATGTTGGCAGAGTTGTTCCACAAAAAAGAAATCACCTTGGGCAAAAGCTTAGCTACTCAGATACTTGAATTTAAAATTACATCTAGTAATCATCACAAAATATCCAGGACTGAATATAACATCCCAGACTGAGCTCAGCTTTTATGCTTTACAAACCACAATGGTATGATAAAGTCACATTCATGTCACAGCTAGAACTATGGTATGAAAAAGTCATATTCACATAACAGCTAAAAGTTGTTCCTCTAGGTTCTTAGCCCAGTGAACCAGATGAGTTCCTTAGGGAATAGCAGACTGCACCAAAGTCACTAATTGTTAGAATTTGTACCTAAAGTAGCACCAAGAGAGGATGTGGTGATGGCAGGAGATGTGAGGTAAGACTAAACCTGCTATGACTGGGAGGTAACCCAGATTCCTCCCAGATGATTTTTCATGCCACATAACAGCCAAAGATATATAGAGGGGACTTGTTGTCCCTTTATACCTAGCCGTTGGGTTCCCTGGGTACCATTATCTCTGTGATGAGCATGCATGAGGAAACTGCATTGTGACAGATAGGTGAGATCATGAGGTATTGTTATTCATGAGCCTGAATTATTTCACTTAATATAATGACCTCCAGTTCCATCCATGGTATCACAAATGACAAGGTTCCTTCCCTTTTAAGACTGAAGGGTGTCCCGTTGTGTGAACATACACCATTTCTTTTATATCCCTATGTGTTAGCTTCTTGTTGCTCTGAAAAAAAAAAAAAAACAAAAAAAAACCAAAAAAAAAACCTAAGAAAATCAGCTTAAAGTAGGAAAGCTTTATTTTGGCACATGGCTCCAGAGGTTCAAGTTTATGGTCACTTGGCCCCATCACTATGGGTCTGTGGTAAGGCAGAACATAATGGCAGATGATTTGTGGTGGAATAAAGCTGAGAACAAGGTACAGAGTGAGAGAGACAGTTTGGGGTCTAGGACAAGGTAAACCCTTCTGGGAAATGCACATCACGATCCACTTCCCCCAACTAGGTCCCAAATCCAGAACCCTTTACCACCTCCAAATGGCACCACCAGTTTTCGAGAAAACATTTAGAACGTTAGCATTGGGGGGGGGGGCACATTCCCGGCCGAAATTATGAAATTACAGCCCTGGCCCACCAAATCTCATTTATACCTCAGAATACAAAATACTTTCAGCCCATTTCCAAGAGTCCCCATAGTTTTAAGAAGTCCAGTATTGCTCAGAAATCCAAAGTCAAAGTCTCCTCTGAGGACCAAGGCAAACTTTTACCTGTGAGCCCCTCTAACAACAAACAAACAAACAAACAAGTGACATGCTTCTGACATACAATGACACGGGGCAAACATTACCATTCCATAAAGGAGAAATAGATTACCAGGGAAGGATGGGACCAAAGCAAGCCTGAAGTCTGGCCTAGCAAACATTAAATCCTGTAGCTCCTTTTCTGCTACCTGGGGTGCATGTTGGAATGATGGAAGCTTCAATGGACTCAAGAATCCCCACCCTGTGGCCTTGCTGGCTGTAAGCCCATCTGGTCTGTCTCTGGGACTGTCTGTTCTTGCTGCCTGCATCTTCCCTTGACAGACATTGCATGTTCCTTGCGTATCTACCTACCTGGGGACTGGACTGCACCTTTGGATTCATTGTCACAGCTTTATACATAGTCCTCTTAGAGGCTGCCCACAAGAATTCCAACCCTATCACATACTGCCTTACCTCACAGGCCTTCCTTTGAAACCTTGCTGGAGCCCTCCATGATAACACAACTCCTGCATTCTTCATGCTTACCAAACCAGCATGAGGTGGAGAATGCCCAGGTCTGTGATCGGCTACAGCAGTAGCTGATCCCTCTCTGAGGACTTGGGTGGGTGAGCATGTGGAAGTGAATCCTGGGTACCCAGTCCCCTAGGCAGCCTTGTGAGAGCAGGGTGCGTAGATGTTCTCACTCTCTTTTTTTTTTTTTATTGTAAAAAAAATGGGATACGTGTTGTTTCTCTGTTTGTACATAGAGTAAAGGCATACCATTTGTGCAATCATAAATTTACATAGGGTAATGTGGTTTGATTCATTCTGTTATTTTTTTCCCTCCCCCACCCCTCCCACCCCTCTTTTCCCTCTATACAGTCCTTCCTTCCTCCATTCTTGCCACCCTCCTTAACCCTAACCCTAAACCTAACCCTAACCCTAACACTAACCCCTCCCACCCCCTATTATGTGTCATCATCCGCTTATCAGCGAGATCATTTGTCCTTTGGTTTTTTGAGATTGGCTTATCTCACTTAGCATCATATTCTCCAATTTCATCCATTTGCCATAATTTTATCATTCTTTATGGTGGAGTAATATTCCATTGTATATATATGCCACAGATTCTTTATCCATTCATCAACTGAAGGGCATCTAGGTTGGTTCCACAATCTGGCTATGGTGAATTGAGCAGCTATGAACATTGATGTGGCTGTATCTCTGTAGTATGCTGATTTTAAGTCCTTTGGGTATAGGCCAAAGAGTGGGATAGCTGGGTCAAATGGTGGTTCCATTCCAAGCTTTCTGAGGAATCTCCACACTGCTTTCCAGAGGGGCTGCACTAATTTGCAACCCCTCCAGCAGTGTATGAGGATGTGGGGAAAAAGATGTTCTCTTCTTTTGTTATTTTATTTTTTTCATTTTTCTTTTTAGATATACATGATAGAACACTGTATTTTGACATATATACATATATGGGGTATAGCTTATTCTAATTAGAATCCCAATCTTGTGCTTGTACGTGATGTCCAGTTTCATTGGTGGTGTATTCATGTATGAACGTAGGAGTGTTGTGTCAGATTCATTCTATAGGTCTTTCCTAGTCCTATCCTCCCTCCCTTCCTTCCCTTCATTCCCCTTTGTCTAATCCCCTGAACTTCTATTCTCCTCACCCCTCTTGTTCTGTGTCAGCATCTACATATCAAAGAGAATATTTGACCTTTAGTTTTGGGGGATTGGCTTATTTCACTTAGCATGATATTCTCCAGAAATATGATTTACCAGCAAAAGTCACAAAGTAATTCTTTTTTTTGTGTGTGGGGCTGAGTAAAATTCTATTCTGCAGGACTGGGGTTGTGACTCAGTGGTGGAGCGCTTGCCTAGCATGTGTGAGTCACTGGGTTCGATTCTCAGCACCACATATAAATAAATGAAAGAATAAACGTCCATCAACATCAACAATTAATATAAAAAAAAACCCATTCTGCAGCCACATCAATGTTTATCGCCACTCAGCTCACAGTAGTTAAGCTATGGAACCAAACTAGATGTTCTCTTCTTAAAGAAAAGTATTTCAAAGTAGTTTACATTTTCCACCATTTTGAGCTTGTGATGGCTGGGGTCTGGCCCTTTATTGAGATCCCTTCAGTGCATTTTACCTTTTACCCTGGTGTAGAGTAATTGACTTCTTTTTAATGGCACCAGACTCTTCGGCAACCACACTCTTCTTGGCCCAAACTTTTCTGGCCAAACTGCAAGTTTCTAAAATATTTCCACCCTGATTTTTCTCCTTATTCTCACTGCAAATATGGGTAAAACAGACATCAGTGCCCGTGCCACACCCTGAATTCTGTTGCTGCTTTGAAATTTCTTCTGGCAGATAAACTAGATAAACACCACCACCTGTACATAAACTCAGGCACACACCAAGACCATGAACAAAATGTAGACAAATTCTTTCCAAAATACAAAATGAACAGCCTTTATTGTAATTTCCAATAGCATCCTCATTCCCATCTGAAACCTCATGAGCATAAACTTTACTCTCTGGCATTCCTACCAGCATTCTGGTCTTCCGAATTGCCCATGAAATCTCTGCTTACGACACTCTATTCCTTCTCTCCCCTGCATCTACAAACTTTTCTAGACTCGTCCAATGAGCCTGTACCAAAGATTTGTGAAAAAACATCATCAGGTATAGTCACAGCAAGCAATGATCACACTCCTGATGTCAATCTCTGTGACAAAAAGACTTATTTTGGCTGATGGTCTCAGAGGTTTCAGTTCATGGTGGCTTACCTCCATCATCATCGGCCTGTGAAGAGGCAGAGCGCATGTGGCAGAGCAGATCTGCTCTCCCTCCTCATGGTGGCTTGGAAGCTCGGAAGCATTGAGAGACAGAGAAGAAGGGGCCAAACACAAAATATAGCCTTTGAAGGCATACCTGCCAGGACATAATTTCTCCAATGAGAACCCTGCTCCCAAATTCTTCAACTCCTGTGTACAGAGCCATCAGATGGGGACAAACCCTTCGACACATGATCTTTTGGGGGGAGACATTCCAGATCCAGAGAATAATGTTAAATATTATCTGAGGTCCACTAGGTTTGACTCCACTTTATGGCTCTTATATTCAGACATGGGAGTGCATGTCTCTTGACGTAAGGGTTCCATTTCTTTTGGCTACATAGTTAGTGGTGGGGTTTATGGATCCTAAGGTACTGCTAATTTTATTTTTTTGAGGATCCACCATACAGTCTAAGGTAATGGCCATGGTGATTTATAGGCCCACCAACAGTCTGCAAGGTTTTCCTGCTTTTCACCTTCTCAAAGCCATTCTAACAGGAATGAGGTGATATCTCATTGTTGTTTTGAATTGCATTTCCCAATGATTAGTGATTTTGAGCATGTATTCCATGTACTTGTCAACTTTCATGACTTGTTTTGAGAAAACATTCTTCCATCCCATTGCCCATTTTAAATCAGTCTTTAAAAATACTTTGTTAGTACATTGTAATTATATAAAGTAGCGGGGTTCATTTTGACATATTCATACATGCATGGAATATGCTTTCCTCCATTTCAGTTCCCAGGGCTTCCTCTTTACCTCTCCTCCTCCCTGCCCGTGTTCATGCCTTCTTCTATGAGTTTTCTTTATGTTGAGTTATTTCAGTTTCTTATATGTACTGGATATTATTCCAATGCCAGATATTTATACATCTTGCACGTATTGTCCCACATTCTGAAGATTTTCTCTGCATTGTCTCTATTACTTTGCAGAAGGTTTATTTGTTTGATGCAAACTCATTAATGTAAATTTGTTTCCTCTAGGATTTCTGGTAGCAGTTCCATAGTTAGGATCTTAAATTTGCTACAAAAATTTTCATTCATTTTGTCCCCTGCCATTGGTCTAAATACCTGCCTCTTAACCAGAGACTTGTGATAAAGTACGTACGGGATTATAATAAATAGTGGAAAACTGGGTGGTGGACAGAATTGCCTAATTTGCAAGGATCCTTAGAGAATTGAGTGAATGAAATTTTCACTTCACAAATCCCAGAGAGAGTTGATTGTTTCAACCACAACTGGTCTATAATAAAGCCTATTTCCTTTCAGTAAAAAGATAAGCTTAGGGAATATTACCAACAAAACCAATTCTTTGTAATACCAGGCCATGAACAGGATTCGTTAGGGTCTTTAGATGCACATAATTGTACTGAGACCAAGACATTTCACCTTTTTATGTTCATCAATATCAAGTTTTGAAAATTGCTATGAATTTATACAATTATTCAGTCTACAAACAACAGCAAACTGTTACCTACTCTCACTTTTAAGGGTACACTGCATATTTGTATTAGTTTATTTTATTTTTTACTTATTTACTTTTTTATTATTTTTGTTTAGCTTTTACTTTTCTACAGACTGCATTTTGATTCATTGTACACAAATGGGGTACATAATTTCATTTCTATGGTTTTACACAATGGAGATTCGTACCATTCGTGTAATCACGCATGTACATAGGGTAATGATGTCTGTCTCATGCCACCATTTATCATATCCCCCTCCCTCTCATTTTCTTCTACATATTCTAAAGTTCCCCCATTATTCTCTCATTCCCCGCCCCCACCCCTATTATATATCATCATCCACTTCTCAGGGAAAACATTCAGACTTTGGTATTTTGGGCTTGGCTTATTTCACTTAGCATGATATTCTCCAATTCCATCCATTTATTTGCAAATGCCATAATATTATCCCTATTTATGGCTGAATAGTATTCCATTGTGTATATATACCACAGTTTCTTTATCCATTCATCTGTTGAAGGGCATCTAGGTTGGTTCCACAATCTAGCTAGTGTGAACTGAGCTGCTATAAACATTGATGTGGTTGTGTTACTGTAGTTTGCTGATTTGAGGTCCTTTGGCTATAAACCGAGGAGTAGGATAACTGGGTCAAAAGGTGGGTCCATTCCAAGTTTTCTTAGGATTCTCCATACTGCTTTCCAGAGTGGCTGCACCAATTTGCAACTCTACCAGCAATGTAAAAGTGTGCCTTTTTCCCCACATCCACGCCAACATCTATTATTGTTTGTGTTCTTGATAATAGCCATTCTAATTGGAGTAAGGTGAAATCTTAGAGTTGCTTTAATTTGTATTTCCCTAATTACTACAGATGTTGAACACTTTTTCATATATTTATTAATTGCCTGTGTGTCTTCTTCTATAAAGTGTCTGTCCAGGTCCTTGGCCCATTAATTGATTGGGTTCTTTGAATTTTTGTTGTAAAGTTCTTCATAAATTTTGGAGATAAGTGCTCCATCTGAAGTGCGTGTGGAAAAGATTTTCTCCCACTCTATAGGCTCTCTCTTCACATTCTTGATTATATTTTTTGAAATTGGAAAAAATAAAAAACTTTTTCAGTAGCCTCCAAGACTCTGGGAGCATTTTTGCCCTAAAGGAATAACCATAAAAATGTGTATCAGTGGACTCTGGTATCAGCATGCTCACCAGCTTAACTCTGCATCAGCTTATTCTTCATGTTTTCTCTGCTTGTCCCATTCCTTTCTATCTCTAATTCTATCACTAATCTCTGCATCCCCTGAAATCCAAAAGTCACTCATCTCCTACCTTTGTACAGACAATTACACATTCATTTTTGCCTAATGTTGATCAAAAGTAAACCCTCCCATCATGTACATTTCTACCTCGTGTTTAAAGTTCCCCTAGGCTAAAGAAAAAGATGCAGAGCTGGCACAATGGCATGCACCTGTAGTTCCAGCTACTCCAGAGGCTGAGGCAGGAGAATGGCTTGACCCCAGAAGTTAGAAACCAGCTTGGGCAACATGGAGAGATCCTGCCTCAAAAAACTCATATAACATAAATATAGGGAAAAAAATGCAATTTTGCTAGAAAATTCTAGAAGAAATGGTGTCCTGTTTCCTGGGAAGTCCCCAAAGCACTTACTGCTGTATCAATATGTTCTATAACATGTGCTACTCGTTCAGTTGCTTGTACATCTTCTACATGTGCATGTTAATAATTCCTGTTTTAAGCATCTGGTGAACAGAAATAACACTTAACTGACATCCATTTTATGAGTATAACTTTATACAAAGGAATAGAGAGCTAGGTGCAGAAGTAATGATTCTAATGTAGTTTATTTTCTATGTAATATAAATAGTTCATCTCCAAAATTTGATGAAATAAAACCATTTTGTTCATATTTTACATCTGTGTCACTTAAAATTTGTAAGTATAAATACGTTTTGAAGCCTTTCTGCAACAGAAGGAATTTCAGAGTATGCCTGCTGGACTTTCTTTGTAATTTTCTCTCAGCCCTGTTTCTAGGATAAAAAGAGTTTTACCACCATCACTGGGCTGATGGCACTATGCACTGCTTAAGCTTTCAGCCAGAGGTTTTGAATATCCCCTTGTAATTTTTCACAAACCAAGGAGAGACCCTCCAAGAGACTTCTACATTTTGGACTGAAGTCAAGGAGATCTAATATTGAGTCAATGTGTCTTTAAAATGAATATTTTCTCTGATATGTGGATGCTAATTCACAATAAGGGAGGGAATAGGGAAGAATAGAGTTACTTATATTAGGAAGAGTAGAGTGAAGCAAGGAGAAGAGGTAGGGGGTAAGGAATGATTGTAGAGTGAAACAGACATTATTACCACATGTACACATATGACTGCATGACCAATGTGATCCTACAATATGTATAATCAGAAAAATGAGAGATTGTACTCCATCCATGTATGATCTAGCAAAATGTATAAATGCATTCTTCTGCCCTGTACAACTAATTAGAACAAAAAAGCTAAAAACATTTTTAAAATGCCATATGAAGGAGTCATTTTTAAAAATTAATTATTTCTCTTTTTACTTTTTACACACTGCATTTTGATTCATTGTACACAAATGCGGCACATCATTTCATTTCTGGTTATACATGATCTAGATTCATACCATTCATGTAATCATACAGGTACATAGGGCAATGATGTCTGTCTCATTCCATGATTTTTCATACCCCTCCACCCTCTCATTTATTATCAAGACCACAAACAATAATAGATGTTGGTGTGGATGTGGGGAAAAAGGCACACTTTTACATTGCTGGTGGAGTTGCAAATTGGTGCACCCACTCTGCAAAGCAGTGTGGAGAATCCTAAGAAACCTTGGAATGGACCCACATTTTGACTCAGTTATCTCAAAGAACTTAAAATTAGCATACTACAGTAATGCACCCACATCAATGTTTATAGCAGCTCAATTCATAATAGCTAGATTGTGGTAGAACCCAGATGCCCTTCAACAGATGAATGGATAAAGAAACTGTGGTATATGTACACAATGGAATATTATTCAGCCAGAAAGAATAATAATATTATGGCATTTGCAAATAAATGAATGGAATCAGAGAATGTCATGCTAAGTGAAATAAGCCAAGCCCAAAAAACCAAAGTTTGAATGTTTTCCCTGAGAAGTGGATGATGATATATAATGGGGGCGGGGACTGGGGAGTGAGAGAAGAATGGAGAAACTTTAGATTATTGTAGAAGAAAGAGTCTTAAAGATAGGTGTTGGGTCAATTTTAAAGCAGAAATGTCTTAAGGAGAGCCATCATATAATAAAATGATTACTATTTCCTGTTTAACTTTTATAGATCACACTTCTCTATTATGTGTACGAAACAAAGAGAGGCAAAAGGACACTTTGTAAACATGGTTTCCTAGGTTTGCTAAATCGGCTGGGTAAAACTTGCTTTTGTTGGTAATACTCCCTAAACTTATCTTTTTCCTGAAAGGAAATAGGCCTTATTCTACACCAATTGTGGTTGAAACAATCAATTTTCTCTGGGATTTCTGAAGTGCAAATTTGATTCGCTCAATTCTCTAAGGATCCTGGCAAACTTAGGCAATTCTGTCCACCACCCAGTTTTCCCCAATTTATTAGAATAAAAGTTAACTCTCAGTGTGAAAGGCCATTAGTTTGTTTTTTTACCTTCATTATGCACTAAATAAAATTTTTAAAACTTCAACAATTTCAAAACCTAGGAAAAGAGACTAGGTATGAAAGAAATAATATATTACATTTTCATTAGTGATTAGTCGTGTACTATGTAGATATCCATTAACATTAGAAAAACTGAAAGGGCTCCTTAGAAACCTCAGTGTTTGAGGTTTTGATCTTTCTGCGTGTGTGCCAGGGATTGAACTCAGGGGCACTCAACCACTGAGCAACATCCTCAATCCTACTTTGTATTTATTTAGAGACAGGGTCTTGCTGAGTTACTCACTGCCTCCTCGTTGCTGAGGCTGGTTTTGAACTCATGATCCTCCTGCCTCAGCCTCTTGAGCTGCTGGGAATACCGGTGTGTGCCACTGCACCTGGAAATTCTAAAATCTTTTAATCACAAAGTTTTCAATCATTGTAAAGGCAGAATACAGTGACCACTTTCAGGAACATGGTATTAACAAGGCATAATTACCTAATAATAAATTACTGGGGTGAACACAAATTATCAGGTTTTATGAGTAAAAAAAAAAACAAAAACAATATTCTGAATTGCATGAATGTGCAGTAATCCAGGGAAACAATTCTGTGATTCCAATTATTTTCCCTTCTCATGCCGTGTACAAGACACACTCTAATGGTTTGGTAAAGTCTCTATTGCAAGTTTGGCCACCATTGTTTTTATTTAATAAAGAAACTTTAATGGCCTGTTTATAATAGATTGAATTTCAATGTCCTGCCAGATTCAGGTTTTGAGGTCTTGGTCTGCAGTTGATAGTGCTATTGGGAGGTGATGGAAACTTCAGGAGGTTGGACATACTCAAAATAATTATGTCACTGGGAGCATTCTTTGAAGGATTTATTTGGACACCCTTCTCTTTCCTCTCCTTCTCTCCTCTTTTGTCTTCTCTCCTTCTCTTTTCTTCCCTTCCCTTTCTTTCTCTTCCCTCCTCTCCTCTTCTCTCCTCTCCTCTCCTCTCCTCTCCTCTCCTCTCCTCTCCTCTCCTCTTCTCTTCTCTTCTCTTCTCTTCTCTTCTCTTCTCTTCTCTTCTCTTCTCTTCTCTCTTCCCTTCCCTTCCCTTCTCTCTCTGTTGCTATCTTTCCCTCCTCCCTCTCTCTTTTCTTTTCATGGCCTCCCTGAGGTGAATAACTTTGCTCCATCATAAGCTGCCCACCATGATATTCTGCCTCACCAAAGTCCAGTAACAGTGAAGCCAAGTGGCCATAGGCTGAAATCCCTGAAAACTGAGGCCAATATTAATAATTCCCCTTTAAGTTTTTCATTTTGTCAGATGTTTCATCACAGCAATGGGAAGCTTAGAAGCATAACAAGATGTGGAGTTGATGTTGTGAATACATCTGGCCATTGTGGCTCAGGATCTAACCTTTGTATCTGGTTTGAGGTACAACTTGGGAAAAGATTGGAGAAGCTAACAGAAGAAATCTCAGAAACTCAGAATCTTGTTAAGTGAAACTCAATTTGTGATTCTGGTGTGGGAGCTCAGAAGACCAGAATGTATAGAGGAATATGGGTCATAAAGGTTTTGCTGATGAAATTTCAGGTGGGAATAGTGACTGTGGAAAACTGGACTAGAACTCATTTATGTTACATTCCATCAAAGAGCATGTCTATATTTTGTCCATGTCTATGACTGTGAGGCTAAGTTTAAATGCAATGGACCAATAAATCTAGCATGAAACATTTCAATGTAGAACTGCATTTAGATCATGGCATGAGTATTGCTGACTGATTTTACCCACATGTAAAATGATAAGTGGCAGCACAGAGCAGAGTGGAAAGATTTGAAAAAGCTTGCAGTTTGGCCTGTGAAAAGAATCGCATCTGAGCAATGGCCAAGGAGGGCATGAGTGTTAAAGAGATGAGAGCTATTGAAGAGAATTCAAGTACTCAAGTACAACACATTCAGAAAATAGGTGAGATGCCTTCAGGGCATCTCAAGAATCAGCAAAATCTCAAATCTCACACATTCAAAGGTGAAATTTTGTAAACTTTTTTGGAAGATATTTCCTTGAAAGAGAGCAAGGGAAGGACCTCTGTATGCAGGACTGCCTAGAAAGCTGTTTCCCAAGGAGTTGTTTTTCTGTGCTTGGTCATTCAGAAATGAAGAGGCCACTGCATCTGTGGTCAAAGGGGGCTGTTCTACCACTCTAGCTAAAAGCATATTCTGGAAATATCTACATGGTGCTGGTTTTCCTTGTATACAGTATGCAATAAGTGTGGGGTCATGGAGACTTCCTCTGATGTTTCAAGGAGGCCTGGTTGAACCTGCATTATGTCAGAGCTCCTGTGGGCAGTCCTAGAGTGGGTGGTTCCTAAAACAGTGAGAATGAAGCAAAAGCTGCAGTGGATAACCCGTGAAGTTACAGATACCAGGAACATGGAACATCTGCCATGGAAAGCCATAGGCCATGAGCAGAGCTAGCCCAAGAGACTGGCCATGTGGGCCTCAGTCAGTAATAGCACAGAGATGCAGGGCTGCCCATGCTGTTTGGGAGTCCATATGCTGCTTAGAGACATATATTGTAATGATTTCCCTGCTGGGTTTTGTCCTTTTTGGGTCTGATCTTTCCTTGGTATTCTGTTCCTTTCTTTTGGAATGGGAATATTCATGTCATCATCACATGCTAAAAATATGAAATTCACTTTCTTAAACATTTTCATAGGATATCACTGCTGATAGTATGCCTTGAGTTTCCAAGGAGACCTCAGACTTGGAATTTCAAGCAATGCTGGAACTTCTAAGATTATGGGGGCTCTTGGAAAAGGAGTGAGTGCATTTTGAAATTTGAAATTGACACTAGCCTTTGGTTTTCTGGGGTGAAATATTTTAGTTTGAATCTGGAATTCTCCCTAAATGCTTGTGTATTTTAGGCTTTTGTCCCCAGCTGTTGATGCTATTGGGACCTTGTGGGACCTAAGTGTCAGGGGGCTTAGTTGGAGCATGTAGGTGACTGAGGCATCCCATTGAATTGCATCTTGGGAACCTGGACCCTTCCTGTGCCTCTGTCCCTCTGTGTCTCTCATTCCTGGGTATCATCAGGTAAGCAGCTTTCCTCACTGCCATGTATTTCTGCCTCTGTTCAGGCCCAGAGACAACAGAGTCAGGTGACCACTGAATTAAAGCTTGAATCTATGAGACAAAAATTTATTTCCTTCTCTAAATTGATTCCTTTCAGGAATGTTGTCACATGTTACAGGGAAAAAAAAATCTGATCAACACCCTCCTCTCCCATCTTTCCTAATGCTTTGGTAAATTACTGAATATGTGCATACTCACAGTTGATTTCAAAATAGGCTAATATCCCACAAATTTTGATGTCTACAATTCCTCATGTGTGAACTAATACTGATTCTGGCTGTCCTGGAAAAGGATGAACTAAAAGACAGAATAAACATCTGCTTCCGCTTCCCTTTTTATTTCTCTACAGCAGGAGAGTATTTAAAATGTATGGGACCTAAGAAAAAACTGGGTCCTTTATTTGAAAATTAGTAAGAAAGTTGAAATAGCAATAGAAGAGCATTAAAATTATTATAGGGACCTTCAGAGAACTGGGTCCTGAGTGACATAACCAATAATCTTCTGGGGGGAATAGGGATTGAACCTAGTGCATTACAAACACCCTAAGGTGTGTACTGCTACACATTTATTGGGACTGTTTTCTAAATCTAAGTAGCGTTCATAAAAGCAGCAGAAGACAAGCATTCGTGTCAAAGAAACAGTTTCTTAAAAATAACTGTTTCACCTAGCATTATTGTGTTGTGGTCTATTTGGTTCATGGAACTGAGAAGGATTTGTTTAACGTACAAGCATACACCATTGTTTGGGACATAAATATTAACGATCCTTATGTCTTGCTGATTTATGATTCTCTTAAGCAGTATGAAATGTCCTTCTTCATTCCTTTGAACTTTGGCTTGAAGTCCACTTTATCTGATATGAGGACAGATAACCCTGCTTTTTTACTGAGTCCGTATGTGGTATGTTTTTTTCCCATCCTTTCACCTTCAATATGTGGGTGCCTTTTTCCATGAGATGAGTCTTTTGAAGGCAGCATATTCTCGGGTCTTTCCTTTTAATCCAATCTGCCAGTCTATGTCTTTTGATTGATGACTTTAGGCCATTAGCATTCAGGGTTATTATTGAGATATGACTTGTGTTCCTGGTCATTTTGGCTTATTTTTGGTTTTGAACTTGACTTGGTTTCTCCTTTAATTGGCTTTTCCTTTAGGGTAATTCCTCCCTTTGCTGACTTACATTATTGTCTTTCATTTCTTCCTCATGGAATATTTTGTCTAGAATGTTCTGTAGTTCAGGCTTTCTACTGGTAAATTCTTAAAAGAATTAATCATGGAAGGATTTTATTTTGTCATCAAATTTGAAGAAAACTTTTGCTGGGTATAAGATGCTTGGTTGGAATCCATTTTCTTTCAGAACTTGAAATATGTTGTTCCAGGCTCTTCTAGCTTTTAGGGTCTGGGTCGAGAAATCTGCTGATATCCATATTGGTTGCCCCCTGTATGTAATCTCATGCTTTTCTCTCCCTGCTTTTAAAATTCTATCTTTATTTTGCATGTTAGATGTTTTCATTATAGTGTGTGTGGGTGTGGATCTGTTGTAATTTTGTATATTTGATGTCCTGTAAGCTTCTCATATCTGAATTTCCATTTCATTCTTCAGATTTGGAAAAGTTTTTGATACTATTTCATTGAATAGATTGCTCATTCCTTTGGTTTGTATCTCTGTGCATGCCTCAATCCTAATAATTCTTACATTTGGTCTTTTCATGATATGCCACAAATCTTGGAGGTTCTGTTCTTGATTTCTTATCATCTTTTCTGTTTGGTCAACTTTGTTTCCAAGATTAAATATTTTGTCTTCAGTTTCTCAGGTTCTGTCTTCCACGTGTTCTATCCTATTTGTTATGCTTTCTATAGAGATTTTAATTTGGTTTATTTTTTCCTTCCTTTCCTGGATTTCTGTTTTTTTTTTTTTTCTCTTTTTTTTCCAGAATCTCTATCTCATTATTGAAATGACCTTATATTCCTTCAATGGCTCTTTTAACTGTGTATTGGAGTCATCATTCATTGCCTGCATTTGCTCTCTTATCTCACCTTTGCCTCTCAAATCATTTTAATTACGTACATTCTGTACCCCTTCTCTGACATTTCTTCTACCATGCTGTCATTGGATTCTATTGATGTAGCATCTAGGTTTGTTTTGGACATTTTCTTCCCTTGTTTGTTTATCTTCCCCTCTAAGCAGTGAGGATCCAAGGTATTGTAGTTTCCCCCCTATAGGCTTATAGTGTCCCTCCAGGTGTCCAATACCTCACCTCAAAGTGGTACATCAATAATGGCAGCACGCAAAACAAACAATATGCATCCTTAACTCAAATAGTCCCTATAAAGATAATAACAGTATTGTCTTAATAAACAGAGATGATGAGCTCAATTATTATCTACAGCATAAGCAATAGGTTTGCAATAAGGTCCACAACTTCTAACGGTCAACAAAGAGGATGGGGTGGGCTGTAGGATGAAATGTTAATGAGATAAGAACTGAATCTATAGAGGTAGTAGGTCATAGGAATAATGGAAGCACAATCAAAAGAAATTGAGTGTTAGCATGAGAAAAGGGAGAAAGAGTCTCCAAAGAAACAGATAGATAGGAGGAAAATAGAGTGAGAAAAAAATATAAAAATAGCAATAATAGTAATAATACTACTAATAAAAAATTCTACAATCAATAAAACAGAGCATACTATACTGTTCAAACCTTCTAGTCCTCAGTAGCCTGATGAATGAGAGGTACTTGATAATGTGATGTCCCAGAAAGGGAGCTGTTCAGA
Source organism: Sciurus vulgaris (assembly GCF_902686455.1). Lineage (NCBI taxonomy): Eukaryota > Metazoa > Chordata > Mammalia > Rodentia > Sciuridae > Sciurus > Sciurus vulgaris. Next base: position 87,079,109 of record NC_136471.1, on the reverse strand, counting down.
CTGAGGATGGTAGCATCCATGTCAGGACTAACCCATGATAGCGGGCAGAGGTGACCCCACGTGTTGGTAGAAGGGGAGTCACAGCCTGGCACAGAGACTGTGTGTTGGGCCTGGGCATCACTAGAGACCAGTGGCTGTGGGGCTGCTGCGTGGGGCTGGAGTTGCACACGGGCACACCTCTCTCACCACTACATAGATCTTCCAAGCAAGCAAACAAACACACAAACAAAAAACACAAAGAAACTATGGAATGAAATGATTTAGACTTAACAGACATATATAGAGTATTTCATCCATCATCGAGTGAATACACTTTCTTCTCAGCAGCACGTGGATCCTTTTCTAAAATAGACCATATGTTATGCCACAAAACTACTCTTAGCAAATACGAAAAATACAGAGACACTGCCTTGTGTTCAGTCAGATCATAAAGGAATGACACTGGAAATCAATGATAAAATAAAAAACAGAAACTACTCCAACAGCTGGGGACTAAATAATAGCTATTGAATGATGCATGAGTGGTAGGAGACATCGGGGGGAGATAAAAAAAAATTCTTTGATGTAAACGAGAACAATGATACAGCATATAAAAATCTCTGGGATGCTCTGAAAGCAGCACTAAGAGGAAAGTTCATTGCATAGAGTGTATTCAGTAAAAGAAGAAAAGGTTCACAAATAAATGACCTAACATTACAGCTCAAAGCCTTATAAAAAGAACAGATCAATACCAAAAGTAGAAGAAGACAGGAAATAATTAATATCAGAGCTGAAATCATTGAAATTGAAACAAGAGAAACAATTCAAAAAACTGACAAAAAACATTGGTTCTTTGAAAAAATAAACAAAATGGATAAACCCGTAGCCACACTAACAAAGAGGAGAGAGAAAATTGCTAAAATTTGTGATTGAAAAGGGTATATCGCAATAGACGCTCTTGAAATACAAAGGAAAATTAGAAGCTATTTTGAAAATCTATACCCCAACAAAATAGAAAATATTGAAGACATTGACAGACTTCTAGAGACATATGATCCACCCAATCTGAATCTGGAGAACATACACAATTTAAACGGATCAATTTCAAGCAATGAAAGAGAAGAAGCCCTCAGAAGCCTACCAACAAAGAAAAGTTCAGGACCAGATGGATTCTCAGCCGAGTTATACAAGACCTTCAAGGAAGAACTCATTCTAATACTCCTCAAAGTATTCCATGAAGTAGAAAAGGAGGGAACCCTTACAAACTCATTCTGTGAAGCTAGTATCACATTGATACCAAAACCAGACAAAGACACATGGAGGAAAAAAAAAAAAACATCAGACCAATGCACCCTAATGAACATGGATGAAATTAAAAAAAAAAATAGCAAATCACATATAAAAACATACTAAAAAGATAGTGCACCACAATCAAGTGGGTTTCATCCCAGTGATGCAAGGTTGGTTCAATATCTATAAATCAATAAATGCAATTCACCACATCAACAGACTTAAAGTTCAGAATCATATGACTATTTACATAGATGCAGCAGAAGCATTTGATAAAATACAGCACATCTTCATGCTCAGAACCCTGGAAAAAATAGGGATAGTAGGAACATTCCTCAACATTGTAAAGTCTATGCTAAGCCCATGGCCAGCATCATTCTAAATGGAATAAAACTGAAAACATTCCCTCTAAAAAGTGGAAAAAGGCAGGGATGCCCTCTTTCACCACTTCTATTCAACATTTTCCTTGAAATGCTAGCCAGAAAAATTAGATAGACCAAAGAATTTGAAGGGATATGAATAGGAAAAGAACAATTCAAACCATCACTATTTGACAATGACATGATTCTATATTTAGAGGAGCCAAAAAGTTCCACCATAAGACTTCTAGAACTCACTAGTGAATTCAGCAAAGTAGCAGGATATAGAATCAACACTCACAAATCTAATGCATTTAGGAAAACTACCCCATTCACAATAGCCTCAAAATTTACTTGGGAATCAATCTAACCAAAGAGGTGAAAGACCTGTACAATGAAAACTACAGAACACTAAAGAAAGAAATTAAAGAAAACCTTAGAAGATGGAAAGATCTCCATGTTCTTGGACAGACAAAATTAATATTGCAAAATGGTCATACTTACAAAAGTGCTATACAGATTTGATGCAATTCCAATTAAAATCCCAATGATGTACCTCATAGAAATAGAAAAGGCAATCATGAAATGCATTTGGAAGAATAAGAGACCCAGAATAGTCAAAGCAATCCTTAGCAGGAAGAACAAAGCAGGAGATATCACAATACCAGACCTTAAACAATACCACAGAGCAAGAGTAACAAAAAGGGCGTGGTATTGGCACCAAAATAGGCAGGTAGACTGATGATCCAGAATGGAGGACACGGAGACAAACCCTCCTAAATACAGTTACTTCATACTAGACAAAGGTGCAAACAACACACAATGGAGAAAAGATAGCCTATTCAACAAATGGTGCTGGGAAAACTGGAAATCCACATGCAGCAAAATGAAATTAAGCCCCTATCTCTCACCCTGCACAAAACTCAACTCAATATAGATTAAGGACCTAGGAATTGGACCAGAGGCCCTGCACCTAACAGAAGCAAAAGTAGGTCCAAATCCTCATGTTGGTGTAGGACCAGACTTCCTTAACATTGACTCCCAAAGCATAGGAAAAGAAAGCAGGAATCAATATATGGGGTAAGTTGAAACTAAAACCCTTTTTCTCATCAAAGGAAACAACAATGTAAAGAGAGAGCCTACAGAGTGGGAGAAAACCTTGCCACATGCACTTCAGACAGAGCACTAATCTCCAGAATCTATAAAGAACTCCAAAAACTTTACACCAAGAATCCAAATAATTCAATGAATAAATGGGCTAAGTAAATGAACAGACACTTCACAGAAGATCTACAAGCAAACAACAGATATATGAAAAAATGTTGAACATCTCTAGTAATAAGAGAAAAGCAAATAAAAAATGCCCCAAGATTTCATCTCACCCCCCATTAGGGTGTCTTTTTGCAAGAATACAAGCAACGATAGGTGTTGGCGAGGATGTGGGCAAAATGTACACCCATACGTTACTCCTGGGGTTGCAAACTGGTGCAGCCACTCTGGAAAGTAGTATCGAGATTCTTAAGAAAACTTGGAATGAAACCACCATTTGACCCACCTATCCCACTCCTTGGCCTATACCCAAAGGACTTAAAATCAGCATACTACAGTGATGCAGCCACATCAATGTCTACAGCAACTCAATTCACAGTAGCTAGATTGTGGAACCAACCTAGGTGCCCTTCATTTGATGAATGGATAAAGAAAATGTGGTATATATACACAATAGAATATTATTCAGCCATAAAGAATAATTGAATTATGGCATATTCAGGTAAATGGACGGGGTTGGAGACTATCATGCTAAGTAAAATAAGCCAATCCCACAAAACCAAAGGCCAAATGATTTCTCTGATAAGTTGACGATGATACATAACGGGGTGGGGGCTAAGGCAAGGTTGGAGGAAGGATTCATTGTGTAGAAGTAAATTGTTGTGGGGCATAATTTAAGAACAGACCAATCACCACTGAGAAGCCCAAATTTGAGTCTTTATTAAGCTGGCCAGCTGACTGTCTCACAAAATGCCCCAAAAATGGCTATTTGGAGAACAGCCCTGACCATAGGTTTGCAGGGGTTTCTATACCGTAAACCAGTACATCAATCATGAGTGCCTGTTGCTATGATTCAAAATTACAAACTAGCATCACGAGATCTGAAATCATCAGCAGATGAAGAAGTGGGTCAAAATGACCTTACTTAGGTACAAACTAAAGAATGGTTACTAACATCTAAACACTCACTGTTGACATAACCATTAACATGGTACATTGTTCAGGAAACTAGGAATCGAAAAGAGAACAATTTTTCATTATACAAGAATTGCCATTTTGTCATTTTGTATTTCCAAGCAGGTCATGCTAAGCAACTGTTGATGGGTACAGGGGCAGGGTGTTCCCATGGGAGAAGCATTTCCTACATAACATGCAGTCTCAGGGTAAAATGGAGTCTGTTTAGTCATTGCCCATCTAGCCTGTCCTATAACATTTCCATGGAGTCAAATATGTCAGCCTGTCACAAAATGAGGGGTGGGGAGAGGGCAGCAGAAGGAAAGATTATAGAATGAGACAAACATCATTACCCTATGAACATGTACGATTACACAAATGGAGTGACCCTACTTCGTGTACAACCAGAGAAATGAAAGTTGTACCCCATTTGTGTACAAAGAAACAAAATAGTAATAAAACTTAAAAAGAGAAAAAAATTCTTTATATTGTCAGAGTCATGAAATCTAAATGAATACCCATTATAAATATTTTAGAAGTTAAAAAGAAATAGTTGTTTCATCTCAGAATTGAAAGTTCAGAAGTTCTAGAATGAGTGTTTTTTAAATAATTCATACTGTCAGGTTATTTAAGCTGCCAATGATTGGAATATCAGAAATACCATGTTCACATGTACAAGTGGGTTACTCTTTCTGGACAGCATCACTCTTATTTATATTCCTTAGCCACCATTTTCTCTGGTAATCCTGTCTTCAGTGGTACTAATGGGAACCTTGCTATAAACAAACCATGTACTATTCTATGTAACAATGCTACAGCTATCCACAGTCATACAGTGTGGATGGGCTATGTTACTGTTTTATCTAATAGGAGAAAGTACATCCTCCCCAAATAGAGTTAAGAGATCTTGTGTAAAGGTCACTTGAAATTATCAGAAACGTCTATTGAATTTTAATTGGGCTTTCCCTATTGTAAATAAAAATTAAAATCAGAGAAGAAGAGCTTGGTGGAGCGGGAACTGACTTGGGCATAGTAAACTCAATTGACTTTGAGAGCTTGGTTAGCAGACTGTGAGATGCCAGACAAGATGTAGCTCAAGCTTTGACAATTAATGCTCACTGGCTGCCCAAGATGATCCAGCTTCACAAAATGCTCTTACCTATGATAAGCAATTCCTGACTTTGTTAAACAGTTCTACTTTTACTACTCTGAATATAGATACTAATGCATATCATGTAGTTTAACCGGACTGTCTGTCTGCTCCCTGGAAAATACATACACTTTAATGCAGACAGAAAATGTGCAATGACTTTTAACTGCCGGAAATGTTGTTACTTTAAGGAAGTCATTTTCCACTTATATTTCTATAAACCCACTGGATGACTTTACAGCCACTTAATATCCAAAGCTGCAATTTATTTTATACTGGAACTATACAGCATTATGAAACCAATCAATGAATGCTTTATGTAATTTTTCTCGTGATACATTTTGTTCTACATTCCTATGTGGTTTTGCCTCATTTAAGTGGTACTCATGCAGATGGATGTAATGTGACTTATTCCTCATCTGAATGTGTTATTTGTGATCAAGGATGAGTATGCATATGATTGAGGAGGCAGATGGTGGCCTGTCTGCCTAAGCCATTCCTCTAATTTATGTGACCTCACTCTCTATCCTGGGTATAAATTTTCTATGAAGCAACTAACTACTCAATATGTCTACTTAGCAGCTAATAATCAATCTGACTTAAATTTCCTTAATCAAGTTTGTACCTTTGCTGGGTGTATCAAACACCTCAAGTTCCCCACTTGGCAGGACCAAGCGGATGGTGTTACTTTAACATGGACCTGAGAACCATTACCTTTTCCTGATATGTATATAACTTTACAACACATAATAGATGCCCTTAATCAAGGTACTGTGGTTAAAGGTCTGGTGACACATAGTCAACATTGATTAAATCAACATAAAATACATACTCAAATTTCAGCTCTTGAACTACCTGCTGTTTCACATTTCATAACTACTGATACCAATCATCATTGGTATGATTTTCTGTTTCTTTTGCCAACTGCACAGTGATATTTTTCTGCTCTGTTTGATCCTGTAATAATTTTTGCTTTAGCCTTAATCTCACTTTGTTTTTGTAATGTTTATCTGTATATTGGGATCAAAAGAATGGCTCTACAGATAAAACCCCATGCAAAAGTGATGGCCAGTTTTGACCAAGGACCTCTGGACCATCCCCACCCAAAACACCTCTTCACCTTGACCTCTCCTCAGGAGGACACACAGAGTCAAGCTTTAGAATACCCCTCCAGCTTGAAGTAGTCTCAGTGGTCATCATCCCAACTCTGAACAATAGTCAGGGTATCCTCTGAGAGGAGTGACTGAGGGAGATACAGAGGGAGATAAGCAGCCAGGGCAAGAAGTGAGTGAGGAGGTTGTGGTCAACGTCAGAAAACAAAGGAGCATGGAGAGAGTCTTCCAATGAGGTCAACTTCCTTATTGATGAAATTGCTCATGGGTACAAGCAGAGGACCCAACCAGACAGCTAATTCCATACACAAGCCCCCAAGTGGGGGATCCAATAGAAAAAGTAAAATGGATGTGTGGACACAGGGAGCACTAATGAATGATAGTAAGGAGAGCATGGACAAGGGAAGAGCTAAGGAGAGGAGGAAAGTACAGAGACCATAAAGAGAACAGACAACCCCCCCCCACACCAGACTCCCAGCTCTGGGGCCCATTTCTCTTTGGAGAAGTCTGTCTCTGTTTTCTTTTTCAATAAACCTGCTGCTTGATTGATATCCCTGTGTCCTGTTCTTCAATTCTGTGCTAACTGAAGACAATGAACTCAGCACCCCCAGACAGTAACAGTATTGCCTTATTTTCTCATGTTATTTCTTTGCAGAAATCTGGTCTTCTCTTGGAATGTGTATCTCTTCCATTGTTATTTGTGTCTTTTTGGTGAGTTATTTTTTCTTTACAATACACCCCAGGTACATTATCTCACAATCAAAGCACCCACTCACCATGATTAAAATGCTTTTTAAAAACCTGAACACCAGTTTCACAAGGGCAAAAAGACACCAGGAACCACATCTGCTTCATATAAAAACCTATACACACACAAAAAAAAATTTACTGAGAGTGTTGTCTACAACTCCATTAAACAAATAGAAGAAAACATTAGTAATAATATAAAATAGAATAAAAAGTTACATAATGTTAAAGAATAACTTAAAGTACATGGAAAATAAAAAGGAAAGAGGGAAAATCAATTTGAAAGTAGGTTGGAGAAGAGACAGAGGCAAAAATGAGAATGAAAGAAAAAGGAGAAGAAATGGGGATAGAAATGAGAAAGACAAAATCGATGAAGACAATAATTAACAGTTAAATTGCATTACTTAGCTTTTAAGTAACACAAATGTTATTAAAGAATGAAATATAAACTATTAGCACCAGAATCAAAACAAGGGAACTAAGAAGACAACATAGACAAAACCAAAACAAACATTAAAATGACTAAAATTCTTTCTCGCTGAAGTATATAAGATGAATCTTCTTTCATGGATTTCCATATTTGAAAACCACCAGTGCATTTATCCCCATTTTATAAACATGACCACAATATCTGAGGAGAATTACTCATAAGAGGAAAAGTTTATTTTGGTTAGTGATTTCAGAGTTAAGCTCCATGGTCACCTGATTCCATTGCTCTGGGCTCAAGATAAGGCAGAATATCATGGAAGAAGAATGTAGTAGAGGAGAGCAGTTGCACTCATGGCTGCCAGGAAGCATGGGAGAATGAGAGAGAGAGAGAGAGAGAGAGAATTTGTGCAAGCAAGGCACCAAGGAAATATACCACAAGGACACACCCTCAGTGGCCTGCTTCTTTAGCCATGAGTCACCCACCTAGAGCTATCACCCAGTACAGTAGTTCTTACAAAATATTAATCCATCATATATAAGTTAACCCACTGATTATTTGACTCAACCTTGTCATTTCCCATCAGCACATACCTGTATTAACACAAGATCTTTTGAGAGATATCTCATATCCAAGTCATGATATTCTTTCCATGGTGCCCATCAATCCATGTCCATCTCACAACACACAATTCATTTAGTATATCTCTAACAGTCATCATAGTCTTAACAGTTTTAGCCATGCTGAAATATCAAAGTACAAACATTCTGAGATTCAAGACAAACTCTTGGTGAGTCCCTGTAAAAATTAAAAGTAACTTACATTTATCCAACACAAATGGCATGCAGTAAACTTTCCCATTCAAAAAGGGAGAAATAGGGGCACAGAAAGAAGTGACAGGCCCAAAGCTAGACTGAAACCCATCTGGGAAAACATTAGGTCCTGAAGCTCCTGAAGCTCCATTCCTGGCATCTTGGGCACATGGTGGTGAGATGTGTTTTCCAAAGGAATTGGGCAACCCCACCCCATCCCCATTCCCCTTGATTAGAGAAGAGAGAGAGAGAGAGAGAGAGAGAGAGAGTGAGAGAGAGAGAGAGGGAGGGGAAGAGAGAGAGAGAGAGACAGAGAGACAGAGAGAGAGAGAGAGACGAAAGGCACTCCCCCAGTGACCTACCTTCTCCACCATGCCTCATCTCACTACAGTTAGCAGTTTGTTCATTCAAATTATTATTCCATCACATGGATTAATCAACAGATTAGTTTACAGCTCTCATAATCTAATTATTTCTTTTCTGAACATTCACCTAACACAGGAGCTAATGGGGGATGACTCATATCCAAGCCATAACAGCCAGGTATCAGGGTGGGAAGGCAAATGCCCAAGCCTCTGAAACGTATGCTCTGATTGACTCTGAGCATTGTGGCCACAATCTAACAGACCAGTTTCATGTTAGGGCAGGGAGTTGTCCCTTTATCTTCCCCTGAAGTCTAGATCAGTGTTCTGCTTCAAAAACCATCAAGGAGCTCTGTCTACAAAGCCTATGCACACAATTCTCTCACACATACTCTGATGCAAATCTGTGAGGTTCAGAAATTCCATGGCAGGACTAGGCACTAAGTGGGCCCACTGTTGGAACAGACAGTATATAACAACAGTTTCCCCAGCCGGGTGCATAGATCCCTCCATGGTGTGGGTGGCACCTTTATGTGTTTCCATGGATTTAAGTTCATTGGGAGAAGCACCATGTACCTGGGATTATTTACAAAGTCCTCATGCTGACCCTTTCTGTGGCAAACCTGGTCAGCTTTTTAAGCTCCATGTCAGGTCTGAGCATTGGTGGGACCCTGATTTCACAGGTGGGACTCTGCCTGGGTGCCCCTTACCTGGCAGGTTGACCCATCTCCAATAGGACTGACAGCCTTGTGTGCACCTAGAGAGTCCTGGGTTCATATGGAGAGACACCACCTTCCAGGGTGGTGGAGTGGGCCTTTCTCAGCTCCTCTTGCCAACTTGGATATCAGTGGCCTTCATTTTCAATGATCACAGAGTATCTAATATCCGGATGGCTTGCTTCAAAGGCATTCCTCTGTGGAAATATTTGCTGTGATCTCCAGGGAAAATAAACATACAGGAATTTATCTGTTCCAAAGTTTCAAGTTTAGTCATGACTCCAACAAGATGGCAAGAAGGCTTCCCACCACAGCTCTCCACATAGAAGTTAGTGGAAGTGGAGCACTTATCACACACCAGAACCCTATGTAGCTCCTTTATCAGCTGAGTTTGTAATGACTCTCTCTTCTGCAGCTGATCCTGTAACAATTTTGTAAAATACATCTCTCTTTCTTTCATGTTGTGTCACCTCAAATGCCTGACCCTTCCTGGTGTCATGGAGAGGGTTCAGCTCTGATGAACTCTTTCTCACTCTCTTTTCCAGGAACCAGAATCTCTAAGTCTCCAAATCTCTGTGCAATATTATTGATGCTCAGTGCATTCCCTTATGCACCCACTGATTTAGTCAGCTTTATACCTGCTGTGGCTAAAAGAACTGACAAGAACAATTTTAAGGAGGAAAATTCACTTAGGGATTCATGGTTTCAGAGGTCTCAATCCAAAGACAGCCAGCTCCATTGCTTGGGGGCTGAGGTAAGCCACAACATAATGGTAGAAGGGTGGGGTGGAGCGAAGCGGCTCACGTGATGGTCTAGAAGTGTAGAGACTCCACTCTCCAGATACGGATTACACACCCCATTGTCAGGTCCCCAGTGCTCACCTCCTCCAGTCATACCCTTCTTGCCTTCAATTATCACTCAGTTAATCCCCACTAGGGGATTAATTCACTGATTGGGGTAAGGATCTCATAACCCACTTATTTCACCTTAAATGTTCCTGCACTGTCTCACACATGAGCTTTGGGGGTACACTTAATATCTAAACCATAACACCCACCTCACTCAGTTAGCTGTACTCCAGCTGTTTTGATTTCCAACTGGGAAGGAGTTGGGAAGGGCAATCTGTTTCTATTTCAACATCTTGATGGACCCCTTGGGGTATTCTTGAAGTGATGTGTTTTGTTTAAAAGGAAGCCTGACCAAGTAGACACAGCACTGGGATGAGTGTGCTTTTGCTATTGATGTCTGGTTGACTGCTTTTCTGCAGTGGGGTCTCATCACTTTGGGTAGGCTGGCTTCAGTCTCATGATCCTCCTGCCTCGATCTCCCCAGAGACCCAGAATACAGGATTGTGATGTAAAGCCCAGACTAGGTTGAGCATTAAGACTCTTTTGATTAGTCACTGAAGGAGTCTGGGCAGCAGCATTGGGCCTCTTTGGCTTTTTGGTTCTCTCATCTGTAACATAACTATTGGAATAGAAGCTGATTGCAGTAGTCTCTTCTAGGTTTAGAAAAATTCCTGTGTCTTATATTTTATTCGAACTTCACTACAATTTCTTCATGACTGTTTTCTGGTAACTGTTTTACAACTGTGTATTTTGTAATGGGGCAAATATATGATTCTCAATCCTGAGTCTACTGGACATTAAAATTTCCTTACTACTGAAATGCTTGACTTGATGCCAGAAGTGCCAAAACTGCCATTTTATTCTATTGACCTCTGCTAGGAAAAGGAATCTTATAGCAAAAATCATCATCATCATCATCATCATCATCATCATCATCATCATCATCATCCTAGGCGAATTTAAGTCCAATCTCATGAAAAACACTCTGACGTTTTAGTCAATATATACTTTGGGGCTTCTCATTGTCATTAGCTATCAGAAATTTTCAATAAATTAATTAGAAATGAAGTAAGGCAATACAGATATAAAAACATTATGTAAGCATATAGACGGGTGTACGTGTGTGTGTCTGTGTGTGTAATCAAAGAAAAGCAATATCATCAAGAGGAACCTTTTTCAGCCTTTGGAATTAGACAGCTTGTGTCCAAATATTAATTGTGTCAATCTACTTGCTGTGTAGCTTGAGGCAAACAGAAAAGTTTTAATTTGAAGGACATTCCCCTTTCTCCATGAAATGTAAATAATAGTATTTCTGGCAGAATTTGCATAAGGATTGGGGAGATTTCTTCCAAAGAACTAATTTAATAACTCTACACTCAATAGTAACCTTTTCAGTTAGAAGGTAACATTTATGGTTGTACAATGAAAATTTAGTAAACACTATTTCAAAAACCTTACCTCTATAAAATCCTAATTCTATATTCTTTTCTTACGATTAGAATGTCAAGTGCATAGTCGCACAGGTAAAGAGGGCCCTGGAGGGCTTTCTTCTGTGAGGAATAGGGTGGGTGATAGCCATTTGCTTAGAGAATTAGTGTTTCCTCAGATGGTGAGCCAACTCTGTACAGGGCCACCTACCCTGGCTATCTGAAACAGTCCCTCATGACTGCCAGTTCTGGGAGTCAGACCTCTGTATCCCATGGCTCAGCCAAGCCTGATTCTGCTAAACATGGATGGCTTCCCACAAATCAGCATAGGAAAGTTAGGTCCGATTGATTCTACTGTCTTTCCTATTCCCATCCTGCTTCCCTTTACTTCATTCCCCATTGTCCTATCCAAAGTACTTCTGTACTTCCCCTCCCCACCCTACCTTGTGTGAGCTAGCATCCACATATAAAGGAGAACAATCAACCTTTGGTTTATTAGCAAGGGCCAATTTCACATAGTTTGATATTCTCCAGTTTCTTCCATTTACCAGCAAATGCCATAATTTCATTCTCTCCTTCCCATTCCCATCCTCCTCCTCCCTGTCCAATCAGGTGAACCTCCACTCCTCCCTCCCCATGGACGATTGTGGGTCAGCATCTGCATATTCCAGAGAACATCCAGCCTTTGGATTTTTGGGAATGGCTTACTTCACTTACCATGGTACTCTCTTCCTTCCATTTACCAGAAAATGCCATAATTTCATTTTTTTTATGGCTGAGTAATATTCCATTTTGTATTTGTACCACATTTACTTTATCCATTCATCTGTTGAAGGGCACCTAGGTTGGTTCCATAGTTTAGCTATGAACTATGAATTGAGTTGCTATGAACATTGATGTGGCTGTATCTCTGTAGTATGCTGATTTTAAGTGCTTAGGGTATATGCCAAGCAGTGGGATAGCTGGGTCAAATGGTGGTTCCATCCCAAGGTTTCTGAGGAATCTCCATACTGCTTTCCAGAGTGGTTGCACCAATTTGCCGTCCCACCAGCCATATATGAGTGTACCTTTGTCCCCACAACCTCACCAATATTTGTTATTACTTATATTCTTGGTAATTGCCATTCTCACTGGAGTGAGAATAATTTGCATTTCTCTAATTTGCCAGTGATGTTGAACTTTTTTTTTTTTTTTCGGTGCTGGGGATTGAATCCAGGACCCTGTGCTTGGGGGGAAAGCACTCTATCAACTGGGCTATATCCCCAGCCCTGAACTTTTTTTTTTTTTTTCATGTATTTGTTGACCAGTCATATTTAAAGTGTCTGGTCAGTTCATTTGCCCATTCATTGGTTGGATTATTTGTGTTTTTGGTGTTACGTTTTTTGAGCTGTTTATACATCCTTGAGATTAATGCTTATCTGATGTGCAGGTGGCAAAGATTTTCTCCCACTCTGTAAACTCTCTGTTCATGTTTCCTTTGCTGTGAAGAGGCTTTTAGTTTGATGCCATCCCATTTATTGATTTTTGATTTTACTTCCTGTGCTTTTGAACTCTTGTGGAGGAAGTCTTCTCCTGAGCTGATATAATGGAGAATTGGGCCTACTTTTTCTTCTAGTATGCACAGGGTCTCTGACCTAATGCCAAAGTTCTTGATTCTCTTTGAGTTGAGTTTTGGGCAGGGTGAGATATAAGGGGTTCAATTTCAATCTACTACATATGGATTTCCAGTTTTCCCAGCACTATTTGTTGAAGAGGCTGTATTTTCTCCAGTGTATATTCATGGAACCTTTGTCTAGTATGTGTCAGGCTTTGTTTAGCCCTTCTCTAGTATTTCTGTGGGTATGTCTCTGTGTCTTCTATTCTGTTCCATTGGTCTTCTCATTTGCTATCCCATGTAACTGACTTGGCAATGGCTCAACAGATATTTACAGAAATCTGACAAGAAGTTCTGGAGGGGGATCATCAAGGGCCCCCTCTCTTCTATCCAGGGAATCCTGTCCTAGTAAAATATATAGATCCAAATAAGGGGCTATATATTCCCAACTGGAAGAGTTCTTACCTTGAATCATGTCCCCTCCTTTAGCAGCCCATATGGCAGAATGAGAATCCTGGATACATCATAACCCACTTAAGGCCTATTGAGTCTGCCACAACAGGGGCTCCTGAAGACCACTACACCTATGAGCCAATAGATGATCTCAATTTCCCATTTAAATGTGGTAAATGATATGTTTGCTTTTACTGGTCTTTTGATTATAGTATCAGTGGCCTTACTGCTTGCCATTGGGGTAATAGTAGCAGTTCCTCAAGACTGGGGTGCTACATGTAAGCTATTCCTAGCTTTAAGCTGCTTAGGCATAACAACCCTGTTCTTTCTATTAATCTTAGTGAATACTTAAGTCTAGTTCTAACGAAACCTAATTATGACTGTAAGCTGTGCACAGAGATCTGCTGTAGGAATCTTTCTCCTGGGAACCTGCACTGTGGTACACACCTGGACTCACAGAATGCCTCTAAGTCCATCCAACAGTACATATATCTCACTGAGATGTGGATATAACATAATTTCATACGCAGTAGTAATAAGAAACGTGTTTTTTCTAATTTGACTATGTCACCAAAAATCTCTTGTGCAGAAGGGATCGCCCACCTTTGTGTGCCTTGGCAAAGGGAATGCTTCCTTTTACACTGGACATTATGTCCAATCTCGCTTTGTTGTGAAAACATCACCATAGATGCCAGTGGAATACAGATGATAATCAGAAACTACTAGAAAATATATACTTGAAAAACAATAGAAAATTATGAAGACATTGAAAAAATTTTCTAGAGTATGACCTACCCAAATTGAATCAGGATCTCCTAGAAAATTTAAACAGCTCAATTTCAATCAATGAAATTGAAGATGCCATTAAAAGCCTACCAGAAAACAAAACCCCAGGACCAGATGTATTCTCAGCTGAGTTCTACCAGACCTTCAAAGGACAACTTACACCAATACTCCTCAAATTATTCCATGAAATATAAAAGGAAGGAGCCCTGCCAAACTCATTCTACTCCTGGCAAACCACCTACGAAAACATTTGGAAATGATTGTGCACCACAATCAAGTGGGGATCACTCCAGGGATGCAAGTCTGACTCAATATATGGAAATCAACAAAAGTATTTGATAACATCAATAAACTTAAAGATAAGAATCACACAATAATCTCAAAAGTTGCAGAAAACGCACTAGACAAAATTCAGCATCCATTCATGCTCAAAATATTAGAAAAACTAGGGCTAGCAGGAACATACCTCAACATTGTAAAAACTATATAGGCAAAACCCAAGGCCAACACCATTCTAAATGGGGAAAAATTGAAAGTGTCCCTGTACAAACTGGAACAAGATAGGGATATACACTTTCATGACTCCTATTATTCAACATATTCCTTGAAACCCTAGTCAGAGCAATTAGACAAAAGAAAGAAATTAAAGATATATGAATAGCAAAGAAGAGCTCGAACTACCCCTATTTCCAGTGACATGATTCTATATTTAGAAGACCCAAGAACTTCACCAGAAAGCTTCTAGAACCCATAAATGAATTCAGCAAAGTAGCAGGATATAAAATTTACAACCATAAATCAGTTGTGTTCCTATCCACCTATGACAAACCAATGCAAAGAGAAATCAGGACAGCTATCCCATTCACAATAGTCTCATAAAAATAAAATATTTGGGAATCAGTCTAACAAAGGAGGTGAAACAACTGTACAATGAAAACTATGGAACACTAAATAACGAAATTGAAGAAGACATTAGAAGATGGAAAGGCCACCCCTGTGTTCTGTGATAGGTAGAATTAATATGGTCAAAATGGCCATACTACCAAACGAACTATACAGATTTAATGCAATTCCTATTAAAATTCCACAGTACATTATTCAGAGAAATAGAAAAGGCAGTCATGAAATTCTTTTGGAAAAATAAGAGGCCCAGAATGGACAAAGCAATCCTTCCTGAGAAAAGTGACGAGGGGGCATCAAAATACCAGGACTTAAATTATATTACAGAACAATAGTAACAAAAACAACATGGTATTGGCACCATAACAGACAATGAAGACCCATGAAACAGAATAGAGTGCACAGAGTCGTACCAACATAAGTACAGTTATCTCAAGCTTGTCTAGGTGCCATAAACATATATTGGAGAAAAGATAGCCTCTTCAAGAAATGGTGCTGGGAAAATGGGAAATCCATATGCAGTAGAATAAAATTGAATGTCTATCTCTCACTCTGTACAAAACTTAACCCAAAGCGGATCAAGGACACAGGCATTAGACCAGAGACTCTGTGCCTACTAGAAGAAAAAGTAGGACCGACTCCCAAACACGTCATCTTAGGAACCAACTTCCTCAGTAAGACTCCTAAAGCAGAAGAAGTAAAATCAAGAATCAATAAATGGGATCTTATCAAACTAGAAATCTTCTTCACCACAAAGGAAACAGAGAGCCTACAGAATGGAAGAAAATCTTTACCACCAGCAACTCAGAGCATTAATCTCAAGGATACTCAAAGAACACAAAAATGTTAACATCAAACAAACAAACAAACGAAACAAAACAAAACAAAACAAACATAAAACCAAATAACCCAATCCACAAACGGGCTAAGGAACTGAACAGGCACTTCATGGAAGAAGAAATATGAAAGGTCAAAAAATAAATGAAAATATGTCCAACATCTCTAGCAAGTAGAGAAATGTAAATCAAAAGTACACTGACATTTCATCTCACCCCAGTCAGAATGGTAATTATCAAGAATACAAGTAGCAATAAATATTGGTGAGGATGTGGGGAAGAAGATTCACTTATACATTGCTGACAGGACTGCAACTTGATGTAACCACTCTGGAAAGTAGTATGGAGTTTCCTTAGAAAACATGGAATGGAAGCACCATTTGACCCAGTTATTCCACTCCTCAGTTTTTACACAAAGGACTTATGATCAAGCAGAGTACAGTGATGACACCACTTCAATGTTTATAGCAGCTCAATTCCCAATACCCAAGCTGTGAAACCCAACTATGTTCCCTACAACAGATGAATGCATAAATAAAATGTGATATATATACACACATATATATATATATGTATATATATATATATATCCACACACACACACAGAATGGAATATTACTCTGTGATAAAGAAGAAGGGAACTTGCCAGTAAATGGATGGAACTGGAGAATATCATGCTAAGTAAAATAAGGCAGTGCCCAAAATCCAAGGGCGGAATGTTCTGTCTGATATGTGGATGGTAACCCAAAACAAGGGAGGGGAATGTTAGAAGTTTATTGAACTAGACAAAGGGGAATGAAGGGAAGAGAATGGGGATAAGAATAGAAAGGACAGTGGAATGAATCAGACACCTTTACTGTCCTTATATATGAACAGAAGACCCATGTAATGCCATATCATGTACAACCACAGTGATGGGATCCTGACTGAAACAAGTTATAGATATTCTATGTGTGTATGATATGTCAAAGTATGCTCTACTCTCATGTTTCTATGGAAAGAATGAATAAAGAAATAAAAAAGCAATTTTCTTACGTGTATCTTAAGAAGCTCATTGCTATTGTTTGTTCGTTTTTTGTTTTTCTACCTTGCCTGAAGACCGAGGTCTCCATGGAAAATGTAGATGAAATTTAATCCCTAATGCTTGGGAGAGTTTTTGTGTTATTTCTGACTTTAAAGCAGGTCCATTATCAGTTTGAAGACTGAGGGAGACCCAGTTGAGGAATCATTACCCAAAGTAGAACTTTTAAAATTTCAATACCCTTTTCAAATCTGCAAGGAAAGACTGCCACCAATCCAGTGATTGTATCCACCAGAACTAGTAAATATTTTGCATTAGGGATCTCAGGCATATGAATGAAATATAACTGTCAGTCCACTACTGAATAATAAACGTGTCTTTGGTGTCCATGGAGGTGGGTTCGGGGGCTGGAGACATTTATTAGAAGAATTAACCCATTGGCAGATTTCACAGCTTTGGATAATCTGCTGGACTGTGTACTTCATGCCTTTTCCTGAAAATAGTTTCTACATTAGGGCAAGAACATTATCTCTTCCTAGATGGTAGAGGTGTTTTAGAGACTTTAAAATCGGGATGCTTGGGCTAGTAGTAGGACGTCCTCAGGAGAAAACCACCATCATGCGTGATCCAATGGGTATTCTTCAGTTACAGTTTGTGCTTGTGCCTCTTTCCTCAAGTACTGGGGGTGTTCAGAGGAGAGAAAATAATTTCCCCATAGGAGCAGGGCAACTCTGCGAACCTGTAAAGCAGCCTTGGCTGCTACATCTGCAACCTTATTTCCTTTAGGTATTGCGTCTTCTCGATTCTGATGCCCAGGCATATGGATAACTGCTACCTGAGAAGGCAGCAAGATTGCCTCTAGGAGGCAAAGAATCTGCCTGGCATTCTTAACAGGAGCACCCCTTGTAGCAAGAACCCTTGCTTTTTCCAGATAGATGTATGAACATGAAAGCTGAGGAAGGCATGTTTAGAATCAGTACATATATTGACCCTCTTATCTTCACACAGCTCTAGTACCCAGGTGAGGACAATAAATTCTGCCAGCTGAGCACTCGTATTTGTAGGTAGTGGCCCCAATTCAAGAACCTCAGAATCTATCACTACTGTATATCTGGATCTCCAAGTCCCATCAATCACTGATGAACTTCCATAAATGTACAGAGTGAGATCGGAATTATCTATAGGATGATCAGGTAAATCAGGTCTGGCAGCATAAGTTTCCCTTAAAACTTCCTCACAAGAACAAAGAGACTTTTCCTCTATTTCAGTTAAGAAAGTGGTATGATTGAGGTTATGACAAGTTTTTAAGGTAATTTCAGGTCCTTCCAACTAAAGAACCTGTTATTTGAATACATGGCTTTCTGTTAACCAGAGATTACCTTTAGAAATTAGGATTCTTTCTATCTCTTGGGAGGTAAGTATAGTCAGGGGCCTTCCCAGCATGAGTTTATTTGACTCAGGGACCTATAGTCCCAGCACAACCACAGCTCTAAGACATCCAGGCCACCCATTGGCCACCTTTTCTAATTCTTCACTTAGGTATCCCACTGGCTGGGGACTGGCCTGTAACGATTGAGTAATCATTCCCAGTGCCACTCTGTTCCTTTACATAAAATTGAAAAGTTGACTGAGGGAGCAAAGGCAGAGCAGGTTCCTGGGTAAGAGCTGTTTTTAATGTACTAAAGGGTTTACTCACCTCTGGAGTCCAATTCAAAATTGCCTGTGAATGTCCCTGTGCTTCCTTAATGTACTCATAGAGTGGTCTTTCCTTCTCATCCTATCCAGGGACTCCTATTCTACAATATCCAGTTGTTCACAGAAAGGCCCTGAGTTGTTTGACTGTCTGAAGAAGGAGATATGAAAGTACAGGTTGAATTATATCTGGGCCAAGCTTTTGAGTTTCATCTTGCAGTATCATGCCCAAATAAGTAATGTGGTGTAGACACAACTGAGCCTTCTCTCAGGAGACTTTATATCCCCTAGTGGCCAGAAAATTCAGAAGAAAGCCAGTGATCTCAGAAATTAATCTTCTGAGGGTTCACACAAAAGCAGGTCATCTACATATTGAAGTAATACCGTTTCAGTGTATGACCAATCCATGAGGTCTTGTGCCACCACTTGTCCAAACAAATGTGGGACATCTCCAAATCCCTGGGATTTAGAGGGCTGCCCAGGAAACTTGTCCAGCCTCACAAGTGGGATCCTCAAAGGCAACTGGGGGTTGGCTCCTTGGATTCACAGGAATGCAGAAAAAGTCATCCTGTAAGTCTAGGACAATATAATATCTAGTTCTCTGGGGAATCTTGGTAATGAGAACATATGGATTTGAAACCACAAGGTGCAGTTTGACTACTGCCACACTGATTATACAAAGATCCGGAACGAATCTCCATTTATTGGGGCCCTTTGAGACCTGCAACGTAGAAGAATTATAAGGGGTAGAGCACTCTACTGAAACTTCCTCTCATTTCAAACATAATATAATAGCTATCAGTCCCTTCTTAGCTTCAGGTTTTAAGGGA
Source organism: Sciurus vulgaris (assembly GCF_902686455.1). Taxonomy (NCBI): domain Eukaryota; kingdom Metazoa; phylum Chordata; class Mammalia; order Rodentia; family Sciuridae; genus Sciurus; species Sciurus vulgaris. The sequence goes on along the minus strand of NC_136471.1, from coordinate 87,059,545 downwards.
TAATGCTTTTGATGAGAAAAGTAGGAAGGATCCTTAAGACAAACTTCATCAGGGGTTGCCCCTCCTGCTGTATTGTTATCTGACCAAACTGTGGGTTTTACCTCCTTCTCTATAAAAGGTAGGCAACTATATTTCCTAGGTAGCAATAACTTGGCCTCTAATTGAGATAACAGGCCACATCCTAGGATAAGGGTTTGGTTATCTGGCTTAATGAGAAAGGAGTGACAGAATTGGAAATTGCCCCAGGAACAAGCAAGAGGCCCAGGGAAATATCACTCAAGGGGCTGGCCCAATATGCCCAAAATTGTTACTTTGTCTTGGGACTGAGTTCCAGGAGAGAAGGACAGGACTAAGAATCAAGCTCCCATTTTGAGAAGGGAGTACATCTGGTGCCTTTCCATGAGCAAGGTTACCTCAGGGGCTCCTCAAGTAGGACTTCAGTCATGGAAGCCATAAAGGGAGCTCCTGGGACCTGTCATTGTGTACTGATAGGCAATAGCCTGGATCCCCTCAGGGTCTGTTATGTTTGGGATGTGAGGTGTCCACCAAATCTCAAGTGTGAGATAATATGAGAAAGTCCAGAGGAGAAATGATCGGCTTATGAGAGCCTTAAACCAATCAGTAAATCAATGCCCTGATGGGATTAACTGAGTGGTTACTGAAGGTGGGTGGTGTGTGGCTGGAGGAGGTGGGTCATTGGGAGTGTGCCTTTGGGGGCATATATTTTGTATCTGGTGAGTGGAGTCTCTGCTGTCTGATCATCAGTTGAGCTGCTTCCCTCTGCCACCCTCTCCTGCCATGATGTTTGCCCTCACCTGTAGCCCCAAGTAATGAAGCAGGCCTTCTATGGACTGAGACCTCTGAAACTGAGGCCCAAAATAAACTTTCCCTCCCCTAAAGTTGTTCTTGACACGTCCCTTAGTCACAGAAATGAAAAAGCTGACTAAAACATGGACCAAGGTCATATAGCCTTATAATTGTTCCTCTGACACAGAGGACAAGGTCCAGGAGGTATTCCATCAGGTGGCTGATGGCTCTGGTGACACTCATTTTTGGAATGGCCTTCTTTCCTGAAAGAGAAAGAGGAGGTGGAGGTGTACCCCCGAAAACCTGCTCACATGACTGGCATCGATTCTCCATGTCACTTGTCCTTTGATTTCTCCTTTCCTAGGTCCCGATTATAGAAGACTGCTGTAGCAGTCTGGACCAACTGGATCAAAGTCTTTCGCAGATCTGCAGCCAGATTTTGGAGCTTCCTTCCTATGTCTGGAGCAGATTGGGTCAAGAATTTATCTTTAAGAATGATTTCCACCATCTGTGACCCTGGCTCAATATTAGTGTAATTAGTGTAATATTAGATAATTTCCTCCTGGAGGCTCTGTAGAAAGGTTACTGGTGGCTCCATTTCCCCTGGAATCTCAGTGGCTGGCTGAGCATAATTGAAAGGCTTATCCTGTGACCTTTACAATCCTTCTAACACACAGTATAAAAAGTGACATCTGTCCCCCTTATCTCTACCTCTGTCAGCATTCCAGTTTCGTTCAGTGAGGGAAACTGCTTGACTCCCCATGGGGACGATCCAATTCTTGCCAGCCATGGTAGCTTTCCCTCCCCCGGCTGGCTAATAGGCATGTCCTGTTTCAATAGCCTTCTCTAAGACCCTGTGTTTACCCAAGGAAATTAAAGTTTGATTTAAAAGCAACATAACATTCTTCCATGCTAAGTCATAAAGTTTTGTTAACTGCTGGAAGGTTTGAAGATATTGCTCTGGGTTTTCAGTGAAGTTCCCTAGGTCTTTCTTATGTCCTTTACTTCCATTAATGAAGAAGGGACATGTACCATCTCAGGTCCAAATTCCCCCTGGCGTTGCCATGAGGGGGATTATGTCCTAAGTAGCAGATTTCCTACCCAACTCTGCCATCAAAAGTGGAATTTTCCCTGGATAAGGAGGACTGTGCTCCAGTCCTTTTAAATGAGGATGTCAGTGGGAAGGAGTCATAGGAGGACCTAGTATTCTCCTCTAGATGGGGCAAAAAGGATTTTCTGTTTACCTGGTAAAGGTCTCTTTTCCATTGTCAACAAATTCATCTTTTCTGGGGGTATAGTGTCTGGTTTAGAGCAGCACACTGCTGCTAAGGTCTGAGTGGCAAGATTGCAAAGTTTTCCTAGTTCAGGATGACCTCTCAGATAAAAGAACAATTGAGCAAAAGCTATTTCACTCCATTTGCCCGCCTATTTACACAAACGGTCAATTACTGAATAGCACTGTAGCTTAGGGCCCCTTCAGGTTGCCATTATTCTCCTTCTCACAATGGATACTGAGGCCAGGCCTCAGAGGCAAAGAAGAGCGAAGATTTCCTCTTTAATTGGGGGTCAAAATTATCCCAGGGTTTGAGCAGACATGAGTGAGGTTAACCTCATGGACTTCTGGAAGTATTGGATCCATTCTGGGAAGAAAAAGAAAAAAAAAAAAAAAAAAAAAAGGAAGAGGTTTGATGATAGTCACCCAGTCCCCATCTCACTCTTTTACAAATCTGAGTGGGTGGCACTGGCCCATGAATCATAGGTAAACTGACTTGGCCAAGAATCTGTCTGAAGGGGACTGTGTCCAAGTAGGGATTAGCGAAGCTTATCCATGGCCTGCAGTCCAGGTCCCTGGTGTTTCTTTGGGTAGCCCAAATAACTCGGAAGCTTCCCTTCCCAGAAAGCATGTAATTCCCACCTTATTCTTGTCAAGACAGAGTAAAGAATTTTCAGCAGAACAAGAATCTGGAGGGAAGGCAGTTGCCAGGGAAGAGAATTTTGCTGAAATCTCTGAAATAAGGAATTCCCTCAACTGGCAACATGAGCTCTCGGTCCACATCCATGGGTCTTTTTCTTGTGCAAGGAGGTTCACATCAGCCACTATAAATTGACCTCAGGAGAGGTCCTATGGTGGTCATAATGTTATCCTCCCATTTTTTTCCTTTGAAGGGTTGTTAAGGCCACAAGGGAGATAAGTGGGTGATTTCACAAATGTCTCAAAAGATAGGGAGTTCCTGTATTGTAGGGCTTTTTGATCAGTGGTAACTATCATGAAAAATATAAAAAGATGAATTAGGAGCAGCCTAGTCGCAACTGACAAACTGTGTTCCCATAAGGAGGAAAAGATATGTTGCTGATTCTGTCGTGGACTATGGGGCCTATTACTCATGTTTTTGCCTGAGAGGAGAGAAAGAGGGAAAAATAGTTACACTGGGATTTCATCTGTGTTAGTCATTGAGGGGGGGGGGGGCTTCCCCAGCCTCAGAGAGCCACAGATGTCCTGGGGGATCAATGATCGCACTCCAGGTCTCATCAGCCATTTAACATGACCCTTAACTGAACTTTCAGTCAATGCTTTAGATCCCAGATAAGCCCACAATTCTGTAACCATCTAGGGGTGCTGGGTTTGTTGTCTCCATTCAGTAAAGAACTGAAGAACAGGACAGAGAGAGAGAGTAAGCAAGCAGCATGCTAATTGCAAAAGGGACATAGGCAGACTTCTTTGAAGAGAAGCGACTTGAGAGCTGGGAGTCTGGTGGGGGAGTTCTCTTTATGGTCTCTGGACTTTTCCCTTTTCCTTTTCTCCTCCCCATGCATGTTCTCCTCCCCATCATTCCTTTGTGCCTCCTGGGTCTATACATGTACTTCATTTTTTTAACTGGATCTCCCACTTAGGGGTGTGAGTGTGGATATGTCTATTGGTTTGGGCCCCCAGCTTGTGCCCATGAGCACTTTCATCACGTAGGAAGCTGACCTCATTGAAATACCTCTCCACGCTTCTTTGTTCTGGCCCTGCCCTCTATCTCCTTCAATAAGGTGTCACCAAATGCTCACAATCTCAATAGCTGAACACATAGATACAAAAATGGATAAAATTAAGACAGAAAATTATGAGAGGTGATTGGCAAAATTGATCAACGAATTCAAAGAAGATACAGATAAACAACTAAATAAAACAAGAAAGACAGTACAGGATCTGAATGGTAATTTCAGTAAGAGATATAGATCTTGAAAGAGAAACAAATAGAAAACCATGGACACAAAAAGGTCAACAATTCAAATAATAATGGCAGTGGAGAAATCTCACCAATAAATTGATCAAGATGTAGAGGTAACATCAGGGCTTAAATGCAAGGCAGATGAATAGGAACATTAGGACAGTAACAACAACAACAACAACAACAACAACGAGAACATAAGAAAAAATAAAAGGAATACACAAGACCTCCCAAAAATACTAAAGGAACGAATTAAGACTCAGTGCATTTGAAGAAGGATTAGAGGCACAGGCTAATGCCAGAGAAGTCCTATTCAATGAAATGTGAGCAGAAAATCTCCACAACCTTTGGAAGGAGATGTGCATTCTCTGATCAAAGCCATTTAAAACCACAAGTATAAGTGACCAAAAAATAACTGCCCCACGTCATACTATATTTAAAATGCCAAAAATCGAGAACAAAAAAATAATTTTAAAATAAAAAATGGAGATGTGGCGAGTAACACATTATCCTAACAAAAAAATACTCACCATGAACTTTAATGGAAAGCAGGCCAGTAATGATGCATTTGAAACCGCAAAGAAGATATATATCATTTCTGCTCACCTAGAATACTGCATCAACCAAAAGTAACCTTCAGAATAGTATAAGAAATAAAAACTTTCCAAGATAAGTGTAACCTAGAGGAATTTGTTACCACAAAGCCATCACTGCAGAGAAATATTTAAAGAAATTCTATACAGAGAAGAGAACGATTAAAATAGTCAACAGATTATGGGAAATAATAAATATAATTAGGTCAAAGGATAAGCCAATGAGAATTAGAAACAACTCAAACATTAATACTTTAACACAATGACGTGGATTATTACACATGGTTACATAATCCTGAATACAAGTAACTTAAATTCTTCAATCCACACATAAAGGTGGTCAAACTGTTGGAGGGAGGGAGGTAAGGAGCAAGAGAAACAGAGAGAGAGAGAGAGAAAGAGAGAGAGAGAGAATGCCAACTGAGGGATGGTATCAAAAATCACACCTCACTAGCAAAAACATTCGCTGACCAAAAGACGAAGGATGAAAAGTGTTATCCCATGCAAATAGAACCTAAAATCAAGCAGAAGCAGGCATTCTCATATTTGATAATGCAGACTTTTAGTCAGAAGAGACACAAAGAATGCTTCCATATTTGTAGAGGAAATGATCCAATGAGGAAATATAAATATTTCAAATACATATGCAGTGAAGTTAGGTGCACCCAATTTCATGAAGCCAACACTATGTGACATGAAGAGACAGACATGCCCTGACAGGATAACGGTATAACTCAAAACCCCACTCTCACTAATAAATAGTTCATCCAGAAAACCACACAGCAACGAACAAACAGAGTATAATTGCGCTGAAGAGCCAGTGGACTTAATAGTCACCTGCAAACTATGCCATCCAATAAATGAATACACATTTTTATTAACAGCACATGGAATTGTTTTTTAAAAATCATATGTTATTCATAGAGCACATAAAAGAGAAACAATTTCTTAGATAGGGACAGACAGCAAGTAGAAATCTACAGCAAGAGAAAATAAATGAATTCTAAAAGCACATTTAAATTGAACGGTATATTTTAGAAAGATGTGGAGATCATTGAAGAAATCAGACAGCCATTAAAAGGTTCCCAGAATCAAATGGAAATTGAATGAAAACATTCAAGAATGATTGGCATGAAGCAAGAGCATTTCACAAAGGAAAGTCTATACTTAGGAGCACCTCTATTCATAGATCAGGGAGATCCATAAACAAACAAATGTTGTGACTTGAGGTCTTCAGTACACAAGAACATACCATCCTGAAAACAAATGGAAGAAAAGAAATAATAAAGAACAGAGCTGAAGATAATAGAGACACACACTTGTACACACAAAAAACGAAGCAATTGGTTCCTTGATAAGGTAAGCAAAATTGATAAACACTTTGTCATGATAAAATGAAGAAAGAGAGAAGACACATGCAAATAAAATTATGGGTTAAAATTGGGATATTATGAGCTGGGGACATTGCTCAGTTCGTAGAGTGTGCTTGTCTGGCAAGCACAAGGCCCTGGGTTCAATACTCAGCACTGAAAAAAAATATCGGGATGTTATGACAGATACCACTGACATACAAAGGAGAATTAGGGACTATTTTGTAAACTTACATTCCAAACATTTGGAAAATCCATAAGGAAATGGGTACAATTCTAGACATATAAAACCAACCAAAATTGATATAGGATGGTATAAAATCACAAACAAAACAAATAGCGAGTAACAAGAATGAAACAGTAATAAAATGATTCCTAACAGAGAACAGCCCAGAACTGGAATGTTCATGGTTAAACTTCACCAGACCTTTAAAGAAGAGTCAACACCAATGCTCTTCCAACTCTTCCATGACATGCAAAGGGAAGTAACGCTTCCAAACTGAACCTAGGAAGCCAGTATCACACTGATACAGAAACTGGAAAAGGATAATCTTACTTAAAGGATAAAATGTCAGTCCAGTGTTCTTGATGAATGTAAATATGAAATGCTCAATTAAACACTTGCCATCCTAATTCAACATCAAAATTAGTTATAATCCAGGGATGCAAGGAGGGTTCAACATTCTCAAATCACAAAACATGATACAACACCACGTAAAGAGAAACAGGGACAAAAAGTCACACAATCATGTCAGCAGAGGCAGAAAAAAAAAAAAAACTTTGAAAAAATGCTGAAGGAACTAGGGTATGGAAGTATCTGACCTCAGCATTGTAAAGGCAACTTAGGACAAACTGAAGGTCAACACCATACAGAATCAGGACAAACTGAAAACATTTCATCAAAACCAGGAAAAAGGGAAGCATCTCCACTATCACTCTTCCCATTGTATATAGCCCTTGATATTTTAGCCAGAACAATTAGAAAAGAGCAAGAATTAAAATGGATACGAATGGGAATGGAAGAGAATGAATGCTCCGGAAGGCATTTAGTTCTCATAAACAGCTTCAGCAACCTAGCAGTATACAAAATCAACACACAAAAATAAGGAACCTTTCTAGAAACCAATAGTGAATCTGCTGAGAAAGAAATCAGGGGGAAATTCAGTTCTTTATCATTTTTGATAAAATACTAAGAATAAACTTAATCAAGTAGATGAAAACTCTCTACCACAAAAATTACTGAACACTGTAGAAAGAAGTGGAAAGCACCAGAATATGGAAGACTCCCCGTGTTCATGGATAGGGGGAATTGATATTGAGGAATTGACCATAGTACCAAAATGAATCTACAGGTCCATTGAAAACCATATATGAATACCCCAATGATATTGTTTGCAGAACCACCAGAACAATCCCTAAATTTGTATGGAAGAATAAAAGCCCCCAAATAACCAACACAATCCTAAACAAAAAGAGCAATGCTGGAAATATCCCATTACATGAGCTCAAAATAAAATAATACAAAGTCATAGTAATGAAAGCAGAGTGGTTCTGGCATAAAAGTAGAGAAGTCGACAAATGGAATAGAATAGAAATCACAGAGGTATCCCCAGGTCATCTTATTCTGGACAAAGGTGCCAAAATCACACGTTGAAGAAAAGGAAGACTCCTTAGGAAATGTTGCTTACGAAATTGCTTATTCACATGTAGAAGAATAAAATTAGATGCCTGTCTCTCACTCTCACAAAAGTCAATTCAAAACAAACAAACAAACAAACAAAAACAAAATATAAGACCTGAAAATTTTAAACTGCTCATAGATAAATGTAAAGCGAATTAATTCAAGATATAGGCACAGGCAATGACTTCTTGAACGGGACACCTCTGTATCAGTAAATGATAGCAAGAATCAATAATTTTATGTTGTGTTGGTACATTATAATTATATATAATAATAGGATTCATTTTGCCATATCTGTACATGCACATGACATAAATTAATCAATGTCATAACCAAGTATCTTCCCTTTCCCTCCCCTCCCTCGTCCATAAATCTACTTCCTCTACTACTCTACTAGTCCCTACATTAATAGTAGTAGTACTATAAATATTTTAATTGATACTTTATAATTATGTATAAAAGCAGGATTCATGGAACATAGCATGAAAGCAAGAAATACACTGGTAAATAAATTGGTGCAACTTAGCTGTTTAAGGAATAAAAGTTTGAAAATAAAAGAACCGATAAATGGCATGGCATCAAATTAAAAATCTCCTGCATGGCAAAGGAAGCTATCGACAGAGTGGAGAGACAGCCTACAGAATGAAGGGAATCTTTGCCAGCCACTCTTATCACAGAGGATTAATGTCCAAAATATATGAAGGGCTAAGGAAAGCTGAATTCCAAAAAGAAAAATAAGTAATCCATTCAATAAATGGGCAATAAATGATAAATAAATCAAATCAAATCAATAATTGGGAGGTTCCTGCACTTCCCAAAAGAAGCACAAATGACCAATAATTATCTGAAAAACTGTTTGTCATGTTTAGCTATCACAGAAATGCAAATCAAAACCACGTTGAGATTCCATCATACTATAGTCAGAATGGCAATAATCAAGAATAAAATAATAAGAAGTGGTGGCATGGATGTGGGGGAAAGTAACATGTATGCACAGTTTTGTGGAATGTAAATTACTACAGCTGCTATGGAAATAATGGAGGTGAGTCCCCAAAAATCTGAAAATACAACTACATATGATTTGGTTCAACCAACTCCAGTATATACCCAAAAGAATTGAAGTCAACCTACCTTAGATATACCAGAACAACCAAGTTTACTGCTGTACATTTTGTTATACCCAAGGTAGGGAATCAGCCTGGGTTCCCAAAGCAGATGAATAGGTAAAGGATATGTGGTACATCCATACCACATATGCATTCCCAAAAGAAGGAAAAATGAAGTTTTGCCATTTGCAGGAAATTGGGTGGAAATGAAACACATCATTTTATGGGGAAAAGTCACACTGAGAAAGGCAAGTATCACTTGAATTCTCATATATTGAAGATAGCTGAAGGAAAATATGTTTGAATATAGAAAGACACTATTAACATAGAGTAAGGTGGAGGGGAGGGCAAGCGGAGGTAAAGGACAAAGAAATTGATTAATGTATGTTTTTATGTCACATGAACATGCCACAATGAAAACCATTACACAGTACAATTAATATAAACTGACAAAAAGAAACTAACTAAAAGAATACCATTGCCTGTTGTTATGGAGCAAGACTATGATCCAAGAGGCACAGGAACCTGAGACAGAAGTATTTCAAGTTTGAGACAGACTCATACAATCAGTGAGGCCCTAAGCAACTTAGCAAACCTTGTCTCAAAATTAAAAAACAAACAAACACAAACGTAAAGAGGATGGGGAGGTGGCTCAATGGTAAACTACTCCTGGGTTTGATCTCCATCTCAAAAAAGAAAAGTATCACCCCCACCCGCGAAAAAAGAAAGAAGAAAATAAAAGAGTAAATTCTCCCACACAAACAGCTCTTCCTCCCAAGCCTCTACTCATGTCCTGAGTTCATGATTTTTCTGCTATTCAAGGTATAAAATAAGAGGAATCTTTGAGAAACGTATTTTTCATCTTATTTATCTCCTAATAAAGAGGAAGTCAAATCCCGTTCAAAATAGTTTGCTCACATTTTTACTCTCTCTTCGATTTTTACTGCCCCCTCATTGGATGATACCATCTGGGTTTCTAGCTTACACACTGGCCTCCCTCTTTGGCTTTTATACCTTTCCTAGGTTTTGGCATTTCCTGTCAACAAAAAGAAACATCACTGGACATTTGTGGCCTAGTGCACGTTGAAACTCCTTAAGCTGGTATTGAAGGCACTGATCTATCTAGGCACAGATTTTCTTTTCAGTTTTCAGAGTTTCCCCTTCTATTATTATTATTATTATTATTATTATTATTATTATTTTGTCATTCTCCTTTTCATTGTGGTTCCAGTCATCCTTGGTAGGAAAAAAAAAAAAAACTGTGTTTCATATATTGCTTATCTTCATGCAATTTAACAAGCTATCTCATTGATTTTAAAGAACATATTAAATGCCTACCATGATTGGAGATAGAATCTGAAAAACTTCACACTGCTTGTCGGCTTGCCAACTCTTTGACCCAAATACCTGAGAAGAACAGGAGAAGAAAATATTATTTTGGCTCATGGTTCAGAGTTTTATTTCATGGCTGACTGAATCCATTTCTCTGGGTCAAATGTCATGAAGAACATCATGGTGGGAGGCATGGTGGTGTAGGGATACTCCATTCATCTCAGCCAGGAAGCAATTAGCGGGTGAAACTGAAGGAAGAAGGGGCTGAAGGGAAGATCAAGCTTTCCATGGCAAGCTCGCAGTGTCCCACTTCCTCCAACCATGTTCCACCTGTTTACACTTAATGCACAGTCAGTCTTTTCAAGCAAGGATGGCATGATTAGGTTAAATCTCTAACAACCCAATCATTTACCTTCTGAATGTCCCTGCATCGACACAGGAGATTTTGGGAGAACACCTCATATTCAAATCATAAACTAGCACCCCTGTCCCCCAAAATTCTTATCAATCTCACACCCCAAAATTTATTTGGTCCATCCCTATCACTCCCACAGACTTAATAGTTACAGCAGTGCTCAAAAGTGCAAGTCCAATGTCTCCTCTGAGACTGAAGAAAAAGTTGACTGTGAGCCACTGTAAAAATCAAAAGAAATTTACATACATCCAACATATGATGAAACAGAATAAGCTTTGCCATTCCAAAAGGGAGAAAAGAAGTATATAAAGAAGGGATTGGACAAAAACAAGTCTGATCCCAGCCAAGCAAACAGGTCCTGTAATTGTGCATGAAGGACCTAGGACACATGGCTGTGAGAGACACTCTCCAAAGGGATTGGGCGGCCCCACCTAGTTGGCCTTGCTGGTTGTAGTGCACATGGCCTCTCTTTTAGCCTTGGCTTCCTCCACAGTCAGCACCATTCTTCCACTGATGCTCCACCTTACTGACAACTCTTAATTCCTGTGGGTCTCCATTCTAGCATCAAATTCAACATTATAGTTTCACACATCATTCTGTCAGGGACAGCTTTCAGGGATTTTGATCCTTCCGAACTCCTGGGTGTTTCTTTGTAATCTTGGTGGAAACCTCCATGACCCCTTAGTTCCAGCATCCTGCATTCCTACACAACTTCCACCATGTGGATGAAGCCAATTTCTGTTTCCAAGTCCTGCAGTATCTGGGTACCTTGGAATTATGACTGCATGGGGCTTCTTGAGTGCCTTTGAAGCTGAGTGCAATGCCAAGATTTCGTTGACATCCCTGGGCAAGCAGGGCACTCTCATGATTTCTTTTCAAAGGACTTTTACCTCTAGTACTCTTGAGCCTTTGATGGGTGTGGTCTTGTGAGCTGCTGAGATGCTCTCAAGCAACCTTTCTATTTTCTCTGTGCAAAGTACTTAGCATTTCTTCACTGGCTGCAATATCTTTAGCAACTACCCCTTCCATGGCTCCAGGTTTACGAACACTTTTCCGGTGTTTAAAACTCTTCACCTCTGCTTTTTGTTCTCTCTATTCTCACAGCAAAACTGGAAAACGTCTTTCAGCAAAATCCATACCACTGACTGAAGGGTGTGCTGCCTTGAAATTTCCTCTGCTGTATTAATTACAACATCACTTTTAAATTCAGTCTTATACAAAGTCTCAGCACATGAGAAAAAAATTAGAGAAGTTCATTGCAAGAATGTGTCATGAGTGGTCTCTACTCCAATTCCCAATAGAGTCCTCATTTCTCTCTGAAACCTCAGAGGCACAGTCTGCATTCCTGTCAGCATTCTGGTCTTCTGAGCTCCCACCACAGTCTCCCATTAAGCTTTTCTTTCAGAATTCTAAAGCTTTTCCAGCCTGAATTTCCAAACTTTTCCTATTTCCTCCCGCAAACCATTTGTGAGGGCTTCTGAAACACATGGTCATATTACTTGCAATAATAACCCCACTTCTTGGTACCCAATTCTGTGTTAGTGAGCTTTGCTCCACCATGACCAGCATAGATGATGAGAAAAACTTAGATGAGGGATCGTTTATTTGCTTCATGGTTCAGAGTTTTAGTTCATGGCTGGTCAAGCCCATTGCTCTGGGTTCAAAGTAAAGCAGAACAAGAACATCATGGCAGAAGGGTGTGGTGGAGGAGTGCTGCTCCATTCATGGCAACCAAGAAGCAGAGAAAGGGAGAAGCAGGGAAGGGGAAGGAGGGAGTGACTCTGACAGATAAGATTGGGGAAAAAAAAAAAAAGAATTCTGGGGCAGACTCTCAGTGACCCAGTTCTTCCAGGCATGCCCCACTTGCCTGTAGTTACCACACTGTCAGTCCATTCAAAAGAGGTTGATTTGGTTACAGCTCTCACTGTCCAATCACTTCACCTCTGAACATTTCTTCATTAATGCAGGAGTTTTGGGGGAAAATATCATATCCAATCTGTAAGAAGCACTCTTCTAGTAGTCTAAGGGCATCTGATTTAAATGTATCAGGAAAAAATACCACATAAAGACCTAAAATCTTATACAATATTAAAGTATCAGTGAAATTGGTGGAAAGACAAATTAGTCTGTTCTGCTATAATGCTTATTTTGAAAATGCAAATATGTATCAGTGTGTAATGGCTAATTTGAATTGTCAGCGTGATTGGATTAAGGGATGCCAAAGATTAAGAGACCTCTGGGCATGTCAATGAGGATATGCCAAGGAATGACTGACATGTGGGAGACCCTCCTTAAGCGTGGGCTGCACTGTCCAATAGGATGGTGGCTTGGTTGGCATAAAGTTGGAAGAACAAGGAAGCGCCAACAGATGCAAGCTTGATTCTTCTTGTACAGGGTCCTGATTGCTGCTGCGATCACCTGAGGAGATCAGACCTTGCTCCTTTCCTTCACGCTTCCAAAGAGGACTCTGCCAGTGATTCTCCGGGGACATTCCAGAAGCCTTTTGGTTTCTGACTGGGGTATAATCATTGATCGCTCTTATTCTGAGGCTTCAGCCTCTTGGACTGCACAGTTACTAGTTCCTCCAGCTTTCCAGCATGCAGACGGCCATTGTGGACTATCCAGCTTCTGGTCCTGTAAGGCAATCTAATAAGTTCCTTTTTTATAATCATATTTCTTGTTGATTCTGTTCCTCTAGAAAACCCTGACTAATACAGAAATTGGTACCAGTAGTGGCTCTAGGGAAACAGAATTGTAAGGATAAATTTCCTTAGTTCATTTTGTGGTTTCTGGAGTTGGCTGTCTAATTTAGTTAGGCCTAACGTTACTAAAGTCTCTCCTCCTGGTACTTCGGAGAGCGCTGATAATCCGTGGTGTGAACTATTTACAGAGATTCGTAAAGCATATGCATTTGATACTCCCAGTTCACCACTTGTAAAAGGCAAGAAGTTTAACGACCCTATAAATGATACCTTTGAACAGTTATGGAAAAGTAAGAAATAGGATGACGTTGGTTGTTTGCTTCCGGCTTCGCTAGACAAAGTGGCAAAGGAGAATGATGAGCTCAGAAATTCAGCTTCTCAACTGCAGAAGGGCAAAAGTGATCTGAAAGCTGCTAAGCACATTTTGAAGGAGAATCTTTTCTCTTGTAGTCATAGGGCTGAGGTTTGCTGAAAACCAAACACAAACCCTCGTCCTGCAATTGACTGAATTAAGATGCAAGTTTAACTCTCAGCCTTGGGAGGTGTGTCCATGGTTAAAGTGAGGATGCTGCTTGGAAAAGAATAGGACCCTGCACGTTGGGATGGTGATGTATGGGAGGAGCCTATGAAGGGGCTGTGGACATTGAACTCCCATATTCTGATGAGTTTTTCTTTCCAGATGTTGTTGAGTCCCCACCCTTAGCCATGACTGAGGCATCCCTACCCCCATCCTGCTGTAGCACTGACTTCTCCACCTTTCCTGGAGGAAACCAATCTGCTTTGCCTATGGAAAGAGTAACAACCTTCCGTGATTCAGTTGTTCAGCAAGCAAATGGTGATACTCCACAGGACCCACCCTTACCACCCACTTTTGCCTCCAGGGCTACAGCTAGATGCAAATCTAAGCAGGTCCCTAGAGATGAAGTGCAGAGTGTGGTCCCTGAGGAGGCACGCTACACTCAGAAGGAACTTCTTGAGTTTTCTAATTCATACAAGCAGAGGTCTGGGGAACATGTGTGGGGATGGATTTTAAGGGTGTGGGAAATGTTGAAAGGAACATAAACTTAGATCAGGCTGAATTTGTTGACATTGACCCATTAAGTAGAGAGTCTAGATTTAATGTAATAGCTCACAGTGATGAAAAAGAAACAAGGTACTAGCAGTTTGTTTGGAATGGTTGACTGAAATATGGATCCATAAATGGCCTACTATAAATGAGCTGGAAATGCATGACATCCCTTGGTTTACTTTTGATGAGCGAATTCAGAGGCTCAGAGAGATTGGAATGCTGGAGTGGACCTGTCATGTATGACTCTCTCCTCCGTACTGGTAGGGTCCAGAAGATGTGCCCTTCACCAAAATTATAAGAAGCAAATTTGTGTGGGGAGCACCAGCATCCTTGAAGAGCTCTATCGCTGCTATTCTTTGCAGGCCACACCTTACTGTAGGAGCTGTGATCAATCAATTGGAACACTTAAATGTGATGGCAATGATTGGGTCTCAGGGAGGAAAGGGACAAGGGGCACCCCTCCATTGCCGAAGACAGGGTGGTCGTACTTACTGTAATGGACGGCAAAGGAGAATAACGGGACAAAATGTTCTGGCTCATGTAGATCTATGGCATTGACTAATTAGCCATGGTGTTTCTAGAAGCCAAATAGATGGAAAACCCACCAAATTCTTACTTGACTTATATAAGCAGAAAAATTCTAGGGCAAGTGTACAAAAGTCTGCCCTTGATCATAATAACCACAGGGAATCACAGTCCCTCAACCACTTCCCAGATTTGAGTCAATTTACAGATCCAGGACCCCTGGAATGAAGGGGAGGCCAGGTCCCCTTGAGGAAGGACCCTGGTACAGTACCAAAATTCTTTACTGTTAATCTTTCTCCCATCCTTCCCCAAAGGGACCTAAGGCCATTTACGAGGGTAACGGTGCATTGGGGAAAAAGCAATGATGAGTCCTTTCATACACTACTAGACACAGGCTCTGAATTGACATTGATTCCAGGAGACCCACAATGTCACTGTGGCCCTCCAGTAAAAGTAGGGTCTTATGGAGTTCAGGTGATCAACAGAGTTTTGGCCAAGGTCCAATTCACAGTGGGTTCACTGGGCTCCCAAACTCATCCTGTGGTTACTTCCCCAGTCCCAGAATGTATAATCAGGATAGATATATTTAGCACTTGGCAAAACTCCCACATTGGTTCTCTAACCTGTGGAGTGAGGGCTATTATGGTGGGAAAGGCTAAATGGAAGCCTCTGCAGTTGCCTATACCTGGGAAAATAGTGAATCAAAACCAATACCACATCCCTGAAGGATGCAGAGATTAGTGCACCATCAAGGACTTGAAGGATGCAGGGGTGGTGAATACCACGACATCCCCATTTAACTCTCCTATTTGTCCTGTGCAGAAGACAGATGGGTCTTGGATAATGATGGTTGATTGTCGTAAGCTTAATGACGTGGTGGCTCCAATTGCAGCTGCTGTGCCCGATGTGGTTTCTTTGCTTGAGCAGATTAATACATCTCCCGGTGCCTGGTATGCAGCTATTGATCTGGCAAATGCTTTTTCTCCATCCCGGTGCATAGGGCCCAACCAGACGTAATTTGCTTTCGGTTGGCAAGGCCAGCAATGTACCTTCACGGTCCATTCTCAGGGGTATGACAACTCTCCGCACTGTGTCACAGCTTAGTTTGCAGAGATCTTGATTGCCTTTCTCTTCCACAAGGTATTACACTGGTCCATTATATAGATGACATTACATTGAGCAGGAGGTAGCAACCACTTTCAACTCGCTAGTGGAGCATTTGTGTACCACATGTTGGGGAATAAATCCCATTAAAATTCAAGGGCCTTCAACTTCAGTCAAGTTTCTAAGAGTCCAGTGGTGTGGGGCCTGCCGAGATATCTCTTCTAAGGTGAAGAATAAGTTGTTGCATCTGACCCCTCCTACATAAAAGAAAGAAGCACAGTGTCTGGTGGGCCTATTTGGATTTTGGAGGCAGCACATTCCTCACTTGTGTGTGTTACTTTGGCCCATCTATGAGGGAGAAGGCTCTGCAACAGGTCCAGGCTGCTGTGATGGCTGCTCTGCCAGTTGGCCCATATAACCTGGCAGACCCAATGGTACTTGAAGTGTCAGTGGCAGATAGGGATGCTGTCTGGAGCCTTTGGCAGGCCCCCATAGGTAAATTGTGGAGGAGGCCATTGGGATTTTGGAGCAAGACCCTGCAATCCTCTTCAGACAAATACTCACCCTTTGAGAAAGAGTTCTTGGCCTGGTACTGGGCCTTAGTGGAAACTGAATGCTTGACACTGGGCTTCCAGGTTACTATGTGACCTGAGCTGCCCATCATGAACTGGGTGTTATCTGAGCCACCAAACCATGAAGTTGGACGTGCAAGCAGCACTCTAACATCAAGTGGAATTGGTACATACATGACCGGGCACAGGCAGGACCTGAAGGCATGAGTAGGTTGCATGAAGTAGTGGCCCAAATGTCCATGGTTCCAACTCCTGCTGCAGTACCTTCTGTCCCTTGGCATAAACCCATGGCTTCATGGGGTGCACCTTATGATCAATTAGCAGAGGAAGAGAAGACTGGGGCCTGGTTTACAGATGGTTCTCCACCATATGCAGGTACCAACTGGAAGTGGACAGATGCAGCACTGCTGCCCGTTTCTGGAACTATCCAGAAGGAGAGTGGTGATGCGAAATCTCCACAGTGGGCCCACATTTTGTGCAGTGCATCTGATTGTGCATTTTTCCTGGAAGGAGAAACGGCCAGATGTGTGACTGTACACTGATTCATGGGCTGTAGCCAGTGGTTTGTCTAGCGGTTCGGGAAACTGGAAAGAACATAATGGGAAAATTGGTGACAGGGACATTTGGGGAAGAGGTACAGAAGTGGCTAGACCTCTCTGAATGGGCAAAGGATGTAAAGATATTTGTGTCTCATGTAAATGCCCACCAAAAGGTGACCTCAGCAGAGGAGGACTTTAATAATCAATTAGATAGGATCACCTGATCTGTGGATAGCAGTCAACCTCTTTCTGCAGCCACCCCTGTCATTGCACAATGGACTCATGAACAGAGTGGTCATGGTGGCAGGGATGGCAGTTGTGCATGGGCTCAGTAGCATGGACTTCCACTCACTAAGGCTGATCTGGCTACAGCCACTGCTGAGTGCCCAATTTGCCAGCAGCAGAGATGGACCCTAAGGCCCTGACATGACATCATTCCCGGGGAGATCAGCCAGCAACCTGGTGGCAGCTTGATTACACTGGACCACTTCCATCATGGATGGGGCAGTGGTTTGTCCTTACTGGAATAGACACTTATTATGGGTATGGATTTGCCTTCCCTGCACATAGTGCTTCAGCGAAAACCACATACGGAATGCCTTATCCATTGCCGTGTTATTCCACACAGCATTGCTTCGGACCAAGGAACTCAGTTTGCAGCCAAAGAAGTGAGGCGCTGAGCTCATGATCATGGGATTCACTGGTCTTACCATGTTCCCCCACCATCCTGAAGCAGCTGGTTTGACAGAATGATGGAATGGACTTTTGAAGATGCAGTTACGGTGTTAGCTAGGAGGCAATACCTCACAGGAATGGTGCAAGGGTCTTCAGAAGGCTGGCTATACTCCAAATCAGCGTCCACTATATGGTGCTGTCTCTCCTATTGTTAGAATTCATGAGTCCAGGAATCAAGGGGTGGAGACAGGAGTGGTACCACTCACCATTACCCATAGTAACCCACTAGGAAAGATTTTGCTTCCTGTCCCTGCAACCTTATGCTCTTCTGGCCTAGACATCTTAGTTACAGAGGGAGGAATGCTGGAAGCAGAAGTTGGGAGATATTACAATGGATTCATTAAACTGGAAGTTAAGACTTCCCTCTGGCCACTTTTGGCTCCTCATGACTCTGATTCAACAAGCTAAGAAGAGAGTTACAGTGCTACTGGGGGCGATTGATCCAGATTACCAAGGAGACATTGAATTGTTACTGCACGATGAAGGTAAGGAAGCATACTCCTGGAGTGCAAGAGATCCCTTAGGACATCTCGTGGTATTACCCATTGACCTGGTATTAAGATCAATGGGAAACTCACCTACACATGCATTAAGAGGAAATGTTTGTTGCTCTCCTGCTATTCACTTAATGGACAATTGATTGACTTAGTATCAGTACTTAAAGTAATGCTTTTGCTTTTCCTTCTATCTGGAGAAAGAACTAGTGCATTTTTGGTTGTAGGAAGGATAATTATGTTAGGCGGGATTATGACCTTGTTAATGTGCTTATTTGGAGATTAATTATGCTGTGAAGAGTCATATTTGGATATAATGTTGACAAGGGGTGGACATATAACGGTTAATTTGAATTGTCAACTGGATTGGATTAAGAGATGCCAAAGATTAAGAGGATTCTGGGTGTGTCAATGAGGGTGTGTCTAGAAATGATTGACATGTGGAATAGCGAACTGAAGTGGAGATCCTCCCCAAGACTGGGCAGCATCATCCAGTAGGAAAGTGACCTGGATGGAAGAGTGTTGGAAGAACAAGAAAGTGCCAGCAGATGAAAGCTCAACTCTTCTTGAACGGGTAGGTACTTGATTGCTGCTGTGATCGCCTGAGGATGTCAGACTATCTCTCCTTCCTCTCCCAAAGAGGACTCTGCCAGTGATTTTCCAGAGAGTTTCCAGAAGACTTTGGTATTGGGCTGGGGGACTGGGGTAGTATCATCTATCCCTCCTGTTCTCAGGCTTCAGCCTCTTGGACTGCACAGCTACTGGTTCCTCCAGCTCTCCAGCATGCAGAAGGCCCCTGTAGACTATCCAGCTTCCGACTGTGTAAGCCAATCTAATAAATTCCCTTTTTATAATCATCCTTCCTGTTGGTTCTGTTCCTCTAGAGATCCCTGACTAATACACAGTGCAATTGGTACATCTGGGGGAAAATTTTGAGCATGAAGAGAATTTTATGTTTGCTTATGAATGGTTTATCTGTGAGGGGAACCCATGAACATGCAGCCAGATGTGCCAGGTCACATAGGAATGAATATAATGGGCACCTCAACGCATCTCAAGAAGTTACTAGCTACCTCAGTTTGCTGTGTGGCCTGTGTAATGAGTCACACACTTCCACGTGCTATGTTATAGCTTTCCTTACCATTTCAGATAATTCCCCATCCAACACTTTGCATTAACAGGTAGATTTTACAACGTGACACCCACTTCCAAAAGCAAGCTTCAGGTTTTCATTTTTCTTTCCTCCCCCAAGGGAAAATGCAAAACTTATATTGTCAATGTGTTCCTTAACAATTTAACATATATGAAATAGTGTTACAATGTGTGCTAATTTCCTTCCTCATTAAAAATATGTCATCTGGAATATTTTTGGGCATTGTAGCACAACTCCATTTTCCCGATAAGCTCTCATGTAACTCTTGCCAAATCTTTCACGGAGTGGTGATATTTAGGGGGTGGATGTGGGTGTTATGGAAGAGCTATCCCTATAACACTTTTGGAAAGACCAACGAGTGTCACATCATTTGATCTGAAAACCTATTTTATTCCATATTATTAATTACAGTAAAACAAAAGGAATAACCTTAAGATGACAAACAGGAAGAGAACAGTTTATTAAAAGTGATAACTCAATGAAGTAACATTACTGATAATTTGAAAAGATAATAATGGAGACCATAATTAAACATTAAAAATGTACAATGTAATTAAGAACCAAAATTAAATTTTATTGTGAATGTGGTTATTTAAAAATGGATGCAGGATGCCAAGGTGAAAACCCAACATTTAAATTTGAAAAGAGACATCTGTTGGAGATATATACAAATACATAATTTAGAATCGCCCTAACCAAAGGAATTAGAGTCTCAGTCTAAATGGGTATTTGCCTCATGCTCTTTTCAAGGTTGTAAAATTATGAAATGTTAAGCAAAGATTGGGCAGGCTATAGAGTGTGTACTTTTTTTTTTTTTTTTTTTTTTTTGCATCTCTTCTGTAAATCCCAATAACTTTTAGAAGTTTTGAAAATAATTTTAATGGGAAAATATTATTTTAAAACTGTCCAAAAAGACTCATGGCAAGGTGACTGAATAGCAACGCCCAACACTCACTTTGCTCCCCCACAAAGAAGAATCAGAGGAATATGTGCATGAAAGCATGTGGAAGTGAATGACCTTGAGAGAAAAGTGAACAAAGTAGAAATATGAAAATGTTGTAAAGACCAGAGATTTTGGACAGAAACACAGTAAGAGAAAACATATCTGAGTCTCTACAACACCTGCTTCCATTGCACCAATGAGGATCCCCATCATTAAACCTGTTGATCACCTCTCTGGAGACCTTGTCTAATAACACACGGCAGAAAAGAATGGGCATGAGTGCCATGGAGGAGATTCTGTGAATTCTGTTCCTGTCTCTCTACATAAAGCAACTGGGCAAGTGCCAATTTTCAGTTGGACGCAAGGTGTTTCAGGCCCCTCCCCTGAAGATGCCTCACTGAGAAGCCAGTACCAGGGGCCCTTATAAGTAACAGAGCTGATATCAACAGCATCCAAGAAAACCCCCCATGCTCCAATTGTAGGAGTAGCCATGTAGGGTACAACCATAGCACTGCTGTGTACACCACTCTCCTGAACTGCAAGAGTGTCCTCACCCTTGCATGACCCACAAAGCCAGTGGTTCTCTTTGATTCTGATATGCTGTGCACTGTGTCAAAATGTGCTAATCACAGCCAAGGAAGCAACCAGGAGATACTGTTAAGGGGCCCAGCAGGAAATAACAATGCACAACAAATCTATACACCATAAGACAACACCCGTGTCTTTGGCAAACAGGTGCTTACTAAGAAGGTCATCCCTTTGAAGTGGTAGAGGTATCCATGCCAGCAGACTTGCCAATATCAATATAGGAACGCAAGAGTGTGTAAGAACAAAATAACATGACACCTCCTAAAGATTCTTAACTCTCTAGAACAGATTCTAAAGACAGCAAAGAGAATTCAGTGCCTCACAAAGAATCCAAGGAAAGAAATTAGAAAATCTGAAACAGATCAAAGAGAATACAGATAAACCATTAAATGGAATTAGGATAACACTGCAATAAATCAATGAGAAATTCAACAAAGACAGAGCGATTTTGAGAAAGAACCAATCAAAAATCTTTGAAATAAAAACCTCAGGAAATAAAGTACAGCCAGGCTTGGTGCCACACATCTGCGATCCTAAAGCCTAGGGAAGCTGAGGCCAGAGTAGCTCATGTCCAAAACAGGTGTCATCAACCTAAGAGGGACCCTGTCTCAAAATTAAAAAAAAGAAAGTAAAGAAAGAAAAAGATTTGACAATGTAGCTCAGTAATAGAGCATCCGAGTTTTGATACCCAACACCACAGAAAAGGAAAGAAAAAAAGGGAAAGGATCTGGATTAATAGATTAATCAAAAGCCTCAACAAAAAGGGAAACCAAGTGACAGAAAGAATAATGGAGCATTAAGACAGGTGTTCTCCAGTATTTCATTTTGCGGTTCAGATAAGTGGTGTCTCATAAAGCTCTTTTGTAGTGCATGAATCTTCAGAGGTGAAATGATTCAATTATGAGAACTCCAACCTAATTATTGGAATACTTTTTTGATGGATTAGTAGTTTGAAAGAATTATTATAATGGGGGGTAACTCTAGACTGGGGGGATGTAGCTGGAGTAGCTGGACAGCCAGGGTATATCTCACTCCCTGGCTCCCCTTCCTGTTTCTCTGATTCTCGTCTCCCATGAGGTGAGCAGCTTTCCTCCACCATGTGCTTCTACCACAATGCTCTGACTCACCTTCTACCCAGAGCAATGGAGCTGGCTGATCCTCTGAATGCATGAGCCACAAAAGAACTTTCATTCTCTAAGTTGTTCTTGTCAGATACATTGGTCAAAGTGACAAAAAACTAAATAACACATCACATCCAGGCAGTAAGCAAGACAAAAAACAAGGAAGAATGAAAATCACTTTCAAGATTTGTGGCACACAATTAAATGATCAAGCATCAATATGAATTGGCTTTTCTTTTGAGGGAAGAATACATGTTAAGGGCATAGGAAACCTGTTCAACTAAATAATAGGAGGAAACTTATGAATCTTGAGAAAGACATGGACAACCATGTGCAGGAGCTTTATACAATCCCATGGGCCCATGACAAAGAAATGTACTCTGCATGACATATATAGTCACTCTGTCAAAAGTACAGGATGAAGAAAGAATTTAAGAGTCTGTGAGAGAAAAGGTGCCTAATCACACTTTAAGGGCAACTCCCTTAGACTGAAGCAAATTTATCTTCAGAATCCCTAAAGACTAAGGAAGATGGAAGAGCAGAGCTAGGCAGTAACACACAAACCCTCCACAGGCCAGAAAGGGAGACAGTGAAGGAACAGCTTGCCAGAAATAGGTGAGTGTCAGAGCAAATGCTCCGATACTCAATATCAGACAGTGTGAGACTTGGAGAGGCTTGAAGTTTGCTTACAGAGCAGAAAATTAGGACAGAGTTCCTTAACCCTGAACCCGAAATGGGGTGGTGGAGGGGGAAGTGGAAACAGACAGAAAGGGGGAGGAAAGGCACATAAGCTCACTTCCTTAACAAGAGCTGGACGAAAAATTGAGCAAATCAAAATGCAACAGGAGCAACCAAATCAGTGAGGGAGATCAAGCAATTTAGCACAAACTATGGACTGAAAGCTGCACTGGGCATGGCAGACATTTCGTGTAATCCAAAGCTGGCCAGCCTCCCTAGAAGAAATGCCACTTATCAATGCCGCTTCTCCCCACCTTCAGATAACAACAAATCAAAGTAGCAGTACCTTGGCAGCAGGATGTCTCAAAAATCCATCTAGAATGAACTGGTAGAGGGACTGATACCAGCTGAAGTTTGCTGAAAAGCACTCCCCCTCACTGCTAGAGAAGAGGAATGGGGTGAAACAGACATGAGAACTGGTCCCTCCCGAGGACGTGCTGACCTAACCCCCTCGCTCCACACAGACTTAGTGGTAGCATGGGTAGAGTTGGGAATGCATGCCCATGACTCACAGGAGTGGACAGCAAAATATCAGGCACAGATAGGACAGTGGCTGTCTCTGGCCCAGTCAGCAAAGGGGACCAGTGCCCATCATTCATAACTACAGGGAATGGGAACTCGGATACAGGGGAAGCAGTGGCTGGGAAATCTACAACCCTTGCAATCCGTGTGGGAAAGGGGAAGCATTTATGCAACAGAGACCAACCAAATGTCCTGCACTTGCAGACAGCCCCCAGGCTCCATCCCACGTTGAAGATGACACTGTAGAGGGGAGCAGGTTCATAGTGTCCCACTGAAGTCAGAGTAATAGCATTGAGCCCCCACATTCTTTGCTCCTGCAGACAATAGAAACAGTCAACAGACTCAGAAAAAACATCCCCTGAGCTTCCAGACTCAGGTTCTGGGCTGATAAATAAGAACCAAATGGTGGGGGGGACCATAGCAACTAGGGGAGTGACTCCTGTACCCCCAGGACCTCTAGGGCAACCTAAAAGAAGAGTGATGTACATCTTCTAAAGATCCCCAAACCTGATGAAATACAAACCAGGAAGACTCAATAAGAATTTCCTCCAACTTGGCGTGGTTTGCTGTAAATAGCTGTGATGCCAATGTTGTTCAAACACATGGAGCTTGTCATTTTGGATTGATTCTGACAGTGGTTACCCAAGTTCAACATTGGGCCCTCAACCCATTTGATTGTATTTCTTTTAATATTTTAAAGTACAAATTATACTCCTTCTCTCTATCTTGATTTTCCTAACTCAGGTTTACACTTGCGTCTTGTAGCCCCCCTTTTCCATCTTAGATTATGTGCTACTGTCCCAACCCCTCATCCAGGTTTTTCTTTCTTTCTTTCTTTTTGGCTTCTATTATTCTTACTTTCATTCCTTTCTAATTTTCTCTTGTTTTTAGACCATTTTTTGTCTCCATCTCTTTTCAGACTCTATATAATGTCACAGCAACTTGACTCGTCAATAAATAATTTTGCAACCTATTTCAGGATATTACTATGAATTTTTGCATGGATTAGTGGAACAGTGGAGAACAGCATAAACAAGTTTTTGTTCTTCCTAAGATTGGTTACTATGTATCTTTGCTCTGAATTGATTATAGTAATTTGGGTTTAGTGCCTTCTCTCAAAGTGGTACAGACACTGGGCATAGCAGAAGGCACATATTGAGTGAACATATCAACATCTACATAATCACACATCCTGGGGATCTTAGGAGAAAGAAGTACCTTGTATTAAAGAAGAAGTGATAATCATTACAAAATATGGGTAGACATACAATCAGTATTTGAAAGTAAGGGAGCAATCCACCTCAAAGAGCCTGCAACACTTCAAAAATTTATTCAATTGACAATGCAGTGGAAGAAATGTCACAGAAGTAATTTAGAGAGTTCATAGTTCAATGAATTGGAAAAAAAGGCATAGATTTGGAGAGAAAACACAGGAAGTGAAAGATCATTCCAATAAAGAGATAGGGATTCTAAAAACGAACCAAGAGGAATTAAGGGGAACAAAAGACTCAATGTATCAAGTGAAAACTTCAATGTGAACCAAAAGAAAGAGTAAAAAATTATTAAAATTATAATGAGAAAGGAAATATTGCCATTGAAATAAAGAGGATAATCAGAAATTATTTTGAAAATTTATACTGCAATAAATTGGAGAATCTTGAAGACATTGACAAATTTCTAGAGACATATGACCTAACCAAATGGAACCAGGAGGATTTAGATAGTTGAAACAGATCAATTTCAAGTAATGAGATAGAAGACATAATCGTCAGAAGCCTACCAACAAAGAAAAGTCAAGAACCAGATGTATTCTCAAACAAGTTCTACCAGACTTTAAAAGAAATAACGCCAACCCTACTCAAAATATCCCACAAAATAGAAAAGGAGGAAAACCTCCTGAAATCATTCTTTGAACCTAGCATCACTCTGACACCAATACTAGGCAAAGACACATCAAGCAAAGCAAACTTCAGACCAATAATCTTGATGAATATAGATGAAAAAATTCTTAATAAATGATTGGCAAATCACATACAAGAACACATTTAAAAGTGCACTATGAGCAAGTGGTTTATATACCAGGGATGCAAGGTTGTTTCAACATGCGAAAATCAATAAATGTAATTCACCACATAAACAAAATTAAAGACAAGAATCACATGATTACCTCAATAGATGCAGAAAAAGCATTTGAAAAATACAGGATTCATTCATCTTTAAAACATTGGAAAAATAGGGATGGTGTGAACATACCTCAACATATTAAAAGTTTTATATATACATATATATATATGACATATATGTGTGTGTGTATATATATATGTATATATATATATACACACATACATATGACAAACCCAAGGCCAATATTATTCTAAATGGAGAAAAACTGAAAGGATTCCCTCTAAAAATTGAAACAAGACAGCGATGTCCTCTTTCATCACTGCTATGCAACATAGTCCCTGAAACTAGCCAGAGAAATTAGGCAAAAGAAAGAAATCGAAGGGATACAAATAAAAAAAGAAGAGCTCAAACTACCTCTCTTTGTTTGTGACACAATCCTATAGTTAGGAGACCTCAAAACTACATGAGAATACTTCCAGAACTCATAAATGGATTCAACAGGGTAGCAGGCTACAAAATTAACACCCATAAATCAATTGTGTTCCTGTGTCCCCATTCATCACAGCTTCAAATTATGTGGGAATCGTCTAACAGAAGAGGTGAATGACCTCTTCAATGAAAACTAGAGAACACTAATGAAAGAAAGTGAATAAAACCTTAGAAGATGGAAAGTTCTTCCATGTTCTTGGATAAGCACAGTATGTCCATTGGCTAAATGGACATACTACCAAAAGCACTCTACAGAATTATTGCAATTCCTATTTAAATTCCAATGAGTTTCTTCATGGAAGAAAAATAGAAAAATCAGTCATGAAGTACTTTCTGGAAATATAAGAGACCAAAAATAGTCAAAGCAATGCTCAGTGAGAAACGAGAAGTGGGAGGCACCACAATACCAGACCTTAAATTGCATTACAGAGATACAGTAAGGAAAACACCATGGTACTGGCACCAACACATGCATGAAGATGAGTAGAACAGAATAGATGACACAGAGACATACCCACTGTATTTATACAGTTATCTCATACTAGACAAAGGTGTCAAACACATACATTAGAGAAGAGATAGCTACTTCAACAAATGGTGCTGGGAGAACTGGAAATCCATATGTAGTAGAAACCCTATCTCTCACCCTGCACAAAATTCAACACAAAGTGGATCAAAGACGTAGGTATTAGAAATCATGCACATACTAGAAGAAAATGTAAGCCCAACACTCCAACCTTTCAGCTTATGAACTGACATTCCCACCAAATTTCCTAAAGTGCTGGAAGAAATACAAAAAAATCAGTAAATGGCATGGTATCCATCTAAAGTGTTTCTTCACTGCAAAGTAAACAATTAAGAGCCTGAAGGGAGAGCCTCCAGAACAGGGAATAAATTTTGCTAACTCCGCCTCAGATACGACATTCTTTTCAGGAAATACATAGAACTCAAAAAGCTTAACACCAAAAAATCAAATAACCCAATCTGTAAGTAGGCAATGGAACTAAACAGACACTCCTTGATATAAAAAATATGAATTTCAACAAGTGTATGAAAAATGTTCAACACCACTAACATTTAAATACAAATTAAGCCTACACAGAGATTTTACATCATTCCAGTCGTAACGATGATTATCAAGAATAAATATAACAGGTATTGGCGAGGATGTGAGGAAAAGCCTACATTCAGAGATTGTTGGTGGGACCACAAATTAGCACAACCACTCTGAAAAGCAGTAGAGGGATTCCACACAAAAACTAGGAATGGAACCACCACTTGATCAAGCTATCCCAGTCCTCGGTACATACCCAAAGGAGTTAAAATCAGCACACTACAGTGTTGTAGCCATATCAATGTTTAAAGCATCACAATTAACAAGAGCTAAGTTATGGAACCATCCTAGATGCCCATCGGCAGATGAATCAACAAAGAATGTGTGGTATGTATGCACAATGAAATATTACTCAAATATAAAGAAGAATGATTTTAAGACATTCGTTGGTAAATGGATGGATCTTGAGACCATCGTGCTAAGTGAAATAGCTCAATTCTCAAAAAAATCAAAGGTCAAATGTTCTCTCTGTTATGTAGATGCTGACCCACAACAAGGGGGGAGGAAAAAATAGAAGTTCAGTGGATTAGACAAAGGGAAATGAATGTAAGGGAGGGCGATAGAAATATGAAAGACAGTGGAATGAATCTGACATAACTTTCCTATGTGCATATATGAATACACCACAGTGAATCTCAACTCTGTGTACATCCACAAGACTGGGATCCAAATTAGAAGGAGATACTCCATGTTTGTACAAATACATCTGAAGAGTCTCTACTTTCATGTAACTAAAAAACAAATTTAAAAAGAAATTACAAAAGTAGACCAAATTTAATAATCCTTGGGGTAGAAGAAGATTGTGGGATACATACTAGAGGAATGCACATGTTTCAATGAAGTAAGGAAAGAAAAAAGTTTTAATCTTATACATGAGAGAGATATCCCTATGCAATCAATAAATGTATTTCACCACATAAATAGATATAAGGTTAAGGGTCACATGGTTTCCTCAACAGTTGCAGAAACATCATTTGACAAAGTCCAGCACTCATTCCTGCTCAAACACTGGAGAAACTAGGATTTCAGGGGACTTAATTCAACAACGTAAACCCAAAGCCAACATTTTACTGAATGGAGAAAAACCTACAGCACTTCCTCTAAAAGCAGATTGTATAACAAGCAGCAAAGTATTGGCACCTAAACAGACCAGAAGAGCAATGGAATAGTACAGATAACACAGAGACAAATACACACAGAGGCAGTCATCTGATACTTGACAAAGGTGCCAAAAATTGGAGAAAGGACATCCTTTTAAAAAATAGTGCTGTGAAAACTGGTTGTATGTATATATAAGAATGAAAGTTGATCATTATCCCTCACCTTGCACAAATTCAACTCATAGTAAATCAATGACCTAGAAATCAGACCAGAAACTCTGCAACTGCTAGAAGAAAATCTAAGCCCCTGATTTCAAAATATTGGTGCAGGCACCAACTTCCTTAACAAGACTCCTAAAGCACCAGAAGTAAATATAGTAGTCAAAGATTGGACAGCATCAAATATAAAAGCTTCTGCACAGCAAAGGAAGCAATTAACAGCATGAAGCAAGAGCATAGGCCATCTTTGACACCTGCTTATCAAATAGGGGATTGACACCCAGAATATTTAAAGAACTCAAAAATCTTAACAATAACAAAACCAAATAGCCCAATTGTCAATTGGGCCAAAAGAATTCAATAGACAGACACTTCTCAAAAGAAGTGATACAAATTATCAAAACAGTGTGAAAAATATTGAACATCCCTAGCGATCAGATAAATGTAAATCAAAAGCACATGAAGTAAGAATGGCAATTACCAAGAATATAAGAAATAAATCGTGGTGCAGATTTGAGGAGGAAGGAATGATCGATCATGCATTTGTGGTGAGACTCCAAATAGTAGAAACTGCTCAGGAAAGAAGTAAGCATATTCCCCAAAACATTAGGAGTGAAAAACACCAGATTGACCCAGCTATCCCACTCCTTGGTTACAACCAAAAGTTCTAAAATTGGCATACTCTAGGGATAGAGTCACATTGATGTGTATAGCAGTGTGACTCACAATAATCTAGTTATGAAAACAGCCCAGATTCCCGAAACAGAAGAAAAGGATAAAGAAAATGTGGTGTAGGTATACACAATGGTTTTTCTCTTTTAATTTTTATTTTTTATTCTTACAGCCTGCATTTTGATTCATTGTACAAAAATGGGGTACAACTTTTTGTTTCTATGGTTGTACATGATGTAGAATCACACCAATCGTGCAATCATACGCGTACATAGGGTAATGACGTTTGTTTCATTCCACCATCTTTCCCCTACCCCCCTCATTTCCCTCTCCATACTCCAAGTTCCTCCATTCTTCTCTTGTCCCCCACCCCCCACCCCCATTATGTATCATCATTCACTTATCAGAGAGAATATTTGGCCTTTGATTTTTGGGGATTGGCTTATTGTTTATGTAGCATGATATTCTTCAATTCCACCCATTTACCTGCAAATGCCATAATTTTATTCTTCCTTATGACTGAATAATAGTCCATTGTGTATATATACCGCAGCTTCTTTATCCATTCATCTATTGAAGGGCTTCTGGGTTGGTTGCACAGTCTAGCTATTGTGAATTGAGATGCTATAAACACTGATGCAGCAGTGTTACTGTAGTATGCTGTCCTTTGGGTATAAACCGAGGAGTGGGAGAACTGGGTCCAGTGGTGGATTCATTCCATATACACAGTGGTTTTTCAATCAACCATAAAGAAGAATGAAGTTATGGCACTTACTGGTAAGTGAACTGAACTGGAAAATATCATCATAAGTGAAATAAACCAGACCCAGAAAGTCAAGGGTTGAATGTTTTCTCTCATACATAGTAGCTAGACAAATATAAGAAAAGTTAAAAAAAATTAGGGAGGGGTCAAGTCGCATGAAAATAGGAGATCAGTGGAATGAAGGGGAGGGAGGAAGATTGGAAAATGGAGAAATGGAGTGAATCAGAACAAATTATCCTATGTACATAAATGAATATACAACAGTGGTTGTCATCTTTATGAATATCTATATGCACTGATTAAAATAAAACTATGAATAAGTGGAAGAAAGGCCAGTGGAATAGAGGAAAGGGGACAGGGGAAGGGAGGAGTGTAGGGAAAGGGGGATTCCTGGGGAAAGGGAAATTACAAAAGATTTTGACCATGATAGCATATGAAAGTGTTAAACACACCAGAGTAGTAGATACACAATAGGAAAAGAAAAAAGCAATGAAACGTTACCAATACTGTAAGCCATCAAAAGACAAAGATGAATAAAAGAGGGAGAAATGAACAAAGAATATTCAGAACAATTAGAAGAAAATCAACAAAGCTACCAGCATACTTTTATACCTTTCATTAGTAACAGTGAATATAAATGGTTTTAATTCTCCAATTAAAATATGTAGACCAATATAGGCTGGTTATGTAAGTTTCCAGCAATACATTGGTTAAAATAACTCACCTCACCAGTAAATACATGTGGACTGATAGTGAAAGAATGTAAAATGCTATTCCATGGAGATGGAGTACTAAAGTGAGCATGAGTTGTATTTGAAAAATAATCTTTTAGACAAAAAGCTGTAAGAAGGAACAAAGAAAGTCTATGCGTACTGATGAAGGGATCAACTCATCAAGAAGTTATAACAGTTAGGTCTATACACATGTAATGTCATAAAATATGATATTATAGCACAAGCACTATTAGAACTAAAGTGAGCAATGCATTCCAGTCTAATAATAGTGGGGGATTCATTTATCCTTCTCTCACAATGGATTAGACAATGCAGAAAAAAATCAATAACAAAAATGAAACATCAGAGTTAAAAGGAATCCTGGATTGAAAGGACTGAAGTAATATTTACAGGGCATTCCATTCAATACCTGAAGAATGCACATTGTCTTCATCAGTGAATGGGTCTTTCTCTAGAATTGTCCATATATTCCAT
The DNA here is from genome assembly GCF_902686455.1 of Sciurus vulgaris. NCBI lineage: Eukaryota > Metazoa > Chordata > Mammalia > Rodentia > Sciuridae > Sciurus > Sciurus vulgaris. Next base: position 87,028,532 of record NC_136471.1, on the reverse strand, counting down.
CTCAAAAGCATTCATAAAATTTTAAATAATTTCATTCATTTCCCTTACCATTTCTCATCACAAGGAAATGATACTAGAAATCAACAACATGAGTAAGTTTAGAAATAATGCAATAAAGGTAGTATGAACAAAATATTTACAAATAGAGTGGGTCAACTGAGGAAGTCAGAGGGAAGTACCTTGAAAGAAAAAACGATAGAAACATATGTTCCAACACCTATCAGATGTAGCTGAAGCAATCTAAAAGGGAAGTTGACAGCAATGTTTGTGTACATCAAAAAGTGGAGACATTTGTAAAAAAAACATAACGATGAATCCCAAGGACTTAGAATATGAGAACAAAGTCCAGAATTAGAAGGAAAACAATAGTGAGGAGATTGGTTTCAAGATGGCGGCCTAGAGGGTGGCTGCATTTCATGTTGCTCCAGGACTCAGGATTCAAAAGAGGAGATATTGAGAGACTTGGGACCAACTCAAAGCAGCCGGGTGAGTCTCTCCCGTTGGGGAGGCGTCCCGGATGGGACGGTAGTCCTGGAACGCAGGGAACTTTGTGAAGTAGACCTGCCCGGGGAGACGCCCCTCCCCCCGCTGGAGCAGTGAACTCGGACAACTGGGAGCGTCGGAGAGGAGGCCGCTCAGCACACCGCTGGGACTCGGAGGAACCACTGGGGCTCCGGCGGCTGCCCAGGGGAGGAGTGGCGAGGAGAGCTGTGTGGACTCAGAACACCGGGGCCTGCCCTGAGGAGGAGGAGGAGGAGCGTGGCCTCTTGCATTTGGAGTGACTACACCAGAGCTACAGGCAGTTGCCAGAGGAGAAGCTGCGCGGCGAGCTGTTTGGACTTAGAGCGACTGCTTCTGAACACCGGGGCCTGCCCTGAGGACGAAGAGGAGGAGGAGCGCGGCCGCTTGGATTCGGAGTGGCTATACCAGAGCTACAGGCAGTTGCCAGAGGAGGAGCTGCGTGGCAAGCTGTTTGGACTCAGACCACTTCTGAACACCGGGGCCTGCCCTGAGGAGTAGGAGGAGGAGGAGGAGCGTGGCAGGTCGTTTGGACTCGCAGTGACTGCATTACAGCTCCAGGTGGCTGCTCAGAGGAGGAGGCGATTGGTGAGTTGCTTGGACTTAAAGCGACTGCTCCTGAACACAGGGAGGCTGCCTGGAGGAGAAGGGCGGTGGGTTGCTTGGTCTCGAGTGGCCGCACCAGAGCTCCGGGCGGTTGCCAGAGGACGCATGCAGCGGGTCACGTGGATTCAGAGCCACTCAGAGCGACCGCTCCTGAACACCCGGGGGGTTACCTGGAGGAGGAGGAGGAGGAAAGGGGAGGGTCATTTTGACTCGGAGTGATTGATTGCCCCGAGATGCGGGTGGTTGGTGGGAGGAGGTGGCACGCAGTGAGTTGCTTGGATTCCTAGTGACCGCGCCGGAATACTGGGCGGCTGTCTGGAGGAAGAGGCGTGTGGCAGGTCTCTGGGATTCAGAGAAATTGTACGGGGCCCCAGGTGGCTGCTCAGAGGAGGGGCCGCATAGCCAGGCGATTAGGTGCAGAGCAGGGTCCCAGGATCTAGGAGGCTTCTGGGTGGAAGAGCCGCACAGAGACACGCTTAGGGGTGGAACGACGGTTCCAGGACTGTGGGCAGATTCTCTGAGGAGGGGCCGCCTAAGGAGATTCATCTGCGAAGGGTGAGGCTCCCAGGCCCAGGAGGAAGGCTGGGCCCCTGGGAACTTTGCAGAGGAAGGTAGCCCAGCCCAGGCGGTAGCTGTAAATTGAGGGGAACCTCTAGGAGGGAACTGACCAGCGAGACCTCCCCACCGGGTGAGTCTTCCCTGCCGGGTGAGGTTTCCCCACAAGGACGGTAAAACCAGAGACACAGGCCCAAACAGGCCTTGCCTCAGCCCGCAGCCTAGTTCCCCTTTGGATGACCATTGGTCAACAAGTGGAGGCACCTCTGCCCACTAGCAGGGAATATTCCCCACCTGAAGGCCACCACTCCTAGAGAGGCAGCTTCCTTGTGGAGCACCGCATTATCCACTTCCTCCAAGACTTCAGCCTACTGAAGGCTAAGAGGGGATATATATAGAAATCTTCAGGGACATTGTAAGTCAATAGAGGAAATGTGCAATATCTCAGCGGTCCACTAATACCTGAAACAATATGAGAAAACAAGGAAAGAAAATGCCGCAAACAAATCTAGATGTTACATCAATAAACCCAATGACAGCATGGCAGAAGAAATGACAGGAAAGGAGTTCAGAATGTACATGATTAAAATGATCAGGGAAGCAAACGATGAGATGAAAGAGCAAATGCACGCACTGAATGATGAGATGAAAGAGCAAATGCAGGCATTGAATGATCGCACCAATCGACAGTTAAAAGAGCAAATACAGGAAGCAAAACATCATTTCAATAAAGAGTTAGAGATATTGAAAAAACAAACAAACAGAAATCCTTGACATGAAGGAAACAATAAACCAAATTAAGAACTCCATAGAAAGCATATCCAGTAGGATAGAACACCTGGAAGACAGAACCTCAGACATTGAAGACAAAATATTTAACCTTGAAAACAAAGTTGAACAAACAGAGAAGATGGTAAGAAATCATGAGCAGACTCTACAAGAACTATGGGATGTCATGAAAGGCCAAATTTCAGAATGATTGGGATTGAGGAAGGCTTAGAGAAACAACCAAAGGAGAATGAACAATCTATTCAATGAAATAATATCAGAAAATTTCCCAAATCTGAAGAATGAAATGGAAAATCAAGTTCAAGAGGCTTATAGGACTCCAAATACACAAAATTACAACAGACCCACACCAAGGCACATTATAATGAAAATGCCTAACATACAAAACAAAGACAGAATTTTAAAGGCTGTGAGAGAAAAGAACCCAATTACATTCAGGGGGGGAAACCAATCGGATATCAGCAGATTTTTTCAATCCAGACCCTAAAAGCTAGAAGGGCCTGGAACAACATTTTTCAAGCCCTGAAAGAAAATGGATGCCAACCAAGAATCTATACCCAGCAAACTTACCTTCAATTTGACGATGAATAAAATCCATGATAAACAAAAGCTAAAGGAATTTACAAAAAGTAGGCCAGCATTACAGAACATTCTCAGCAAAATAGTCCATGAGGAAGAGATGAAAAACAAAGAAGCAAATCAGCAAAGGGAGGAATTATCCTAAAGGAATTGTCAAATAAAGGAGGAACCAAGTTGTGTCAAAAAATAAATAAATAAAATTTAAAAAATGAACCCAATGACCGGGAAACCAAATCATATCTCAATAATAACCCTGAATGTTAAATGGCCCTGAATTCATCAATCAAAAGACATAGACTGGCAGATTGGATTAAAAAGAAAGATCCAACAATATGTTGCCTGCAAGAGACTCACCTCATAGAAAAAGATACCCATAGACTAAAGGTGAAAGGATGGGGAAAAATATACCATGCACATGGACTCAGCAAAAAAGCTGGAGTATCCATCCTCATTTCAGACAATGTGGACTTCAAGCCAAAGTTAGTCAGAAGGGATAAAGAAGGTCATTTCATACTGCTTAAGGGAAGCACAAATCAGCAAGATATAACAATCATAAACATCTATGCCCCAAACAGTGGCTCATCCATGTATGTCAAACAAATCCTTCTCAATTTCAGAAACCAAATAGACCATAACACAATAATACTAGGTGATTTTAACACGCCTCTCTCACCACTGGACAGATCTTCCAGACAAAAGTTGAACAAAGAAACCATAGATCTCAATAACACAATCAGTAATTTAGACTTAACGGACATTTATAGAATATACCATCCAACCAAGAGCGAATACACTTTCTTCTCCAGCAGCACACGGATCCTTCTCTAAAATAGACCTATATTATGCCACAAAGCTAATGTTAGCAAATACAAGAAGATAGAGACACTACCAAGTATTCTATCAGATCATAATGGATTGAGGTTAGAAATAAATGAAAGATGTAAAACACAGAAACTATTCCAATATGTGGAGATTAAGCAATATGCTATATATGATGAATGGATAACAGAAGATATTAGGAAGGAAATTAAAAAATTCTTAGAGGTAAATGAGAACAAAGAAACATCTATCAAAATCTCTGGGGACACTATGAAAGCAGTACTTAGAGGGAAATTTATTTCATGGAGCGCATTTAATAAAAGAAGTAAAACTCAACAAATAAACGACCCTAACACTACAGTTCAAAGCCCTAGAAAAGAAGAACAGACCAGCACCAAAGCAGTAGAAGACAGGAAATAGTTAACTCGGAGCTGAAATCAATGAAATTGAAACAAAGAAACAATACAAAAAATATTGACAAAATAAATAGTTGGTTCTTCGAAAAAAATAAACAAAATTGATAAACCTTAGGCACACTTACAAAGAGAAGACGAGAGAAAACCCAATCACTAAAATTCGGAATGAAACAAGGAAATATCACAACAGACCACGATTGAAATACAAAACATAATTAGAAGCTATTTGAAAATCTATACTCCAACAAAATAGTAAATTTCGAAGACTCACAGGTTTCTAGAGACATATGAATTGCCTAAACTGAACCAGGAGGACATACACAACTTAAATAGACCAATTTCAAGTACTGAAATAGAAGAAATCATCAAAAGCCTACCAAACAAAGAAAGTCCGGGACCAGATGGGTTCTCAGCCGAGTTCTACAAAACCTTTAAAGAAAGCTCATTCCAATACTTCTCAACGTATTCCATAAAATAGAAGAGGAGGGAACCCTCCCAATCTCATTCTATGAAGCCATATCACACTGATACCTAAACCAGACAGAGACACATTGAGGAAGAAAATTTCAGACCAATATCCTTAATGAACATCAACGCAAATATTCTCAACAAATTTTTAGCAAATCGCATACAAAAAACATATTGAAAAGATAGTGCACCATGATCAAGTGGGTTACATCTCAGGGATGCAAGGTGGTTCAACATCAAGAAATCAATAAATGTAATTCACCATATCAATAGACTTAAAGTCAAGAATCACATGATTATTTCAATAGATGCAGAAAAAGCATTTGATAAAATACAGCACACCTTCATTGCTCAAAACACTAGAAAAAATAGGGATAGTGGGAACATTCCTTAACATTGTAAAGGCCATATATGCTAAGCCCCATGGCTAATATCATTCTAAATGGTGAAAAACTGAAAGCATTCCCCCTAAAAACTGGAACAAGGCAGGGATGCCTCTTTCACCACTTCTATTCAACATCGTTCTTGAGACTCTAGCCAGAGCAATTAGACAAACCAAAGAAATTAAAGGGATACGAATTGGAAAAGAAGAACTCAAACTATCCCTGTTCACTGATGACATGATTATATATTTAGAGGAACCTGGAAATTCCACCAGAAAACTCTTAGAACTCATAAGTGAATTTAGTAATGTAGCAGGTTACAACATCAATGCTCATGAATCCAATGCATTTTTATACATAAGTGATGAATCTTCAGAAAGAGAAATTAGGAAAACTACCCCCATTCGCAATAGCCTCGAAAAAATAAAATACTTGGGAATCAATCTCACAAAAGAGGTGAAAGACCTCTACAATGGGAACTACAGAACACTAAAGAAAGAAATTAAAGAACACCTTAGAAGATGGAAAGATCTTCCATGTTCTTGGATAGGCAGAATTAATATTGTCAAAATGGCCATACTACCTAAAGTGCTACACAAATTCAATGCAATTCCAATTAAAATCCCAATGACGTACCTTACAGAAATAGAGCAAGCAATTATGAAATTCATCTGGAAGAATAAGAAACCAGAGTAGCTAAAGCAATCCTTAGCAGGAAGAGTGAAACAGGGGATATTGCAATACGAGATCTTCAACTCTACTACAAAGCAATAGTAACAAAAACGGCATGGTATTGGTACCAAAATTGAAAGGTAGATCAATGGTACAGAATAGAGGACACGGACACAAATCCAAATAAATACAATTTTCCTCATACTAGACAAAGGGACCAAAAATATGCAATGGAGAAAAGATTAGCCTCTTCAACAAATGGTGCTGGGAGAATTGGAAATCCATATGCAACAGAATGAAACTAAACCCCTATCTCTCACCATGCACGAAACTAAACTCAAAATGGATGAAGGACCTCGGAATCAGACCAGAGACCCTGCAGGTTATAGAAGAAAAGTAGGTCCAGATCTTCAACATGTCGGCTTAGGACCAGACTTCCTTACAGGACTCCCATAGCACAAGAAATAAAAGCAAGAATCAATAACTGGGATAGATTCAAACTAAAAAGCTTTCTCTCAGCAAAGGGAAACTATCAGCAATGTGAAGAAAGAGCCTACAGAGTGGGAGAATATCTTTGCCAATCATACTTCAGATAGAGCACTAATCTCCAGAATCTATAAAGAACTCAAAAAACTCTACTCCAAGAATTCAAATAATCCAGTCGACAAATGGGCTAAGGAAATGAATAGACACTTCACAGAAGAAGATCTACAAGCAATCAACAAACATTATGGAAAAATGTTCAACATCTCTAGTAATAAGAGAAATGCAAATCAAAACCACCCTAAGATTCCATCTCACCCCCAATTAGAATGGCGATTATCAAGAATACGAGCAACAACAGGTTTGGCGAGGATGTGGGGAGAAAGGTACACTCATACATTGCTGGTGGGGCTGCAAATTAGTGCAGCCACTCTGGAAAGCAGTATGGAGATTCCTTAGAAAACTTGGAATGGACCCGCCATGTGACCCAGCTATCCCACTCCTTGGCCTATACCCAAAGGACTTAAAATCAGCATACTACAGAAATACAGCCACATCAATGTTCATAGCTGCTCAATTCACAATAGCCAGACTGTGGAACCAACCTAGATGCCCTTTAATTGATGAGTGGATAAAGAAACTGTGGTATATATATACAATGGAATATTACTCAGCCATAAAGAATGATAAAATATGGCATTTGCAGGCAAATGGATGAAATTGGAGAATATCATGCTAAGTGAGATAAGCCAATCTCAAAAGCCAAAGGACGAATGAAATCGCTAATAAGTGGATGGTGACACAAAATGGGGGGGAGGGACGGGTTAGTGTTAGGGTTAGAGTTAGGGTTAGGGAGGGGGGCAAGTATGGAGGAAGGAAGCACTGTATAGAGGGAAAAGAGGGGTGGGAGGGGTGGGGGGGAAGGGAAAAAATAACAGAATGAATCAAACAACATTGCTCTATGTAAATTTATGATTACACAAATGGTATGCCTTTACGCCATGTACAAACAGAGAAACAACATGTATCCCATTTGTTTACAATAAAATTAAAAAAAAAAAAGATTATATCATTTTGGCTCCTTTTAACTTGAACTTTCATATATTTTATCTATATACTACTGCCAGATTTTTATTGTGCACTATTTTGTGTCCCAATACAGTAAAACCTTCCCAATGTTTTTTTCAATAAGTTTCTAAATGATATATTGATTACTAAGATTAAAGAGCAACTACACATGGAGACATGCCACTCCTATGGCCCCCAAGAGGGAGGACGATCAACAGAACTGTGTCAAGTGTTGAGTCCTTTATTCCAACAGACCGCGTCAAGTGTCGGAGTGGCAGGAAATAGACGTGGCACTCAACAAAGGCATGTCCAGTCCCAGATGGCTCCACTGTTGAATTTAACCAAACAGGTAAAGAAGAATGACCACCAGTGCTTTTAAAACTATTGCATGTAATCGAATGTTAGGGAACACCCACAGTTTATTCTTTGAGGCCAGTGCTATACAGCTACAAAAACTTGACTGAGGCACCAAAAAATAAAAATCAGGAAATTACAGACTGATATCCTTGACAAACAGAAGGAAAGAACCCCAAAATATTACTACCAAATTTAAGTCAACAACACATCAAAAAGATCATACTTGATTTTATTCAAGGATTTGAGAATGCTATAGCATATGAAGTTTGGTAAACACCACACATCAAAGAAGAAGAATGAAGTACAAAAATCATGATCATCTTAATAAGTGCAGCAGGATTTGAAAAAAAAAAATTCAAAACCCCTTTATGATAAAATATCCTGAACAAATAGCAAATGGATGAATAATAACTCATGTAATGAAAGGCAGCATATGGCAAACACAGCCAACTCAATGATGAGGAAAATTTGAAAGCATTTCCTCTAAGATCAGGAAGATGAAACAGTGTCCACTCTCACAGCAATTATTCAGTATACTACTAGAAATTTTTGCCTGGAAAAGAAGTACAAGACATACAAATAGGAAATGCAAAAGTCAAATTAACCCTGTTAATAGATGAATATGATTGTATACATGAAGTAACCTAAAGAATTGTGAATTCAGTAAAGTAGCAGATACAAAATCAATATATAAAAATCAGTCAATCTCTATACACTAAAAATACATTCTCAGCAAAAGATATCATGAAATTAATTCCACTCACATTAGTCTCATACACACACACAGCACACACACACACACACCACACACACAACTAGAAACAGACTAAACTGGAGGTGAAAACCTCTATGAACAGTTACAAAATGCTGATGGTGGAAGATGTTGAAGAAGATATTAAAATGTGGAAATACTTCTCGTTTTCACAGATGGAAGAAGCAATATTGCTCAAATATCCATACCAGAGAAAAATAAAATCTCAAGATACACATTAAATGGAAACATCATCAAAATACCCATGTAATCTTTTGTAAAACTAGAAAAGAACAACCCCAAATTTCAAATGAAGGCAAAAAATAATTTGAATATTTAAACCCATGTTGACAAAAAAAAAAAAAAAAGCAAGTTGGCAGCATCACAATAGCTGACTTCAAGAAATATTACAGAGACAGAGGCACAAAAGAATCATGGTGTTTGCATAGAAGAGAGAACATGGAACCATGGAACAGAATAGAGAACCCAAAGCAAACCAACAAACCTACAGTCAACTGATCCTCAACAAAGTTGACAAAATCATATGTTGAGTATGGAATGCCTTTTCCGCCAATAGTGCTAGTTGAACTGGATATTCACATGCAGAAGATTGAATGAGGAACTATCTCATATGGTACAAAAATCAATTCATAATGGATCAGGGAATTCAATGTCAAACATGGGACCCTGAAACTTCTAGGGGAAACACTTCAATATATTGTTACAAGCAATGATTTTTCTACACAGGACTCCAAAGTCCAGGAAACTGAAGCAAAACTTGACAAAGATGATTAAATTAAACAAAAATGATTTAACTATGCATCTGTCAGGAAGACAGTGTCCAGAATATATAAAGAACTAAAAAATCTTCATAGCACAGAAAACACCAGCAATCCAATTTAGAAAAGGTCAGGTAGTCAAATGAAGAAATGGTCAAAAGAAGAGATACATTTAGTCAAAATGTATGAAAAAAAAATGTTCAATGTCATTAGCTATCAGCAAAATGTAAATCAAAACTGCAATGAGAGATAACCTCACCCAAGTTAAAATGAGTATTATTGCTTCCACAGTCTGGTGCAGGTTTTTCCTCTTGTGAGAAACAGAAAGTTAGGTGGTCCACTTTCAAAATTTGGTATTTAGACCTCGACTGGAACCAAGTGAAGCAATTTTAATTATAGTCCTCCCTTTGCCCACCACAGTTTTAAAATAAGCTAATCACATCAATTGTAAACCTGAACTCCTCCAGTCAGGACAAAGGTAGCACTGTGTTAGGTATAAAAGGAGGCAGACTGCCCAACCAGGTGCATTTTGCTAGCCAGGTTAGATAGCATGCCCTTTAGGCATGAGTAAAATTTGCCTTGCCCACCCACCTTCAAACATGTGTTTGATTTCTTGAGGCACCTCAGAATTTCTAATACTCTGAAGTTCATCTTTCTTGGGATTCATCTGTAGGTTCCATCTCCAATACTCAGCAGGACCATTTCTGTGCCACCCAGGTGCTGGAAGACCTACACTAAGGATGCTGTGCATCGTCAAAGCCAGGGAATGTTTACTACTCCTTTGGGAAAATGAACAAATTGAATCAAAGGAAGCCACAGCATCATAGGGGCTCCCCAGGAGTGAACCAAAGCAGAAATTAAGCATTGGTAAACTGATTATACAGAGCTGAATAGAGGGAATTTCCCTGGAAATTGGTAACATGAGCTCTTGGATAAGTGTTACTGTCTAGGGGTCTTTGGTTCATTGTTTCTGCGCAGCAAAGAATTGAAGAACAGGACACAAAGAGAGCAAGCAAGCAGTGGGATTCATATTACAAAGTAACACACTTCCCCAAAGAGAAGGAAGTTCCAGAACTGGAAGTTCCATCCTCAGTAAGTAACCTGGGGTAGGCAGAGTTGAGCCTTCTCTTGGGATACTTTATATCCATTTTTTTGCCAGGAAATTGAGAAGAGAGCCAGTTCCTCAAAGGATCACATTTTTGCAGTTCCACGTAAGAGAAGGCCATCTACATATTGAAGTAACATTGTCTTATGGTATGGCCAATCCATGAGGTCCCTGTACCAAAATTTCCAACAGATGGGGGCAATCTCTGAATCCTTGGGGAAGGGCTATCCAAGCAACCTCTCCATCCTTAGAGGTAGAAACCTCAAAGGTGAACAGTGGCTGGTTCCTTGGATGGGAGGAATTGCAGAAAAATGCACTATTTAGGTGTAGGATGGTATAATAAGTAGTTCCCTCCGGGATCTGGGTAAGGAGATCATATGGGTCTGGAACCACAGGGTTTAGATGGACCACTGCCTCACTGATATATGAAGATCCTAAACTATTCTCAACTTATTGGGGCCCTTTGGGATAACAAATGTAGGAGTAGTATGAGGGCTTAAGCACTCTACCAAAAGTTCCTATCATTTTAAACTCAGTATTAAACTCCCTTCCTAGCTTCAGGTTTTCAGGGACACTGTTGTTGGCACGAGAAATAGGATGGTGTTTTGACAGAGGTTGCAAGTGTGCACCGTACTGTTATCTTACCAAACTGTTGGGTCCATCTCTGTGTTTACTGAAGTCAGGGCAGCTTGTATTCCCCAGGTGGCAATGACAACTTGACCCTTAATTGAGATCACTTCCTAGAATAGAGTTTGGGGTCTCTAAAAAAAT